>NC_044551.1:155132563-155435593 GCF_007565055.1 Rhinopithecus roxellana | reverse complement strand
GACGAGACATGCCTTCACCAGAGCTGCATTTTCCCAAGTATAGGACCTCTCCATGCACTTAACTGCAGAGCTGAGTTCCTCAAACTCCATGAGCCCCAAACCAAGCATCCCCTCTATACTCCACTGTATTCCCACTGTAGCCTTCCCCTTTTCCACTGACCAAAGTTCCACCAATCCAGGTTCATAGAAGGAGGCTCTAGCCTCATTTTCTTTCTCCTCTGCACCTCAGTAAACACCTCACTCACCCTACTAAACCCCTTCCTGTTCTCAGGCCTCTGTCATCGCTGGTTGAGAATATCGAGGTGTCTTCTAATTTCCAATCATTCCCCAGGGAGCCCCAGTTATCATTATCATTGGGTCACTCCCTCTGAAAAAAAAAAAAAATATATATAGTATTGTTTCCCCAGCACACAGGATGAAGCCAAAACTCCTGCAAGCCTCACCTGCTCTAGCCTGTCAGCATTATCAACTGTCTCCACTCCAAGAAAATATTCCTCAATGCACCTACATGCCTCCAGATCTATACACAAGACTGTTCCTCTGCCCAGAGCACCCTTCAAGTCTTCTCAAACTGGAAAGCTACTGATTTTCCTTCAAGAATCAGACATCTGGCCGGGCGCGGTGGCTCAAGCCTGTAATCCCAGCACTTTGGGAGGCCGAGACGGGCGGATCACGAGGTCAGGAGATCGAGACCATCCCGGCTAATATGGTGAAACCCCGTCTCTACTAAAAATACAAAAAACTAGCCGGGCAAGGTGGCGGGCGCCTGTAGTCCCAGCTACTCGGGAGGCTGAGGCAGGAGAATGGCGTAAACCCGGGAGGCGGAGCTTGCAGTGAGCTGAGATCCGGCCACTGCACTCCAGCCTGGGCGACAGAGCGAGACTCCGTCTCAATTAAAAAAAAAAAAAAAAAAAAAAAAAAAAAAAAAAGAATCAGACATCTGTCATCTCTGCCTCACAAAGAGACACAATATACCATGTTCCCCCAGCACTTGCCACACAGCACTATTATCTGTGTGTGTGTGTCTCCCATGAAACTGAGAGCTCTTCTGAGCACATGCACCATGGTTTTTTGATTGTGGTAACTTTCATCTAACACTCTATACATGTTTAACTCAATTAGCTCAACTGCTCTATGTACAAAGAAGTAAGAAACATCTCTCATGACAGATTAGCAAAAAATGGGTATAAACTACCAATTTTTTTTTTTTTTTTTTTTTTTTTTGAGACAGAGTCTCACTCTATCGCCAGGCTGGAGTGCAGTGGCACAATCTTGGCTCACTGCAACCTCTGTCTCCCGGGTTCAAACAATTCTCCTGACTCAGCCTCCCGAGTAGCTGGGACTACAGGCATGCACCACCACACCCAGCTAATTTTTGTAGTTTTAAGTAGAAATGGGGTTTCACCATGTTGGCCAGGATGGTCTCGATCTCCTGACCTCGTGATCCACCCGCCTCGGCCTCCTAAAGTGCCGGGATTACAGGTGTGAGCCACCGCGCCCAGTGCCAATTCTTACCTATCAGCTATTTTGCCAAACCTAATCTCGTGAGTTCATAAATCTCCTGGGGTTAGCAATGGTGGCTTACACATTAACACCTCTCCAGCACACAGCACACTGCTTTGCAAGGCAGAAATTCAGTACCAAACCCTTTCTGGATGACAACATCACCAGCATGTGGCCTTCCAGAACTTATTATATACCCAACTAGCCCGAGAGACATTTCCTCTTCTAACCAATTTGTGACCTGCTATTAAGACCCCCCTTTTAGCTTCATTCAACAGTCAGCCTACAGTCACACCACTTCAAGTACTCAGATAAGAGATCAAGAATGTCTAAAGTGGAAAATACCCTAACGTACCACGGGTAATGATAAAGCACATTTCTGGAGAGGAATCTGGAAAAATTTTAAGAGCTATAAAAAAGTAGCATACCCTGGAAATAATCCAAATGTCCATCAACACATGAATGGATAGGCCAGACACGGTGGCTCACGCCTGTAATCCCAGCAGTTTTCAAGGCTAAGGCAGGTGAATCATTTGAGGTCAGGAGTTAGAGACCACTCTGGCCAATATGGTGAAACCCCGTTTCTACCAAAAATAAAGAAGTTAGCCAGGTGGTAGTGGCGCACACCTATAATCCCAGCTACTCAGGAGGCTGAAGCAGGAGAATCGTTTGAGCCTGGGAGGCAGAGGTTGCTGTGAGCCAAGATCGCACCACTGTACTCCAGCCTGGACAACAGAGTGAGCCTTTGTCCCAAAAAAAAAAAAAGAATGGATAAACAAAATATGGTATACACATACAATAAATGGAACATTATTCAGTTTTTAAAAGGAAAGAAATTCGGCCAGGCACAGTGGATCATTCCTGTAATCCCAGCACTTTGGCAGGCCAAGGCAGGTGGATCACCTGAGGTCAGGAGTTCAAGACCGGCCTGACCAACATGCAGAAACTCCGTCTCTACTAAAAAAACAATATTAGCCAGGCATGGTGGCGCATGCCTGTATTCCAGCAACTCAGGAAGTTGAGGCAGGAGAATTGCTTGAACCCGGAAGGTAGAGGTTGCGGTGAGCCAAGATCGCGCCATTGCACTCCAGCCTAGGCAACAGTAGCGAAACTCCATCTCAAAAATAAAAAGGAGAGAAATTCTGGGAGAGGATTCTGGATTCTAAAACAGCAGAGTAGGAAGCACCAAAATCAGTCTCCCCACCTAGACAGCTACACTGGCATAATTCATCAGATGTAATTCTGGGGATTGCTGAAGAAAGCTTGCAACTTCCAAGGAAAGACTGGGACAGTAAATTGGGTTAATTTCGGTCAACTTCAGCCCTTAGCTGAGCAGCAGCTACCCCATTCCCTAGCCCCCAGCAATGGGCAAACAACCTAGAATGCATTCCTGAAACAGCTTGCAAGCAGCTTTTGGGAACCAGGATGGGCAATAAGGACCCTGTCCTCCAAATATTAGGGATCCATATTCTAACTGCTGATTGCTGCTTCTAATCAGTGATAGGCAGACACTGAGAAGGATAGCCATTATTGCACCCCCTCCATGACTGCAAGCCCTCCCCGTCTAGCTGAAGTAGACTTCCAGGGAATTTAATGGACCAATGGCCCCCACCCCCCCAACTTCCTTCATTTTCTCTTTTTCCTCTTTAGGAGCTAGACTTTAAAGACTAGGATATTCAAAAGCAATCATGAGGGTGAGGGGGAGATAAAGAAAAAATTACCATGGTGCATGCCCAGGGAAAGGTGCAGGCTCAAAAAAGACCTGAGAAGTCCTTAAGTTTGTATCTCGGGCTGACCCTCAGCATAAAAACTAACTGTAATAAATAAACAAAAAAACCCAGCAAACCCTTGGAATGAGAAGAATCCAATTTTCAGAGTTAGCACATCATTAGATTCAAATGTCCAGTTTGTAAAAAAAAATTAAAAAGTCACAAGGCATACAAAGATACAGGAAAGTATGACCCATTTAAAAAAAAAAAAATTAACCAATAAAAACTGTCCCAGTTGCTGGGCACGGTGGCTCATGCCTGTAATCCCAGCACTTTGGGAGGCCGAGGCTGGCTGATCACCTGAGTTCAGGAGTTCGAGACCAGCCTCACCAACATGGAGAAATCCCATCTCTACTAAAAATACAAAATTAGCCGGGCCTGGTGGCGCATGCCTGTAATCCCAGCTATTCAGGAGGCTGAGGCGGGAGAATCACTTGAAGCTAGGAGGCAGTGAGGTGAGCCGAGATTGCGCCATTGCACTCCAGCCTGGGCAACAAGAGCAAAACTCCATCTCAAAAAAAAAGAAAAAAAAACCTGTCCCAGAGAAAGACCAGATGGAAGACCTACTAGACTAAGACATTAAAACAACTGTCTCACAGATGTCCAAAAAACAAAACGAAGGTGTGGGAAAAAAATCAAGAAAATAATGTATTTTAAAAATAAAAATACCAGCCGGGTGTGGTGGTTCACGCCTGTAATCCCAGCACTTTGGGAGGCTGAGGCAGGCAGATCATGAGGTAAAGAGATGAAGACTATCCTGGCCAACATGGTGAAATGCCATCTCTACTAAAAATACAAAAATTAGCTGGGCTTGGTGGTGTGCGCCTGTAGTCCCAGCTATTCGGAGGCTGAGGCAGGAGAATCGCTTGAACACGGGAGGCGGAGGTTGCAGTGAGCCGAGATCGTGCCACTGCACTCCAGCCTGGCAACACAGCGAGACTCCATCTCAAAAATAAAAATAAAAATAAAAATATCGGCCAGGTGCAGTGGCTCATGCCTGTAATCCCAGCACTTTGGGAGGCCAAGGCGGGCAGATCACTTGAGGCCAGGAGTTTGAGACCAGCCTGGCTAACATGGCCAAAGCCCATCTCTACTAAAAATACAAACACTAGCCAGGCAGGGTGACACACACCTGCAGCCCCAGCTACTCGGAAGGCTGAGGCAGGAGAATCACTTGAACTCAGGAGGTAGAGGATACAGTGAGCAGAAATCACACCACTGCACTCTAGCCTGAGTGACAAAGCGAGACTGTTTAAAAAAAAAAAAAAAAAAAGGAAATATAATTAAAAAGATACCAAAAAGAAATTCTAGAGTTGAAAAGTACGATGACTAAAATTAAAAAGTCACTAGGGGACTCAAAAGCAGACTTGAGCTGGCAGAAAAATGAATCAATGAGCTTGAAAATAGGGCAACTGAAATTATGGAGTCTGAGGAACAGAAAAAAAAAAAAAGAGCCTAAGGAACTTGCAAGGCACCATTAGGTTCTGAAAATGAAGAGTGATAAGTACATTTACAATATTCACAAGAATTCTACTTCTAAGAAGTTATACTAAAGAAATAATCTTTTAAAAAAAAAAATAGCCAAGCATGGTATCTCATGCCTAAAGTCCCAACTATTCAGGAGGCTGAAGTGGAAGGATCGCTTGGGCCTGGGGAGGTCAAGGCTAAAGTGAGCCATGATAGCACCACTGCACCCCAGCCTGGGTGACAGAGTGAGACTCTGTCTCAAAAAAGATAAAGAAATAATAATAATAATAATAATAATAATAATGATCAAGGATGGGTAAAAGATTTAGCTACAAACTAAAGCAGCCCTGGAAGCTTGCTAAACGTCCAACAGAGGACTGATTAAAGAAGTTACATAATGGAATAGGAGGGGATCATTAGCATTATAAAATTAATCATATTTAATCAATTCTAAAGCACAAATTATTTCACATTTTTAACATTTCACATCTAAAAATCTGAATATATCTAACAATGGACAGCATTTCCTAGTTTATCTGGCAGCATTTCTTCCTAGTGATACATAAAAGTTAATAGGGAAATGTTCCAGTTATGCTTAAGTGGACAGTAGGTTACAAAAGAGCACATAATGAAAAATCCAGTTTTTATAAGTTATATGTAGTCAATATACATGCCTATAAAAAATATTAAAGGATATACACAAAACATTAACAGTATTTCTCTAGGTGATAAAACATGAGTTTTATAAAAGAAAAATTTTAATAAGCTGGGTATAAAACCATGTTTCCACCCCTTATCAACCTGGCACAACCCTATACATACCTTATCTATTATAACTAATTCAATATTTATTGACTAGTACCTGCTACCTGCTATAGGCAAAGAAATGAGTCAGGTATCACAGCAAAGAGAAAGATACTAAATAATAACCCACTTAATATGGATAAAAACATGTTCTGTCCAGCACTGCATAATTGAAAGAATAAATCAGCATTTTATCACATGAAAAATTAAAGTATCCTTTTTTTCTCCTTGAGACAGAGTCTCACTCGTCGCCCAGGCTGGAGTGCAAATGGCGCGATCTTGGCTCACTGCAAGTGCCACCTCCCAGGTTCAAGCAATTCTCCTGCAAACTGCAATTTTGCAGTTTTTGCAGGAAACTGACAATTCTTTTTTTTTTTTTTTTAGAGGGAATCTCACTCTGTTGCCAGGCTGGAGTGCAGTGGCACGATCTTGGCTCACTGCACCTCTGCCTCCCGGGTTTAACCGATTCTCCAGCCTTAGCCTCCCAAGTAGCTGGGACTACAGGTGTACACCACCACACCTGGCCAATTTTTGTATTTTTAGTAGAGATGGGGTTTCGCCATGTTGGCCAGGCTGGTCTCAAACTCCTGACCTCAGGTGACCCACCAGCCTCAGTCTCCCAAAGTGCTGGGATTACAGGTGCGAGCCATTGCACCTGGCCTAAAATATCCTTTATAAATCATCTTATTCATGCCCGGGCATGGTGGCTCACGCTTGTAATCCCAGCAGTTCGGGAGGCCAAGACAGGTGGATCACCTGAGGTCGGGAGTTTGAGACCAGCCTGACCAACATGGTGAAACCTTGTCTCTACTAAAAACAAAATCAGCCGGGTGTGGTGGTGCATGCCTGTAATCCCAGCTACTTGGGAAGCTAAGACAGGAGAACTGCTTTATCCCGGGAGGCAGAGGTTGCAGTGAGCCAAGATGGTGCCACTGCACTCCAGCCTGGGCAACAAAGCTAGACACTGTCTCAAAAAAAAAGAAAAAGAAGTGGGTAGTGGATAGTGTTTGTTAGAGGAGGATGGAGCATTCCAGTAAAATGGCAAACAAAAGGAACATAAATACAAATGCCTGGTTGATACACAGGAGTGGTGGCAACAATTTACAGTATTAGATAAGTCTGAAAAATTAAATTAGGAGGCCAGGTGCAGTAGCTCACACCTGTAATCCCAGCACTCTGGGAGGCCGAGGTGGGCAGATCACATGTGGTCAGGAGTTTAAGACGAGACCAGCCAACATGGCAAAACCTTGCCTCTAGTAAAAACACAAAAATTAGCCAGGCGTTGTGGCGGGTACCTCTAATCCCATCTACTCAGGAGGCTGAGACAGGACAATCACCTGAACCCAGGAGACAGAGGTTACAGTGAGCTGAGATTGTGCCACTGCACTCCGCCTGGGCGACAGAGCAAGACTTCATTTCAAAAAAATAAACAAAATTGGACAGGCGCAGGGGCTCACGCCTGTAATCCCAGCACTTTTTGGGAGCCCGAGACAGGCAGATCACGAGGTCAGGAGATCGAGATCATCCTGCCTAACATGGTGAAACCACATCTCCAGTAAGAATACAAAAAAATTGGCCGGGCGTGGTGGCAGGCGCATGTAGTCCCAGCTACTCAGGAGGCTGAGGCAGGAGAATAGCATCCAGCCTGGGTAACAGAGCAAGACTTCATCTCAACAAAATAAATAAAATTGGCCAGGCACAGTGGCTCACGTCTGTTAATCCCAGCACTTTTTGGGAGGCCAAAACAGGCAGATCACAAGGTCAGAAGATCGAGACCATCCTCGCTAACATGGTGAAACCACATCGCCACTAAAAATACAAAAAAGTTAGACCAGGCACGGTGGCTCACGCCTGTAATCCCAGCACTTTGGGAGGCCGAGGCGGGTGGATCACGAGGTCAGGAGATGGAGATCATCCTGGCTAACGTGGTGAAACCCTGTCTCTACTAAAAATATAAAAAGTTAGCCAGGTGTGGTGGTGGGCGCCTGTAGTCCCAGCTACTCAGGAGGCTGAGGCAGGAGAATGGCATGAACCCAGGAGGCGTAGGTTGCAGTGAGCTGAGATCACGCCACTACACTCCAGCCTGGGTGACAGAGCGAGACTCCATCTCAAAAATAAATAAATAAATAAATAAAATTGAAATACAAAATTAGCGAGGTGTGGTGGCACACACCTGTAATCCCAGCCACTTGGGAGGCTGAGGCAGGAGAATCACTTGAACCCAGGAGACAGAGGTTGCAGTGAGCCGACATCAAGCCATTGCACTCTAGCCTGGGCAACAAGAGCGAAACTTCACCTCAAAAAAAAAAAAAAGACATAGAGAGGAGAAAAAAGTAATATATTACATATAAGCTGAGGACTGCATGGAGAGGATTTCATCAGTGATTAGATCTGGGTGGAAAGGAAGAAGAATGGGCTGTAGATGGTTCTCAATTTGCCCAAATTTGCTATTTGAGGCCCTCCACAATCTGACTGTTGCCTCACCTGTCATCATTCCATCCACAAGCTAGACTCCAGGCAGAAAAGACTTTTTCCTCCTTCACTCAACAAACATCTAATTTGCCTTCCATGCCAGGTATTAAGCACCAAGACAAGGACTAAGGCCATCATCAGTTCCTGCCTTCAAGCAGTTTACAAGGCTCCTTTGCTAGCAGTAAAGGCAAACAGATACATCAATAATAAGGTACAGCGTGATGTAATGCACCACCCAGTGCTAAGAAATTTGCTACCAGAAACAAAAGTGCTGAGTCTTAAGATATGACTAAAAGCTCATCATGAAAGGTTATGCAGGCCGGGAGCAGTGGCTCAAGCCTGGAATCCCAGCACTTTGGGAGGCCGAGACGGGCGGATCAAGAGGTCAGGAGATCGAGACCATCCTGGCTAACACGGTGAAACCCCATCTCTACTAAAAAAAAAAATACAAAAAACTAGCCGGGCGAGGTGGCAGGCACCTGTAGTCCCAGCTACTCGGGAGGCTGAGGCAGGAGAATGGCGTAAACCTGGGAGGCGGAGCTTGCAGTGAGCTGAGATGCGGCCACTGCACTCCAGCCTGGGCCGACAGAGCGAGACTCCGTCTCAAAAAAAAAAAAAAAAAAAGAAAGGTTATGTTGGGAGAGTAGGAGAGAATCACTGATGAAACAACTTTACCCTAGGCCCCCAACATCCAGTCCATTTTTTTTTTCTGAGTCAGGGTCTAACTGTGTTGCCCAGGCTGGAGTGCAGGGGCATGATCATAGTTCACAGCAGCCTTGAACTGTTTTTAAATACTGTATGCCTCAGCAGCATTACATACATTCACCATCCATTTCCAGAACTTTTTTCATCTTCCCAAACTGAATTCTGTACCCATAACAATAGCTCCCTATTCCCCTTCACCCGGCCCCTAGCAATCACCATTCTATTTTCTTTCTTTTTCCTTCCTTCTTCCCTCCCTTCCTCCCTTTTTTTCTTTTCTTTAAGACAGGGTCTCACTCTGTCACCCAGGCTGTATGTGATATGATCAGAGCTCACTGCAACCTCCCAAGCTCAAGCAATGAATCCTCCCACCTCAGCCTCCAGAGTAGCTGGGACTACAGAGCACGTCACCATGTCTGATTGATTTTCTTTTTTTTTTTTAGAGGTGGGGGTCTCATTAAGTTGCTCAGGCTGGTCTTGAACTCCTAGCTTCAAGTGATCCTCCCAACTCAGCCTCCCCACAAAAAAAAAAAAAAAAAAAAAAAAAAAAACCACACACACAGGATTACAGGCATGAGCCACCCTGTCCAGCCCCAATCCATGTTTAAGTCCTGTCTCATTTCTCCAAAATACAGCTCCCTTCATCCCTACCACCTTGAATTCCATCATCTTCCTAGCTTAACTCTCTGCTTCCACATGCACACAGACAAGCCTTCTTCAAGCACTAGCAGGAGTCTGAAAAAGGAAATCAAAACATGAAACTCCCTACAATGGCTTCTTACGCCTCTAGAATAAAACCCCAACATGGTCTCTGCCTTCTCTGGCAATCTCACATGAGGTCTTCTCCCCACCCAAAAAGTACCCAAGCTGCACAAGTCTTCTCTCAAGTCTCTAAACACATGGAGCCTTTCCTGTCTCAGGACCTTTACAAATGCAGAGGGCCCTGTTCCTTCTCTCCATATCCTCATCAGCATACACCACCACCCCCAACAATCATGGCTGTCTGTCATGCCCCACAGTGAGTTACTTTCTCAAAGAAATCCAAAGACCCGCCGGGTGCGGTGGCTCACACCTGTAATCCCAGCACTTTGGGAGGCTTAGGCAGGTGGATCACCTGGGGTCAGGAGTTAGAGACCAGTCTGACCAATATGATGAAACCCCATCTCTGCTAAAAAAAAAAAAAAATCAGGCTGGGCACGGTGGCTCAAGCCTGTAATCTCAGCACTTTGGGAGGCTGAGGTGGGTGGATCACGAGGTCAGGAGTTTGAGACCAACCTGGCCAACATGGTGAAACCCTATCTCTACTAAAAATACAAAAAAAGTAGGCGGGCATGTTGGCGCGCACCTGTAATCCCAGTTCCTTGAGGCTGAGGCAGGAGAGTCCCTTGAACCCAGGAGGCGGAGGGTGCAGTAAGCCGAGATTACGCCACTGCACTCCAGCCTGGAGGACAGAGTGAGACTGTCTCGAAATAAATAAATAAATAGAATGGGCGTGGTAACTTGCACCTGTAATCCCAGCTATTCCGGAGGCTGAGACAGGAGAATCGCTTGAATCCACAGGAGGTGGAGTCTGCAGTGAACTGGGATCACCTCACTGAACCCCAACCTGGGCAACAAAGAGAGACTCCATCAAAAAAAAAAAGACATCCCAAAACCTGGGCAGGGCAGTTACCCTGGATCTCCACATCTGGTTCATGTCTCCAGAAGAGACAGGAGTCCCACTTTGGACACCTTGAGTTTGAGAAGCCTGGGATACCCAAAGAGCTTCCCAATGCACAGGTGACCATGTGGGTCAGAAGACACATCTGCACTCAAAATAAAGGCTTGGACTTTTAGCACATAAGGCTGCTTACAGAAGAGACTGCACAAAGCAGTGATTCTCATCTTGGAGGAGGAGGGTACCTCTCATCTCTAAGTCACTATATGAAATGAGATATCACTGATGGGAGTGAAGGTGATGCCACATCAGTGGTGTGGAGGTCAAAGATACTTTGGGTATGAGAGGAAAGAGGAAGAGGAAAAGAAAGAAACTGAGATGAGCCAAAAGGAAAAGAAAGCCAAGAGAGTGATATCACAATTCCCCAAACACCTATGCCCTTTTATGCTTCTCATGACTTTCTCCCTTCACTTAAAAAAACCTTGACTCATGTTTCATCCTGATCAAATGCCACCACCTCCTGGAAGCCTTTCTGGACTTATCCAAATAAAACTTATTAGACCCCTCTCCGTGCCTCCACAAGTTTCTTTTGTTGTTAGTATTAGGTAAGATTCGACTCAGACAATAGTTTCATTAGTACTGTTATGGCACTTACTGCAGTCCGCTCTGTACTACACCTAGGGTGTGTATCTCCCCTATTACACTGTGAGCTCTTGAGTGTATTAAAAAATTATTCTTTAACTGAATAAAAATCCAGATGGGGCCAGGCACCCTGGCTTAGGCCTGTAATCACAACACTTTGGGGGGCCGAAGCAGGAGGACCACTTGAGCCCAGGAGTTCGAGACCAGCTTGGGCAAGACGGCAAGACCCCCATCTCTACTAAAAATACAAAAATCAGACGGGTGTGGTGGCGCGTGCCTGTAGTCCCAGATACTGGGGAAGCTCAGGTGGGGGGATCACTTGAGCCCAGGAGATAGAGGCTGCGGTGAGCTGTGATCGCGCTCCAGCCGGGGCGACCCTGTCTTTAAAAAAAATATTTGTTCAGAAGTCCAGATGGGTAAATAATTAGGCAGAAACTATGGATAATTCCTACACTCATTTTTCATTCTTCCTGTAAAACAACACATCCTAATTAATTCGATTTACAAATTCCGTTCCTTAAAGTAACACCCACCTGTCCAGTATTTAAAAGTCACTGCTAACTAAACACAAATATCCGCTCCACAAAATGCCTATCCAGTCCCAACAATGATGTAAGCATTTCCTTCATCATAAATATAGAATACCCCGAATTTAGTTGTAGACTTAACATATCTCGCTCTTTTCCAAATAATTGTAAACTCTGTGCAAAACACACATACCAAAAAAATATGACCAAGATGCAGGAGGACGTAAGAGGGAGTCAACCCTGGAATTGTGCCAACCGCCGCCTGCATTACTGAGAAGCCACTGCTGCCAAGCAAAGGTCAGGCATTCATTCAGGCAACATTTTTTCCAACAAGTGCTTCACACTCGCACGCACACACACGCTCCTTTAAAAGTCAACAACAATTAAAAAAAAAAAAAAAATCTCTAATGCCACTCTTGAAAACCAGGTCTGAAAGCGAAGTGCGTCCAACCAACAAGCAGCCCAGGAAAGCTGAGTAATCCCCGAGTCCAGGTGGACGGTCACGCCAAAAGTCCACACGGGTGTGGCGCGCCTAACGCGAGACTCTATGGGAGAAGCCCGGGCTCCAGCCTCCGGGTTAGCCGCGCCCGAGTCCCCGCCGCCCCACCGGGAAATCTCGGCGGCCGGAAAGGGGGAGGGGGCAGGGACGCCTCGGAGTCGGACGACAATCAATTCTCCGGAAAGCGGCTCCCAGACGCGCCGCCCCGGGAAGGAAGGCGGCTAAGGGGCCCGGCGCTGGGCTGCCGCGCGCGCCGAGGCCGCGGCAACAAAGTTTAGAAACCGCGAGAAAACTTTTCCAAGAGGAAAAGCGGAGGCGGCGCGGAGCCTGTGGTTTCTCCCCAGCGGCGGCGGCCCCGGACTTCCCGAGCGCTGGGAAGCGCCGGCCGTATCCGCCTGGGCCCTAGACTCGGGCCCCGCAGGGGAAGGGGCCGCCGGCCCAACGCGGGTCCCACGCCCGCCCGGAGTCCAATTCCTGGCGACGTCGCCAAAGAGACCGCGCCCCGCCAGCCCGCCGCTCGCAGGGCCCAGCTTGGGACGGCCCGGCCCAAGGACCCTCTCGGCCCGGCCCGAGAGACCGCGCCCGCGAGGAGGGAGGTATGAAGTTACCTGCGGCGAGCCGGGTGAGCGCTAAATTCCGGAGACCCGAAAATGACGGCCGCTGCTTTGTCTCCCTCCAGTCCGGCTACGAAGAGGAAATGAGCCGCCCCGCGCCCCCGCCCCCCGCCCGCGGCCCCCGCCCCGGCCCCGGCCCCGCCCGCCCTTCCTGGCACCTCCCTCCGGCTCGCTCTTCCCGGCGCCTCCCGCCGCCGCCCCGCCCGCTCTTCCCGGCCGTTCCGGCCTCTGCTTTTGGGGAAGAGGGCCCCCACCGCGAAGAGAGTCTGGCAACGTCGGGCTGGGACCCCCGAGGGACCTCTTCCTCCCCGCCGCCCACTTCAGAATTCCTTCCTCCCCGGCCCCTAGTGGGAGCTTAGGCCCGGAGTGACCCCCCCCCCCCCGAGAGGGAGGAGGAGCGGTGACTCCTGGAACAGCCCGCGGGCAGAGAGGGCTGCTGGAGGACAGGTGAGTCAAGGCTCCGCGCACAGGTGAGGCTCAGGGCGCGGCCTCGCGCGGGCCCCCACCCCGGTGGAATCCCAGAGTCGCGACGCGGGGTCCTGGGCACTCTCCCCTCAAGAGTGTCACAGGTGTCCCGGAGTCACAGGCTCCTGGAAGAGTGATCTCGGCCCACTACCTGGCTTTACAGAAGGAGAAGCGGAGGCTGAGGAAAGGCCCCACAGCTTCGGACAGAGTGGAACTAGAATCTGACTCTCAGGACCTTTCATAATGTGAGGTGGAAGCGCCTCCAGAATTCACCTAACCCGTCCCCTCACTCCATAGATGGGGACACCCGAAGCCCTCTTGATCAAGGACTTTTTTTTTTTTTTTTTTTTTTTAAAGACGGGGTCTCCCTCTATGGCCCAGGCTGGAGTGCATTGTCGCGATCACGGCTCACTGCAGCCTCAAATCCCTGGACAACCGACCCTCCCACCTCAGCCTCCGGAGCATCTGGAACTACAGACTCAGAGCCTCACTATGTTGCCAGGCTGGTCTCAAACTCATGGGCTCGAGATCCTCCTCAGCCTCCCAAAGTGCTGGAATTACAGATGTGAGCCTATAATTACAGGTGTGAGGACATTTACCACAGCAGCTGTCCC
Organism: Rhinopithecus roxellana; assembly: GCF_007565055.1. Classification (NCBI taxonomy): domain Eukaryota; kingdom Metazoa; phylum Chordata; class Mammalia; order Primates; family Cercopithecidae; genus Rhinopithecus; species Rhinopithecus roxellana. The sequence continues at coordinate 155,421,858 of NC_044551.1, read as the reverse complement.
TTTTTGGGCTTGTTCCTGCCCCGTCCCCAGCTCGTCCTCCCTCCCAGCTCGTCCTCCTCCTCCAACAAATTTGAGGGACCTCACTTCTATCTCTATTCCTCTGGTCATTTAGGGAATTTTACTCTCACGCTTTCTTATCTTCATGGTAAATACTACAAAAACAAAACAAAATTACAAAGCAAACAACACACACACAAAAAATACTACACACTCACTATCAGCCTGGTATAGAAAACCGTAACGATGTTTCCCCTGCTCACGGGATGATGAACAAGATGGATTTCAGTATTGGCCTATAAACCTGAAATAATGCAAGACAACAATGTCCACTGCTGGCCTTGTGCTGAACAGACAGCAGGGTGCTAGGGAGACCTGCCCTCACTGTGTTTACCCTCTACTCCTCACATCTCCCTCTCCCCCGAGGGAATGTAAACTTCTGGAAGGCAGGAGCTGTATCTCTTACAGCACCCAGCACATCGCCCATCCCCTAGGGAGTGCCCAGTGAACATCTGTGGGTGAATGTGCCCACTGTAATTCAAAGTACTGTGGGCCTGTGCTAGTTAAGAGATGCTGACAAAGGGCAGTAGGACCATGAAGTGGGGAGAGAACAACCTTTCAGAAAAAGGATGGGCACAGTGGCTCACGCAAGTAATCCCAGCACTTTGGGAGGCCAAGATGGGTGGATCACGTGAGCTCAGGAGACCAGCCTGGGCAACATGACAACCCCGTCTCTACAAAACAATACAAAAACATAGCTGGATGTAGTGGCACCACCTCTAGTCCCAGCTACTTGGGAGGCTGAGGTGGGAGGATTGCTTGGGCCTGGGAGTCCAAAGGCTGCAGTGAACCATGATTGCACCACTACACACCAGCCTGGGCAACACAGTGAGACTCTGTCTCAAAAAGAAGAAGAAAAAGGCAAACCCTGACAAGGTCTTTCTTGTCCAATTACACCTGTCCTGTTTCTGGCTGCAGGGTCTTTGTTCCTGTAGTCCCCTCTGCCTAGAGTGGCTTTGGCATCCCTCTACTTCAGCTGGCTAACTCAGAACATAATTGATATATTTTGGATAGTTTTCCCATCCAAATCTCACATTGAAATGTAATCCCCAGTGTTGGAGGTAGGGCTGGTGGGAGGTGTTTGGGTCACAGAGGAGGATCCTTCATGGCGTGGTGCTGTCCTCCCAGTACTAAGGGAATTCTCATGAAATGTAGTTGTTTTAAAGTGTAGCACCGGCCAGGCACGGTGGCTCACGCCTGTAATCCCAACACTTTGAGAAGCCAAGGTGGGTTGATGGCTTGAGCCCAGAAGTTTGAGACCAGCCTGGGCAACATGGTGAAAACCCATCTCTACAAAAAAATACAAAAAAATTAGCCAGGCAGGCTGGGCACCATGGCTCACGCCTATAATCCCAGCACTTTGGGAGGCCAAGGCGGGCAGATCACCTGAGGTCAGGAGTTCAAGACCAGCCTGGGCAACATGGTGAAACCCCATCTCTACTAAAACTACAAAATTAGCAGGGTATGGTGGTATACTGTAATCCCAGCTACTCGGGAGGCTGAGGCAGGAGAATCATTTGAACCTAGAAGGCAGAGGTGGAGCCAAGATCATTCCATTGTACTCCAACCTGGGCAACAAAAGCAAAACTCTGTCTCAAAAAAAAAAAAAAAGCCAGACATGGTGATGTGTGCCTGTAGTCCCAGCTACTTGGGGGGCTCAGGTGGGGAGACCACCTGAGCCTGGGAAGGTTGAGGCTGCAGTGAGCCTTGATTGTGCCACTACACTCCAGCCTGGGCAACAGAGTGAGACCCTGTCTCAAAAACAAAAAGGTGTGGCACCTCAGCCCCCTCCTGCTCCTGCTTTCAGCATGTAATGTGCCTGCTCTAGCTTCACCTTCCACCATGAGTAAAAGCTCCCTGAGTCCTCTCCAGAAAGCAGAGCAGATGCCCAGGCCTTGCTTATACATCCTGCAGAACCATGAGCCAATTAAACATTTTTTCTTTTTTCTTTTCTTTCTTTTTTTTTTTTTTTGGGTGTGTGTGTGTGTGTATGTGTGTGTGAGAGAGAGAGAGAGACGGAGTTTCGCTTTTGTCACCTAGGCTGGAGTGCAGTGGTGCGATCTTGGCTCACCGCAACCTCTACCTCCTGGATTCAAATGATTCTCCTGCCTCAGCCTCCCGAGTAGCTGGGATTACAGGTGCACACCACCATGCCCAGCTAATTTTTGTATTTTCAGTAGAGACGGAGTTTTACCATGTTGGCCAGGCTGGTCTCGAACTCCTGACCTCGGGTGATCCGCCTGCCTCGGCCTCCCAAAGTGATGGGATACAGGCATAAGCCACGGCACCCAGCCTGTTTTTTCTTTATAAATTACACAGTCTCAGGTATTTCTTTTTAGCAATGCAAGAACAGCCTAACACAATAGTAATCGGTCAATAAATATTTGGATGAAGTAACAAGAGACAGAGTTAAAGGATTATGCTCCATAACTTTGTATATTCATCACTTCACTCGGGACAAGATTCTTAATTTTTAAGAGAGTATTAAACCAAGCATGGGATCTTCCTTTGTTTTTTTATTTTATTTTATTTATTTATTTATTTATTTATTTTGATACGGAGTCTTGCTCTGTCACCAGGCTAGAGTGCAGTGGCGCAATCTCGGCTCACTACAACCTCCGCCTCCTGGGTTCAAGCAATTCTCCTGCCTCAGCTGACTACAGGCGTGCACTACCATGCCCACCTAATTTTTGTATTTTTAGTAGAGATGGGGTTTCAGCGTGTTGGCCACGATGGTCTCAATCTCTTGACCTCGTGATCTGCCTGCCTCAGCCTCCCAAAGTGCTGGGATTATAGGTGTGAGCCACCATGCCCAGCCAGCATGGGATCTCTCTAAGCATGGGACCCTGAAGATGAATTTGCAGGGTTTGTTTTGGGAAAAGAAGGGTAAGGTGACAGAAAGAATATGAGAAATTTGCAGTGTGCCTAAAGAGAGTCAGTTTCCTACTCCTGAGAAATCGTGAAAAGCTTACCAGGGAAGGCTGGAGCATTCTCTATATCCCAGGCACTTGCTGTGTGCTGAGGAAGTGAATAAAAACTGAAACTGACTTGATCCCTGTTTTCACACCACTTATAAAGTGTAATAATGAAGACAGGTATTAAAACAAGCAAGCTGACCGTGCCCAGCACTCTGGGAGGCTGAGGCAGAGGATCCTTTGCGCTCAGGAGTTGGAGACCAACCTGCACGACATGGCAAAACCCTGTCTCTACAAAGGATACAGAAATTAGCTGGGTGTGGTGGCACACACCTGTAGTCCCAGCTATGTGGAGAGGGCTGAGGTGGGAGGATCACTTGAACCAGGGAGGTGGAGGTTGCTGTGAGCTGAGATTGCACCACTGCACTCCAGCCTGAGCAACAGATTGAGACCCTGTGTCAAAACACACACACACACACACACACACACACACACACACGTACACCAGGAAACAAGAAAGACAAGTGTGAAGATAGGGGAGAGATACATGTAGGTTTGGGGGTAAATTAACTACTCTGGGATTCGGAGACCTGAGAAGTGACCTTTATGTGGTGACCCACCTCCAGTCTGGCTTTAGCATTTGCCTTTCTACCAAAACTGCTTTTATCAAGGTCCCTGACAGCCTCCACGTTGCAAAATCCAATGGTCAGTCTCCTTCCTCAGTTGACTTGTATAATCAGCAGCATTTGGTCACTCTCCTCCTTGAAACACTTTTCTCACTGGGCCTCCAGGGCACCAGGCTTTCCTGATTTTCCTCCAGCCTTCCTGGCTAAGCTTCTTAGTCTCCATTGATGATGCCTTCTAATTCCTCCTAACCTCTAAATGTTAGAGCAGGGATTCTCCAAGTGTAGTCTGGACATCCCTGATAACTTTTCAGGGAGTAATGTGGTAAAAACTATTTTCACAATAATTCTAAAATATCATTTGCTTTTTTATGCTCATTCTCTCCCGGGTGTACAGTAGAGTATTCCACAGGTTACATGATGTATGATGTGGCATTACATGGAATGTGAAAGCACATATGACAATCCAGCTATCTTTTATTAAGTCAGATAGAGATTTGTAAAAATGCAAAACAACAGTTCTCCCTGAATTTTTCTTTTGATTTAGAAAACATGGTTATTTTTTCTTTTTAAAAATGTTATTTAGGCTGGGCACGGTGGCTCAGGCCTGTAATCTCAGCACTTTGGGAGGGTGAGGCGGGTGGATCACGAGGTCAGGAGATTGAGACCATCCTGGCTAACCTGGCTAACATGGCGAAACACCGTCTCTACTAAAAAATACAAAAAAAAAATTAGCCGGGAGTGGTGGCAGGCTCCTGTAGTCCCAGCTACTCTGGAAGCTGAGGCAGGAGAATGGCGTGAACCCGGGAGGTGGAGCTTGCAGTGAGCCGAGATCACACCACCGCACTCCAGCCTGGGCGACAAAGCGACCGTCTCAAAAAAAAAAAAAAAAATTATTTGTTAATATCATGTAATGGATTCACTATAGTTATTTTTTAATGAAGTAATGAATATTTTGAAATTGTTTATTTTAATTTATAATGCGGGGTCTTGCTCTGTTGCCCAGGCTGGAGTGCAGTGGTGCTATCATAGCTCAGTGCAGCCTTGATCTCCTGGGTGCAAACAGTCCTTCCACCTCAGCTTCCCCAGTAGCTGGGACTACAGATACACACCACCACACGTAGCTAATTTTTAAATTTTTCTTTTGTAGAAACAGGAGTCTCACCCTGTTGACCAAGCTGGTTTTGAACTCCAAGCCTCAAGTGATCCTGCTGCCTCAGCCTCCCAAAGTGTTGAGATTACAGGTGTGAGCCACCCTGCCAGGCCTGTAGTAAATATTGATAGATAAAACTTTCATAAGCAAGAATTCTTTGAGATCTTCAAATTTTTTAGAATGTAAAGGAGTCTTGAGATCAAAAAAGTTAAAAACTTTGGCCGGGTGCGGTGGCTCAGGCCTGTAATCCCTAGCACTTTGGGAGGCAGAGGTGTGCATATCACCAGAGGTCAGGAGTTCAAGACCAGACATGGTGAAACCCTGTCTCTACTAAAAATACAAAGTTAGCTGGGCATAGTGGTGCACACCTGTAGTCCCAGCTACTTGGGAGGCTGAGGCAGGAAAATCGCTTGAACCTGGTAGGCAGAGGTTGCAGTGAGCCAAGATCACGCCATTGCACCCCAGCCTGGGCAACGAGCAAAACTCTGTCTCAAAAAAAAAAAAAAAAAAAAAAAAAAAAAAAAAAAATTAGCTGGGTGTAGTGGCACATGCCTATAATCCCAGCTACTCCGGAGGCTGAGGTAGGAGAATCACTTGAACCCTGGAGGCAGAGGTTGCAGTGCACTCCAGCCTGAAGTTAAAAACTTCTATTAAAGTGTCCCAGGACTCTGTCCTTGGACTTCTTTTTCTACTAATAGCTGCCATTATCCCATTGATGCCAGTCTTTTGACTGAAATACGCTGACAACTTCCGGTATATATCCCTAACCTGAACCTTTCCCCTGAATTTGCAACTCACTTATCCAGCTTCCTACTTGATGTTTCCACTTAGATAGCCAATAGGCATCTAGACATCTCAAACTTTATTTTATTTTTGAGCCAGGGTCTCACTCCATCACCTAGGTTGGAATACAATGGTTTGATCATAGCTCAATGAAGCCTTGATCTCCCAGACTCAAATGATCCTCAGCCTCCCAAGTAGCTGGGACTACAGGTATGTGCTGCCACACACAGCATTTTTTTTTTTTTCTTCTTCTTCTTAGTGGAGCTATGTTCCCCAGGCAGGTCTCAAACTCCTGAGTTCAAGTGATCCTCCTGCCTTGGCATTCCAAAGGATTACAGGAATTACATGGCATGAGCCACCATGCCCAGCCATCTCAAACTTTATATGTCTATATGTTCAAAACTGATTTCCTAATACCTCTGTCCAAACCTGCTTATCCCATAAGTTTTCTTAATTTCTTTAGATGGCAACTCCATCCTCTCATTTTGGCCATGGCTGAGGCCAGAAACCTTGGCATTATCCTTGGCTATTTTCTTTCTCGCACACATTTCAAATCTGATTCCTTAGACCCTGTACTTCTGCCTTCAAAATAGATTCAGAACCTACTAACTTTTTTTTTTTCTTTTTTGAGACAGAGTCTTACTCTGTCGCCCAGACTGGAGTGCAGTGGTGCGATCTCGGCTCACTGCAACCTCCGCCTCCCAGGTTCAAGCAATTCTCCCGCCTCAACCTCCCGAGTAGCTGGGATTATAGGTGACCGCCACCACACCCAGCAATTTTTGTATTTTTTTTTAGTGGAGACGGGGTTTCACTGTGTTGGCCAGGCTGGTCTCAAACTCCTAACCTCAAGCGATCCACCCACCTCGGCAAATGCTGGGATTACAGGCATGAGCCAACACACCAGGCCCAGAAGCCACTAACTTTTTACTGTCACCATTGTTACCATCCTGAATCAAGCCACCATCATCTCTTAGCCTCAGTTTTGCCAGGGGAGCCCCCAACTTGTCTCCCTACTTCTGCACTTGCCTCCCTCAGTCTAGTGTCAGTTCAGCAGCCTGAGTGATCTTGTTAGAAAGTGAGTCCAAGTGGCCAGGCACGGTGGCTCTTGCGTGTAATCCCAGCACTTTGGAAGGCTGAGGCGGGCGGATCAGGAGATCGAGACCATCCATCCTGGCTAACATGGTGAAACTCTGTCTCTACTAAAACACAAAAAATTAGCCGGGCATGGTAGCAGGCACCTGTAGTCCCAGCTACTTGGGAGGCTGAAGCAGGAGAATGGCATGAACCAGGGAGGCAGAGCTTGCAGTGAGCCGAGATCGCGCCACTGCACTCCAGCCTGGGCGACAGAGCAAGACTCCGTCTAAAAAAAAAAAAGTCCAAGCATGTCACTCCTTTTCCACCCAAACCCTCCAGTGGCTCCCATCTCCCTCAAAGTACAGAGTGAGGTCCTTATAAGGGCCTCACCTGTCCCCATACTCCTCTCTGACACAGTGTCCTCTTTGCTATTCCTGGAACACATCAAGTAGGGGCTCTTGCCTTAGGGTGTTTGCCTCCTGCCTGCAATGCTTTCCTCCAAATAGCTGCCTGACTCGCTCTCTCACCTCTGCCAGGCACCTTCTCAGTGAGGCTTCCGCTTGGCCACCTTATTCAAACTTGCAACCCCTTTCTCAACATCCCACCCCCCTCTTCCTTGTTCAGTTTTCTCCTTAGCTTATATCACCTTCTGATATATAAAATCATGTTTTAAAAATACATATTTTAATACATGTTTAAAATTTAAAATAATGTCATATATGGTATATAATTTATATGTAATTTATTGCTTTTCTTCTGTCTTATTCCTATTAGAATTTCAGCCACACAAGGGCTAGAGTTTTTGTCTATTTTGTTCAGTGCTGTATCCCTGGTGCCTAGAATAGTGCTTGGCACAATGTTAACAAGGTAGATGGGGAGGGAAGGAAATAACTTGATTTTAGACCAAGGGAACAAGGAAGGTTGAAGGCCCTGAGTCCCATCTAGGAAAAACTTTCTGTGATTTGGGAGCTGCTGAGGTGGGTAGAGGCCAGACTTGGGAGGGCTTGGTGAGAGTTTAGACTTGACTGTTAGGGGAATGGAGAGCCACAAAGGATTCTAAACAAAGAGATGACAGGATCATATTTTGTTTTTTAAAAAAATTCACTTTGGAAGAAAAAGATAGTGAAGCAATGCATATAATATTGCATTTACGTTTGAATAGCATATACACATTCATCTTGATGCCCTTTTCTCATAGCAGCAGAGCCATTGAAAATGCACCACTCTATTCAGAATGCCCCCCCCCCCCCCCAGAAATACTGAGTACATGTGGATACAAAGGAGAAAACCAAAGACACCAGAGCCTACTTGAGAGTGGAGGGTGGGAGAAGTGTGAGGATCGAAAAACTACCTATGCTGTACTATGCTTATTACCTGGGTGACAAAATAATCTTTACACCAAACCCCCGTGACATGCAATTCATTTATCCATGCAACAAATCTGCACATGTACCCCCGAACCAAAAATAAAAGTTGGAAAGTAAAGAAAAAAAAAAATCCCCCTCTAGTGCTTCCCATCTCACTCTGAATAAAATCTATATGATCTCACCCAGTCATCTCAGACCCATCTTTGGCTTTTGCTCTCTGTCTTTCCATTGAAGCCCACATTGGGGTCTAGACATTCCCGTAAGGCATCAAGCACTCTCGGACCTCAGGGCCTTTACATTTCCTGTTGTCTCTGCTTGGAGTGGTCTTCTCTCTGATAACCCTTTATCACTCCATCACTTCACCCAGATCTCTACCCAAATGTCATGTTGTCCAACAGGCTTTCCCCTGTCCACTCTGTAAAACAGCACCAGCAGCCAGGCGCAGAGGCTCATGCTTATTATCCCAGCACTACGGAAGGCCAAAGTGGGAGAATCACTTGAGCTCAAGAGTTTGAGACCAGCCTGAGCAACATAGCAAGAAATTGTCTCTACGAAAAATTTAAGAATTAGCTAAGTGTGATGGCATACACTTGTAGTCCCAGCTACACGGGAGGCTGAGGCAGGAGGATCACTTGAGCACAGAAGGTCAAGGCTGCAGTGAGCTATGATTGTACTACTGCACACCAGCCTGGGCGACAGAGTGAGAGCCTGTCTCAAAATTTAAAGAAATAAATTAGCACCAGACCCATTTCCCTTTCCTCCTCCCCATTTTATTCCCTTGCCCTAATATAATTCAGAGCACTTACAACCACCTAACACAGGGGTCCCCAAACCCCAGGCAACAGACTGGTACAGGTCTGTGGCCTGCTAGGAACCAGGCTGCCCAGCAGGAGGTGAGCAGCAAGTGAGGGAGCATTAAGGCCTGAGCTCCACCTCCTGCCAGATCACGGCGGCATTAGATGTTCATAGAAGCATGAACCCTATTGTGAACTGCACATGCAAGGGATCTAGGTTGTGCCCTCCTTATGAGAATCTAATGCCTGTAATGCCTGATGATCTGAGATGGAACAGTTTCATCCCAAAACCATTCCCCCTACCCCACAAAACCAGTCCCTGGTGCCAAAAAGGTTGGAAACTGCTGACCTAACACATTGTATGGTTATTTATTTATTGTCTGTCTTCCCTCAATAAAATGTAAGATTCATTAAAGCAGATATTTTATCTTCCGCTCACTGGTTTTGTTTTGTTTTTTGATATGGAGTCTTACTCTGTCGCCCAGGCTGGAATGCAGTGGTGCAATCTCAGCTCACTGCAACCACCGCCGCCCGGGTTCAAGCGATTCTCTTGCCTCAACCTCCTGAGTAACTGGGATTACAGGCATGCAACACCACACCCGGCTAATTTTTGCTATTTTTCATAGACATGGGGTTTCACTGTGTTGGCCAGGCTGGTCTCAAACTCCTGACCTGAAGTGATCTGCCCACCTCGGCCTCCCAAAGTGCTGGGATTACAGATGTGAGCCACCATGCCCGGCCTCTACTCACTGTTACAACTCTAGCACCTAAAGCAGTGCCTGGCAGTTAACAGGAACTCAGTTGAATTAATGAGTAGTTAAGTCTGTGAGGATACACAGCAAATGTTACAGTAGCTACACGGAGGGAGGGGAGTAGAGTAGAGGAGGCTTTAGATCAGATTAGATGGTTTAGACTACATAGTGTAGTATATAGTATGTAAGTGTCATGGGGACAGAAAGAAGTGGATAGATTTGGGAGTTATGCAGAAGAAGAGAGGAGCCTAGGCCTTGCTGATGGATTAGATATGGAGTTTCTGGGGAAGGAGAAGTCAAGAATCATCTTCAGGTTTCTGATTTGATCAGTGAGGAAGTAGTGGTGCCATTTACCCAGAGAGAGAGACAGCCCTGGAGGTAAAGCTTGTGGAGAAGTGGGTGGAGAGTCATGCAGACAGTTATTTTTGGTCATGCTTAGTTTCAGTGCCTACCAAACATATATGAGGAAATGTTCTATAGACAGGGAAATACCCAGACGTGAGCTCAGGAAAGACCCGGTGTGGAGAGAAAGATGTGGAAGTCACCTGCACTTAGAGAATGTGTACTAGGAAAACATGAAGGCCCAGACCCAACATTTGGGAGAAAGAGAAACCAAAACAGGAGACTGTGTTGCCCTCTGCAACCCCAAAGCCCTCCTTTTTTTTTTGCTTTTTTGTCTAAAATGCACCAATTCCTTTCCCGCATCAGGATCTTTCCATTTGTTGTACTCTCTACTTGGAAATCTCTGCCTTAACTCTTCACCACCCTGGCTCCATCTCATTCTTGAGGGCCAGTTTCTTTTTTTTGGAGTCTCATTCTGTCACCCAGGCTGGAGTGCAGTAGCGCAATCTCAGCTCACTGTAAGCTCCGCTTCCCGGGTTCACGCGATTCTCCTGCCTCAGCCTCCCAAGTAGCTGGGACTACAGGTGCCCACCACCATGCCTGGCTAATTTTTTGTATTTTTAGTAGAAACGAGGTTTCATGGTGTTAGCCAGAATGGTCTCAATCTCCTGACCTCGTTATCCGCTCACCTCAGCCTCCCAAAGTGCTGGGATTACAGGCGTGAGCCACTGCACCCAGCCAAGCACCAACTTGTGTATCATCTGGTCAGAGAGGCCTTTCCTGACCACACTCCAAACACCCCAGTGTCTCTGTACCACATCACTGCATTTTTGTTCTTCATAGCATTTGTCCTGCTCTAGAATTGTGTTGTTTGCCTGCTGGCTTATTTTCTCTTTCCTCCAGTAGGAGGAACTCCATAAGGACAAGAACTTGTCTCATTTTTTCACTTCTCTGCTCCCATAATTTAACACAGGGCCTGAAACATAAAATGCATTTTAAAAATATTTGCTGAAAGAATAAGGCTATAGACATAGGAGAAAAACTAAGTGTCATTAAAATCAAGGACTTGGTCACTGATTTCAATTGACGGCATTTGGGTTGAAACTTCGGTTTTCAACTTACTTTAGGTTGCCAAACATAGTGCACATACCCATCAAATTTAAGGCTGTGCCAAGAATATTAAGGAAAAAACAAAACAAAAACCCTATCAAAGATCATTTTAGAAATTCTCTACATCATGAGGACTTTGTTATTATTTACCTACCTGTCATGATTGCTTCATTATCATGCTGGTAAATAGCTTCACAGTTTACAAAGCACTTTCCTGGATATTGTCTCATTTGAGGCACTCCAAACCCCTAAGAAAGGTACTCCACAACTGTTTTTTTATTGTTTTTTTTGTTTTGTTTTTGAGACAGAGTCTCACTCTGTTTGTTGCCCAGGCTGGAGTGCAATGATGCCATCTCAGCTCTCTGCAACCTCCACCTCCAGGGTTCAAGCGATGCTCGTGCCTCAGGCTCCTGAGTTGCTGGGATTACAGGTGTGTGCCACCACACCCAGCTAATTTTTGTATTTTTAGTAGAGATGTGGTGTCACCATGGCTAGTCTCAAATTCCCAACCTCAAGTGATCTGCCCTCCTCCACCTCCCAAAGTTCTGGGACTACAGGCATGAGCCACCATGTCTGGCCACCACAAGTCTTTTTTTTTTTTTTTTTTTTTTTTTGAGACGGAGTCTCGCTCTGCCGCCCAGGCTGGAGTGCAGTGGCCGGATCTCAGCTCACTGCAAGCTCCGCCTCCCGGGTTCCCGCCATTCTCCTGCCTCAGCCTCCCGAGTAGCTGGGACTACAGGCGCCCGCCAGGTCGCCCGGCTAGTTTTTTGTATTTTTAGTAGAGACGGGGTTTCACCACGTTAGCCAGGATGGTCTCAATCTCCTGACCTCGTGATCCGCCCGTCTCGGCCTCCCAAAGTGCTGGGATTACAGGCTTGAGCCACCGCGCCCGGCCCCACCACAAGTCTTTAATCCCAGCACATTGGGAGGCCGAGGCTGGCGGATCACGAGGTCAGGAGACTGAGACTATCCTGGCTAACAGGGTGAAACCCCGTCTCTACTAAAAATACAAAAAAATTAGCGGGCACCTGTAGTCCCAGCTACTAGGGAGGCTGAGGCAGGAGAATGGCATGAACCTGGGAGGCGGAGTTTGCAGTGAGCCAAGATTGTGCCACTGCACTCCAGCCTGGGTGACAGAGGAAGGCTAAGAAAGAAAGAGAGAGGCCGGGCGCGGTGGCTCAAACCTGTAATCCCAGCACTTTGGGAGGCCGAAACGGGCGGATCACGAGGTCAGAAGATGGAGACCATCCTGGCTAACACGGTGAAACCCCGTCTCTACTAAAAAATACAAAAAACTAGCCGGGCGAGGTGGCGGGCGCTTGTAGTCCCAGCTACTCCGGAGGCTGAGGCAGGAGAATGGCGTAAACCCGGGAGGCGGAGCTTGCAATGAGCTGAGATCCGGCCACTGCACTCCAGCCTGGGCAACAGAGCGAGACTCTGTCTCAAAAAAAAAAAAAAGAAAGAAAGAGAGAAGGAAGGGAGGGAGGGAGGGAAGGAAGAGAGAGAGAAAGAACCAAGGCCGGGTGCAATGGTTCATGCCTGTAATCCCAGCACTTTGGGAGGTGGCGGCAGGCAGATCACTTGAGGTCGGGAATTCCAGACCATCCTGGCTAACATGGTGAAAGCCTGTGTCTACTAAACAAACAAACAAAAATTAGCTGGGAGTGGTGGCGCACGCCTGTAGTCCTAGCTACTCAGGAGGCTGAGGCAGGAATCGCTTGAACCTGGGAGGCAGAGGTTGTAGTGAGCCAGGATGGCACCACTGCACTCCCCAAGCCTGGGCAATAGGGGGGGACCCCATCTCAAAAAACAAAAAAAGGCAGAACTAAAATGAGCAAAAATGTCAGAATGATGAAGACAAGAGCTGACTTGGCAGCTTTGTAATGAAGGTTGGAAAATCTTTACTTGTGGCCACGAAGTGATGAGCACCTCCTCCGCCAATTAAGTTCCATAGAAAAGATTAAAGGGACTCTTGGCTTAGCCTGAGGAAAGCCAGCAAAAGGAGTTAGATTTGAACAAGAGTCAGTAAAAACGAATGGTAAAACCAAAGTGTGGGCCACATCGGGGTTAGCCAATGCCTGATGGCCCTGGTTGCCTTTCAGTTTATTTTCAGATGAGTGGGAGGAAAGCAGGGGAGGCCAGCCCACCCTAGTTTTGTCTGCTGGTTTAGTTAACGTCGGAGAATGTTCCTCATTTCTGTAGAGCCCAGTAATTCTCAACTCTGTCTGCACACAAGAATCACCTGGAGAGCTTTTTAAAAATATGATACTCAGGCACCACCCCCAGGACTCGGATTCAATTGTTCTTCAGTAGGAACTTCGCATTTAAAAAAATCTCCCTGGGTGATTCTCATGTGCAGCCAGAGTGGAGAATCACTGATACCTAATATAAGCTTGAGCAGAAAACAAAGTCATGTATACCTAAAACTTATTACTTCATTTGCTCATACAATAATAATTGTTGTAACACACTCAATGAGTAAAACTAATAACAGCTCATATTTACTAAGTCTTTGGTGTATGCCAGGCTCTGTGCTAAGTGCTTCATATTTCATCCAAGCCTCTCAACAATCCTACAGTAGTTACTGTTGTATTCCTCATTCTATAAATGAGAAAACAGAGACTTAGGTCATACTAAGATTATGTGGCAGTGCTGGAGCCCAGATCTGCCACAATCCAGAACCACACTCTTTTTTTGTCATTATTGTTTTTTCAATACAGAGTCTTACTCTGTCACCCAGGCTGGAGCGTGATCTCAGCTCACTGCAACTTGTACCTCCCGAGTTCATGCCATTCTCCTGCCTCAGCCTCCCGAGTAGCTGGGATTACAGGTGCCTGCCACCACACCCAGCTAATTTTTGTGTTTTAGTATAGACAGAGTTTCACCACATTGGCCAGGCTGGTCTTGAACTTCTGACCTTGTGATCCGCCTGCCTCGGCCTTTCAAAGTGCTGGGATTACAGATGTGAGCCACTGCGCCCGACCCAAAACCACGCTCTTATCCACTCTCACTTAGCCTCTGAAATGTCAATGGCTTTGAAAAAATCTTTCTTCGAAAACCACATGGTGGCTCATGCCTGTAATCCCAGTACTTTGGGAGGCCAAGGCGGGTGGGTCGCCTGAGGTCAGGAGTTTGAGACCAGCCTGACCAACATGGTGAAACCCTGTCTCTACTTAAAATACAAAAATTAGTCGGACATGGTGGCAGGCGCCTGTAATCCCAGCTACTCAGGAGGCTGAGGCAGGAGACCCACTTGAACCCAGGAGGTGGAGGTTGCAGTGAGCAGAGATTGTGCCACTGCACTCCAGCCACTGCACTCCATCTTGGGTGACAGAGTGAGACTCTGTCAAAAAAGAAAAAGCCACATTCAAAATAGTTTTCCTGTCAAGATGATACCATAATGGAGGTGATTTAAATGCCTCGTTGTTATGCTATGTATGTCTTGTCTTTTTGCACAGCTTCAAGCTGTCTGACAGGTGGGGCTGTTAGGGGAGGTCACAGGACCAAGGCTTCACTTGCATCCCTTTCAGGCCTCTTCTAACAGAGGACGCCATTGGCTTTACCCAGTGAGTTAAATTTTAAATCAAAAGAACCAAACTTAGGCCCTTGACACTTATGAAAGATGTGTAAGCTTCTCTTTATTCATGTTATTCATCTTCCCTGTAGAAACTAGAATCAAGATTTAGTTGTTCAGATCAGTCAGCAGTGGATGTTCATGATTCTTTCCTTTCTGATATGATCAAAGATGTGTACATAAAAACAAACACTTCCCGCCCCTTTCACGCTCATATTTTTGTTGATAACAATGGGGAAAGAGAACCTGGGGGGAAACGTTAAAGACTGTGACAACCAAGCAAAATTATGTCTGAAACGAAATAGTTTCAAAGGAGAGAGGGTTGGAGGAGGAGGAATGTGTTTTTTTTCTTCTCTTTAAAGTATCAGTGGGCTTTATTTTGGAAACCTGGCTTTTTGTATTCACCATTGTAAAAATTCTTTTTTTGTGTGGCGTCTTTAGATTTTTATAGGGGTAGGAAATGTGCTATCAAAATAAGAATTGTTTCATGGTAATATAAACCAAATTAAATTAATACATTTTAGATCTCAGATGTATTGGTGAATGAGTCATCTGTCTTCTTTCATTGTTTCTGTTGCCTAACAACAATCTTTTTTGAATTCCAAGATACTTGTAGAAAAAGAAAACCTTTTGGAACAGAGCAAAGAGGTACATCTGCCAGGAATCTTTACATGCCCCTGTAGATCCCTCTATGCCCATAGAGATCCCTCTATGGACACTCTGAATACAGGTGGACTTAAAGTAGAAGCCAACCCAGCTTTTGGTTTTGGTTTTTGCATACTGAATTTCATTATGGATTGACTGGAGTCAGGTGGCATGAGCTGTCCCTGGGATTCCCAGATTCCATGAGGTCACAGTAGAGTCTGGTAAACCCAGATTCCTTCCTGGCTCCCTCCATCAGTTCTTAGCAGTCCAGTTTCCTTTTTTCTTTAAGCAAAATAAATCACTCTTCTGTCTGCCTGCAAGTTTGGGAGCGCCTGCCCTCTATCACAAAAAGCTATTATCATATTCATTCATTCATTTGTTGACTCAGTCAACAAATATTTTGGAGCACCTACTATGTGCCGAGCATTGTACTAAGCCAGGAGATACAGTGATGAACAGCCTTCATGAAATGTACACTCTGCTCTGTCACCCAGGGTGGAGTAGAGTGGCACAATCACGGCTTACTGCAGCCTCAACCTCCTGGGCTAAAGCCATCCTCCTACCTCAGCCTCCTGTGTAGCTGGGACTACAGGCATGCACCACCAAGCCCAGCGAATTTTTGTATTTTTTTGTAGAGACAGGGTTTCACCATGTTGCCCAAGCTGGTCTTGAACTCCTAGTCTCAAGTTATCTGCCCATCTTGGCCTCCCAAAGTGCTGGGATTACAGGCGTGAGCCACCACACGAAGTTGGCCTGCGTTTTTTAAAGACCACTTTGCTGTATAAAGAATAAAGAATACTCCACACCCAGGGTGGAGTAGAGTGGCACAATCACGGCTTACTGCAGCCTCAACCTCCTGGGCTAAAGCCATCCTCCTACCTCAGCCTCCTGTGTAGCTGGGACTACAGGCATGCACCACCAAGCCCAGCGAATTTTTGTATTTTTTTGTAGAGACAGGGTTTCACCATGTTGCCCAAGCTGGTCTTGAACTCCTAGTCTCAAGTTATCTGCCCATCTTGGCCTCCCAAAGTGCTGGGATTACAGGCGTGAGCCACCACACGAAGTTGGCCTGCGTTTTTTAAAGACCACTTTGCTGTATAAAGAATAAAGTGTAAAGTATAAGAGAACATGAATGAATGCCTGTCATCTTTTTTTTTTTTAAACATTGTCTCACTTTGTCACCCAGGCTGCAGTGCAGTGGTGCAATCATGGCTCACTGCAACCTCTAGCGCCTGGGTTCAAGAGGTCCTACCACCTCAGCCTTCCAAGGAGCTGCAACTACAGGTGCATGCCACTACACCCTAAGGTAAATTTTTGTATTTTTGTAGACAGGTTTCACCATGTTGTCCAGGCTTTTCTGAAACTCCTGGGCTTAAGGGGTCGACCTGTCTCCATCTCCCAAGGCACTGGGATTATAGGCATGAGCCACTGCACCTGGCCTATCATCATTTATTCATTTATTCATCTATGCAAAAATATTCTTTGAGTGCCTAATTGCTAAACAATGGGCCAAGCACTGGCAAATCACACTGGCAAAATATCATCCCACCAATAAGGAGCTTATAGGTCAGCTGGGGAGACAAAGAAGAACATAGGCCCTTATAATGAGCTAAGTATGGTGCTAGGGAAAATATCCATATGTTACAGGAACCCAGAGGAATTCATTCATTTATTGGTTTAGTAAATATTTATGTGCCAAGCTCTTGGGACACAACGGTGACCTAAGCAGACAAGACACATCCCCCTACAGTGTTTACAGGGTAGTAATGTAGTGTTTACAGACAAGTAATGTCTGTGGGAGACAGACATTAATGAAATGCTCTCACAGACTTATCATTACCCATTGTGATATGAATTATGAAAGAAAAATAACAGGCCAGGCACGGTGGCTCACGCCTGTAATCCCAGCACTTTGGGAGACCGAGGCAGGTGGATCACTTGAGGTCAGGAGTTCGAGACCAGCCTGGCCAACATGGTGAAACCCCGTCTCTACTAAAAATACAACAACAACAAAAAAATTATCTGGGCATGGTGGTGGCAGCTGTAATCCCAGCTACTCTGGAGGCTGAGGCAGGAAACTCGCTTGAACCTGGGATGCGGAGGTTGCACTGAGCTGAGATTGCACCACTGCACTCCAGCCTGGGTGACAGAGTGAGACTCTGTTAAAGAAAAAAAAGAAGGAAGGAAGGAAGGGAGGGAGGGAGGGAAGGAAGGAAAGAGAGAGAGAGAAAGAAGAAGGAAGGAAGGAAAGAGGGAAGGAAGGAAGGGAAAGAAAGAGAAAATAGAGTGTAGGAGTGTAACAGGGGGCCTGGTGTAGTCTAAGAGGACTCAGGAGAAGCTGTTTGAGCTGATGCCTGAAGATGGGTTGCATGTAAGTAGTTTAAGTAGATAAAAGAGAGGGGTACTATCACATGAGGGATTCGGGAGAAGACAAAAAAGAGAGAGGGGGGAAGAGTACTGTGGACCCACTGAGCTCCAGCCCAGCTCCAGCTCTGCGGGTCAGGAAAGACTTTCTAACATCTAAGCTGAGTCCAGAAGGATGAGTAGGAGTGAGCCAGCTGAGGAGGAGTTGGGGTGGAAGGAAAGCATTCCAGAGCAGCAGATAGCTTGTGCAAAGGCACACAGGCAGCTGGGCATGGTGGCTCACACCTGTAATCCCAGCACTGTGGGAGGCCAAGATGGGTGGACCATTTGAGCCCAGGAATTCAAGACCAGCTTGGGTGACATAGTGAAACCCGGTCTCTACAAAAAAATTTAAAAAAATAAAAAATTTTGAAAAAAAAAAAGCTGGCCGTGGTGGCCTGCACGTATGGTCCCAGCTACTCAGGAAACTAAGGTGGGAGGATCACTTGAGCCTAGGAGGTCGAGGCTGCAGTGAACCATGGTGGCACCATTGCATTCCAGCCCGGGTGACAGAGCAAGGCCCTGTACAAAAAAAAAAAAAAAAAAAAAAAAAAAATGGAGGCAACAGAACATAGTGGATTGGAGGGAAAAACAAGTGGCTCAGGCCAGATGTGGTGGCTCACACCTGTAATCCCAGCACTTTGGGAGGCTGAGACAGGTGGATCACGAGGTCAGGAGATCGAGACCATCCTCGCTAACAGCAGTGAAACCTTGTATCTACTAAAAATACAAAAAAATTAGCCAAGCACGATGGTGCGCGCCTGTAGTCCCAGCTAGTCCAGAGGCTGAGGCAGGAGAATGGCGTGAACCCGGGAGGTGGAGCTTGCACTAAGCCGAGATCATGCCACTGCACTCCAGCCTGGGCGACAGAGCGAGACTCTGTCTTAAAAAAAAAAAAAAAAAAAAAGTGGTCAATAAGCTGGGCTGTAGAGTGGGTGATGTGGTCAGAGAATGGAGAACTCAACTGGATCAAAATCCTAACATGCTAAGAAGGGCATGCTAAGGGCAGTAAGGAATAGCTGAAGGAGTTCAAGCAGGAGAGTGACCTGGTCAGATGGAGCATTAGAAACTGCTGTGGCCACAGAGAGGATGCTGGGCTAAGCCCCCACATGATGCCGCACTTTGTCCAGCACGGCAGTTCTACTGAGAGTGGGCGTTATGCCCTCAGGAAAATCGTTTTAGGATTTTTTTGAGATGGGTGAGGACCCGTTTGGCAAATGACACTGGCCACCCCATTACTGCCTCTCCTCACTGTCCAGGCCTGGAACAGCAGGAGCCCTGAATTTGGAGGCCTCTGCTTGTTGTACTGAGCAACAACCCATCATTGCCTCCAGGACTGGGCATGCCAGGGACTGCAGTTTCCTCTGCCTAATGGAGCATAATGTTGCACCACAATGCAACGTCTCTTTAGTTATCAAAGGCCCTTCAATAATTTGCTTGGAGTGAGCCCATGACCCCCCTGACTACTATCATTCACCCTCAGCAGTCCTTTATTTTGAGACGTAGTGTCTCTCTGTAACCAGGCTGGAGTGCAGTGGCGCGATCTAGGCTCACTGCAACCTCCGACTCCCTGGTTCAAGCGATTCTCCTGCCTCAACCTCTGGAGTAGCTGGGATTACAGGCATGTGCCACCACGTCCAGCTAAATTTTATATTTTTAGTAGAGACGGGGTTTCACCATGTTGGCCAGGATGGTCTTGATCTCCTGACCTCGTGATCCACTCGCCTCAGCCTCCCAAAGTGCTGGGATTACAGGCGTGAGCCACCATGCCTGGCCCATAGCCTGTATTTTCATCGGGTGCTGGGCATTGTCTTCTGACTGCTCTGCCCTTCCAGGGACCTGTGTCTCCATTGAGGCTGAAGCTCAGGAGACCAGAGTAAGCTTTCTGAAATGTGGTCTAGGCAGGTCCTGTCTGTCTCCCATGGCTGCCCATTGTTATAAGATGAATCTGAACAATGCGGTGTGGCCTGCAGGGCCCTTTGGAAGCTGCTGCTTTCCACCAGCTGTCCCCCTGCCTATAGGGCTCTTCCCCTAGATCTTCCTGTGGCAGTATCTTCTTTGCATTCAGGTCTCAAATCAAATGTCACCCTCCTCAAAATGCCCTTCCTGACCACCCAGTCTAAGGTATCTGAATAGTCGCTCTCCTTCCCATCACCCTATTGTATTTTCTTCATAGCACATCACCATTATAAAATTATCTGTTTGTCCAGTTGCTTATTGGTCTTCTCCTTCCAGGATGTGGCCTGATAGCAGAGGTTTTGTCTGTCTTGTTCACTGTTTTATCCCCAGTATCTGGAACAATGTCTGGCACATAGCAGGTGCTGAATGAACGAAGGAATGGTCCTAGCCTGTATTTGCAGCCTCATTCCCTTCCATCCTGTCCTTGCTCCCTGAGCTTTGGAGGGATGGAGGTCTTTAGACCTGCCTCACTAATTGAGGCCACTACTTCCTTCAGCCTGGACTGTCTCTCCTTCTCTCCTCACCATCCTCACCACCCACCTCCTTGCCCCTAGGCTTATTCTTCCTTTCATTCCAGATTCTGAACTTCTCCCACATATTCAATCCTAGCGCACACCTCTGTCAAGGCTCATCTCACTGAACTGCAATGACATGTTTATTCGACATCTGTATCACCTGTCTGTAAGCTGCAGGAAGACATCCTTTCACTTCCTGACGCCCAGCACACAACACAATAACCACCACACAGCAGGTGCTTCACTAATGATCGTTGGTTGACCAAATACCAATATGTGGTTCAGAGAAACATGGATTAGGACACTGGTCATTTTTATAGCAGTGGTAGAAAGAGCTGTCATAAACCTTAAGCCTACAGCAGAGCGGCAACCCCTTCCTATAGGCCAAACCAGGAAAATAACACCATATTAAATTCTGAAAACTAACAGCAAAAAGAGGTGAATGTGGCTAAAAAGACCCTGCTTCTCACCATCTGCCTACTACCAAGTGGAAGAGAGCAGTTAATTCCTGGGTGAGAAGTATAGAAGCATTCTCACTATCAACTCTGGCAGGATCAATCAAAGAGTCCCAGGAAAGTGCCAGCTGAAGTTTGCAAAGTGCTCCCCACTCCACCAAGCATGTCCTCTACCCTTATCTCACTGGGGCCTAGGGGCAAGGAACGTAGGTTTCAGCCTATCTGTCAGTCTCAGAGAAACTCCTGTTGGTGTCTAGTTGGGCAGGCTGCTGGACCTCTCTGAGACTCAATAGCTTGATAGCTGTGTCTTTATTATGCTACTTGGAAGCCCTTAGCAGGCTCATCCAACTTTCAGTTGCTAAGCTCCTAGAAGTCTGTGTAATTATTGTTGTCTAAAATATAGAACAGCAGAATGTGTAATTAGTTGCTTTTAATAAAGCCATTTTGGATGAGGCTGATGCTGATGATGCTGAGGATGATGGCAGTTTTGATAATGATGATGATGAAGATGTCCCTGAAGACCAGGTCCAGGAGGGAACTCTTACCTTAGAATGGAGCCAGGGCAGGCATAATGGCTCATGCCTGTAATCCCAGCACTTTGGGAGGCCGAGGTAGGCAGATCACTTGAGGTCAGGACCAGCCTGGCTAACATGGTGAAACCCCATCTCTACTGAAAATACAAAAAAAGTAGCTGGGCGTGGTGGCAAGTGCCTATAATCCTGGCTACTCAGGAGGCTGAGATGGGAGGATCACTTGAACCCTGGAGGCGAAGGTTGCAGTGAACCAAGGTTTTGCTACTGCACTCCAGCCTGGGTGACAGAGCGAGACTCCATCTCAAAACAAACAAACAAAAAGCAAAGATAATGGAGCCAGAGCCAGTGTCACAGGCAAAGGGCTGATCAGGATGTTTCATTGCCCAGCAATTGAGCTGGACCCTCAATTTGGGCCATCTGTGACCTCAGGGCTCTACTTCTTACTGGCTGTGTGGTCCACTGAGCCTCAGTTTCCCCCTTTCTTTTTTTTTTTTTTTTTTTTTTTGAGACGAAGTCTAGCTCTGTCCCCCTGGCTGGAGTGCAGTGGCGCGATCTTGGCTCACTGCAAGCTCCGCCTCCCGGGTTCACGCCATTCTCCTGCCTCAGCCTCCCGAGTAGCTGGGACTACAGGCGCCCACCACCGCGCCCGGCTACTTTTTTGTATTTTTAGTAGAGACGGGGTTTCACCGTGGTCTCGATCTCCTGACCTTGTGATCTGCCCGCCTCGGCCTCCCAAAGTGCTGGGTTTACAGGCGTGAGCCACCGCGCCCGGCCCAGTTTCCCCCTTTCTAAATGGAGAAATTATTACGTGAATTAAACGGTTGTTGGGAGGCTCTTTTGAAGTGATCTCTGTAACACATTATCATGTTATTACAATGTCGATATATAAAAAATGCTTTACAGTGATATTAACCAAATCCTTACATGCAGCATACTTTATGGCAGGCTACATTCTTCTTTATTTATTTATTTATTTATTTATTTATTTATTTTTTTTTTTTTTTTTTTTTTTTTTTTTTTTTTTTTGAGACGGAGTCTCGCTCTGCCGCCCAGGCTGGAGTGCTGTGGCCAGATCTCAGCTCACTGCAAGCTCCGCCTTCCGGGTTCACGCCATTCTCCTGCCTCAGCCTCCCAAGTAGCTGGGACTACAGGCGCCCGCCACCTCGCCCGGCTAATTTTTTTGTATTTTTTTAGTAGAGACGGGGTTTCACCGTGTTAGCCAGGATGGTCTCGATCTCCTGACCTCGTGATCCGCCCGTCTTGCTCTGTCACCCAGGCTGGCTCACTGCAACCTCCGCTTCCCTGGTTCAAGCAATTCTCCTGCCTCAGCCTCCCAAGTAGCTAGGATTACGGGCCTGCACCACCACACACAGCTACTTTTTTATTTTTAGTAGAGACGGAGTTTCACCATGTTGGCCAGTCTGGTCTCGAACTCCTGGCTTCAGGTGATCTGCCCGCCTAAGCCTCCCAAAGTGCTGGGACTATAGGCATGAGCCATTATGCCTGGCCTGACAGGCAACATTCTAAGAACATTCATAAATTCGTTCATGTATGTAATAATTCTACATGGTAGATACTAGCATCACCCCTGTTTTATAGATAAAGAAAGTAAGGCACAGGGAAGTTGAATAATTTCGCCATAGTCATAGACAGAAAGTGCCAGCACAGAGTATGGAACCCAGGCAACCTGAGTCCAGAGGCCAACCTTTTAACCATTATACTACACAACCGTGGCAATGATAGAAGTGCACTGCTCACATTTCCCTTTGAGAGAACTGCTGTGGAGAGTTGACTGACCTTGGAATTTATCACAGCATTCACATAAAGGCTACACTCTTCCCCTGAGCTGCTGTCAGCCAATGACTGAGCATGGTGGAGTACTAGAGTTAGACCATTCCTGCCCAACATGAGATCTTCCAATAAGCAGCACTTTTTGTGTATGTGCTAAAATATATATAACATAAAACCAACTATTTAACTCCTTTTAAATATACAGTTCAGTGGCATTAAATATATTCAAATGTGCAACTATCACCATCCACCATCCATCTCAACAACTTTTTCATCTTCCCAAACTGAAACTCCATATCCATTAAACAATAACTCAGCCAGGCATGGTGGCTCACACTGGTAATCCCAGCACTTTGGGAGGCCAAGGCAGGCCGATCACCTGAGGTCGGGAGTTGGAGACCAGCCTGACCAACCAACATGGAGAAACCCCATCTCTACTAAAAATACAAAATTAGCTGGGTGTGGTGGCACATGCCAGTAATCCCAGCTACTCGGGAGGCTGAGGCAGGAGAATCACTTGAATCTGGGAGGCAGAGGTTGTGGTGAGCCAAGATT
This sequence comes from Rhinopithecus roxellana, assembly GCF_007565055.1. NCBI lineage: Eukaryota > Metazoa > Chordata > Mammalia > Primates > Cercopithecidae > Rhinopithecus > Rhinopithecus roxellana. Next base: position 155,398,458 of record NC_044551.1, on the reverse strand, counting down.
GTCCCATTGTACTCCAGCCTGGGCAACAAGAGTGAAATTCCATCTCAAAAAGAACAACAAAAAACAGTAACTCTCTATTAATCTCCTCCCCCTACCCCTAGCAAACACGATTGTACTTTTGTTTGTTTGTTTTGGTTTTGGTTCTTTTGAGACAGAGCCTCACTCTTTCACCCAGGCTGGAGTTCAGTGGCACAATCTCAGCTCACTGCAACCCCCAACCCCCAGATTCAAGACTCTCAGCCTCCCAAGTAGCTGGGATTATAGATGCCTGCCACCATGGCCTGGCTAATTTTTGTATTTTTCGTAGAGACGGGGTTTTGCCACGTTGGCCAAGCTGGATTATACTTTTTCTCTATGAATTTGACTACTCTAGATATCTCATATCAGTGGAATCATGCAGTATTTGCCCTTTTGTGACTGTCTTATTTCACTTAGCATAATGCCTTCAAGAGTCATCCATGTTGTAGCATGTCTTAGAATTTCCTTCCTATTCAAGACAGAATAGGCCAGGCGCGGTGGCTCACGCCTGTAATCCCAGCACTTTGGGAGGCTGAGGCAGGATGATCACCTGAGGTCAGGAGTTCGAGACCAGCCTGGCCAACATGGTAAAACCCCATTCTACTAAAAATACAAAAATTAGCTGGGTGTGGTGGCAGGCGGCTGTAATCCCAGCTACTCAGGAGGCTGAGGCAGGAGATTCGCTTGAACCCAGGAGGCAGAGGTTGCAGTGAGCCAAGATCACTCCATTGCACTCCAGCTAGGGGGACAAGAGTGAGACTTTGTCTCCAAAAAAAAAAAACTAAATAAAAAGTAAAATAAAGACAGAGTAATATTCCATGGCATGTGTATACCACACTTTGTTTATCCATTCATCTGGTAGGCAACCTTTGCTCAAGGACTCTCAATCAGTCTGACTGAGACTTTTTCAGAACGTCACTTCAGTCTGACGTTCCTCCTACCTATCCTCCCTCATTCTCCATCTCCTTTTACAGATTGTTATGCCTGCATCACAGTCAGAAAGCTTTCACCACCTTTTCCTGCTCCTCCTCCTTTTTCCTTCACAGATGTTCCCTCATTAATGTCTTGTATGCCTAAACTCAGCTTGGTGTCTGTTTCTCAGAGGACTGTATGGACACGACGGCCTCTTTTTTTTTTCCTTGAGACAGAGTCTCACTCTATTGCCCAGGCTGGAGTGCAGTGGCATGATCTCGGCTCACTACAACCTCCGACTCCTGGGTTCAAGTGATTCTCCTGCCTCAGCCTCCCCACTAGCTGGAATTACAGGCACCCCCCATCATGTCTGACTTTTTTGCATTTTTAGTTGAGATGGGGTTTCATTATGTTGGCCAGGCTGGTCTCGAACTCCTGACCTCTGGTGATCCACCTGCTTCGGCTTCCCAAAGTGCTGGGATTACAGGTGTGAGCTACCACACCCAGCTCCATTAATGTCTTGCATGCCTAAACTCAGCTTGGGTGTTTGTTTCTCAAAAGGACTGTACTGACATAACAGCCTCTTTTTTTTTTTTTTTTTTTTTTTGAGATGGAGTCTTGCTCTGTTGCCCGGGCTGGAAGTGCAGTGGTGCGATCTCGGCTCACTGCAACCTCGGCCTCCTGGGTTCAAGTGATTCTCCTGCCTCAGTCTCCTGAGTAGCTGGGATTACAGGTGTGCGCCACCACATCCAGCTAATTTTTGTGTTTTTTTAGTAGAGATGGGGTTTCACCATGTTGGTCAGGCTGGTCTTGAACTCCTGACATCGGGTGATCTGCCTGCTTCGGCCTCTCAAAGTGCTGGGATTATAGGCATGAGCCATCGTGCCTGGCCACAACTGCCTCTTAATAAATATTGTTTATCATTATATTCTTGGAAAAAGGAAGATGTATTTAAAGTAAATTTGTAAAAACAATTTAAGATAGTTATATAGAGTAATTGTGGATCATATGTTCTTTTTAAAACTTATTTTGCTATATAGCATATATATTTGTATACATGTAGATATGCAGCTATTTCAATATAGAAAATTTAGAAAACATAGATAAGTTGAAAGAAGAAAATTAAATTCACCTGTTATTCCATTACCCTAGATTTTCATTTGGGGGTACATCTCTCTAGATGTTTATGTGTACATATCCAGTATCTCTTTCTTTTTCAGGAAACTGGCTACTCTCATAGTATTAATTGGTTACAGTTGACTCTGTAGAGCTTGGATTTCATAAACTGACCTAATTTAGGAATGCATTAATTCATCCACTTCATTTAACAAATACTATTGAGCACAAGGAATACAAGATACACACAGCTCTTGTCAATGGAAAACATACAGTTTAGTGGTGGCTATCAACACACATCTCCAGTCAATTACAAAACACTGCTGTGTAGACTGAGAGGAGAGGAGGGCCACCCAGCCCAATCTGGTTTCCTGGAGAAAGTGATGTTTAAGTCGTAGTGTTTTTAAATCCCGAGGAACAGCAAGGAGTTAGTCAGGAAAAAGAGGAAAACTTAAGAGAGACATTGTCAGGCTAGAACCTAGGCAAAGGGGGCCATGTACAATAGGCTTGGTTGCTTGAGGAGAAGATGACTCTTGTCTACAACCACCAAACACCGTTACTGACTGTGTGTATGCTTGAGTATGTGTGTGTGTGTGTAGCAGCCACTCAGACTGAGCAAGGGATAAGACTTTAACCAGTCAAGAACTCTTGGGCAGAGGCTATGAATGGAAAAAGCAGATACTTACATACCCTCCAGGGGAGGAGAGGAGCTGGAAATATCAGCCAAGAATTAAGCTCTCTAAGGGCAGAAACGGTAGCTTCTCTACCTTGTGGAGTTCATAGGCCCAAGACAAAGCCATGTACAACAAGGACCCTCAGTTGTGACTAGTGACCATGGCATCACTGGTTCTCTAAAGAGACCTCAGGTAAGAGGAAGACACTTCGGACAATCCTGGCATGATTCTAAGCCATCTCTTCTCAGGAGTGCAGTTGGTTCAACATGAAGTATGGATCTAGCATCTTGGAAGTGGTGCAAAAAAAATGTAACAGCCCAGCATTTCCCTGAATCAATCTGAATTATTTATCAATGTCAGCAGCAGCACTGCCCATCACAGAATTTCCAAGAGAAGGTTGTAGGTCAGCAGGAAGTAAGTGTTGCAAATATTGTTTTGATGTTAACTTTTTTAAAAAAATTGTCAGGAGTCGATATTTTATTTTCTGCATCCTGTAATTCTTGTTGACCAAGTTCTATTTTAGCACATGGGCATAAATAAACGTATTCAATGATAATATCAAAAGGGCTCTAAGTGTTCTGACAGGCACCACCATCTCATTAAATGTGAATATCTTTACAGTGTAACTCGATTTAAAAAAAAAGAGGTAGAAAACCACAGTATGATATTTTTAGGTACGTAGGTGAGGCAGGCGCCCACACATGCCACCATATCCTTCTGAACAGTAAAGACAACTCCTCTCTTCTCCTGGGCTTGGAGGGGATGAGGCTTTGATGACCTGGCATTGCTTCCTCAGTGCCGCCTTCTTTGAGAATCAGCCAGCCCCCCACTCACATCTCCAAAGCCAATGCTTGTCAAAGCAGCTGCCAGAAAGTGACATGGAGAGTCAAGGCTCAGCCAGGCGTGGTGGCTCATGCCTGGAATCCCAGTGCTTTGGGAGGCCAAGGTGGGAGGATTGCTTGAGGCCAGGAGTTCAAGACTAGCCTGGGCAACATAGTGAGACTCTGTCTCTACAAAAATTTTAAAAATTAGCCAGCCATGCTGGTACATGCCTGTGGTTCTAGCTACTTGGGAGGTTCTAGCTACTCAGGAGGATCATTTGAGCCCAGGAGTTTGAGGCTACAGGGAGCCATGATTGTGCCACTGTACTCCAGCCTAGGAGACAGATGAAAACTCTGTAAAAAAGAAAAGAGCCATGGCCCATCTCTGTGGTCAGTGAAGCCTCAGCACCAAGGTGGACAGGAAGACACCTAGTCCTGGTAACTGGACCCCTAAAGATAGCAATCACAAAGGCCACGACTGTCCAGGGGTCTGCATGTTCTGTGCATGGGAGAAATGTCACCACCTCCCTCAGGCACAGGCCTGGCCAGGGGTCATCACTGGGTGGGTGACACCCACTGGTCTTCTCAGCCAACTTGGCAGTCAGGATAAAAATAACACCAGCCGCATCATTTTCCAAAATTAAGGGCAATGCTATAGCAAATGTATGCAGATGTATACAGACACAGATGGGAACAAGTGTATTTAATTGTAAATGAGTCAGAACGGAGCAAATGAGATTTCCCTTATATTTGGGTTCCAAAAATTACAGAGAAAATGTGCCTGAGGCAGAAACAAACTAAAAAAAAAAAAAATGGGGGTAGGTTATTGAGGCCGGAGCCACATGGGGGAGAACCTTTAGGACCCCGAAGGCTGGGATGGCTTTGGCCTCCTGTCGGGGTTATGAAACTGTTCTGGCTCCAGAGAACCCAGTCCCAGAGATCCTGAAGTGGCCACAATGCTAATGGGATGAACACAGGCCCAGCTGAGCAGGACTCACTGTGCCTCAGCCTCACTGTGTCAGAGAAAGCAGAGAAAGGAACAGAGGGCTGTAATGGGACTGTCCCCTAGCAGGGAGCCAAAGGCCAGCTTTTGTGTTCTCAGAGAAATAAGCAGAGACAGAAAAAGAGAAAAGGAAAAAAAACACCTCTGCCAGCTCCAAGTGGCCAGAGAGGGGAAGAGAGAGAAATGTGAATGGCAACGGAATACTTTTGATTGGAGAACGCCATTTCTCCTAAACAGCTTCAAGGCAGGCAGCTAGTAGCGTGCCAGGCTCTTGGTAGACATTCAGTAGGAAGGAAAGGAAAAGAGAAAGGATGGAAGGCGGGCAGACTGCGTCATCCTGCAAGTCCCTCCCATTCTGTGGAGTGGAGAACTGCAGAAGCCCTAAGGCAGATCACCCAAGTAGAAAGGAACACCCTCCCTGGCACAAGGGAATGCAGGGACTGAGCGTGAAAAGTGAGCCACACCCTCTCCCCAGGCCTCCTACCCTGTAAGCTCACTCTCCTCCAGAGGGATCACCTCCTGTGCCTAAGCAATAGTAATTTGCCCCTCAGAGAACAGAAAAACACTGGTTTCACCACAGCAGGAGGCCCAGCTATCCCCACGGCAGCAATCTGACACCAAGTCAGGAAACTCTGTGCATCTGGCCAGGCTCAGAACTCAGCAGAAGGTCTGGCACCTTGTAGGCATTTCTCGAGTGCCAGCTAGTAAACGAAGTTATGAATGCATGCATGCATGAATGAATGCAACAAAGATGCACTCCCCACACTAACATGCTCTCGCTCAGTGGTTTTGACCCTTTCCCCTCCCTCGCCAGGCTTGTTTCTTTTGTGACTCTGCCTCCCAACCTGTAGGAACAGCAAACTCCACCTTTTTCCTCAGGTCCAGCTCCCCTGGCTGAAGGATTCCAGGAGGGCGGGAAGCACAAAGTCTCCTCTTGGGGAAAGGGCCGGGGGCGCTTTTATCCCCAGCCAACCCTGCATTCTTTGGCTGATCACATTTGCAGTCCTGGCCTTATCTCCCCAGAAAGCCCAGAAGGCGAGGGTGGCCTTGCTGACATGTCAACTCAAGACCACCCTCACCATACCCCCAGCCGACTCTCACTACTGTATTTCAGCCCTGAAGAAATCAGATCCTGTGTGTCTGGTGTTCTATAATGGGAGGTGAGGGGGTTGCAGGGGGTGTCCAAGTGCTCTGAGAACCACATACCCAGGACAGCACATGTCCCAGTCCCGCGGGCCCTCTGAGCCAGACTCTCAGCACCCATCCCTGCCAGTTGCCAGTGGATACAGAAACGAGGGAAATGAAGAAACAATGCTCTTGCACAATGCCCAGGAGAGCAGCCGGGCATCATCTCTACCACTCCAGTCTGCCATATACCGGCCTCGTGGAAGGGCTTACTTCAGATGAAGTCAAGGAGAGTTGAAGAACTGACTCTAAGCCAAGCCCCGCATCTGCTTTTCACAGGCCTGGTTTTTTTTTTTTTTTTCTTTTTTTTGAGATGGAGTTTTGCTGTTGTCACCCAGACTGGAGTGCAGAGGCACGATCTCAGCTCACTGCAACCTCCGCCTCCCAGGTTCAAACAATTCTCCTGCTTCAGCCTCCCGATCAGCTGGGACTACAGGTGCATGCCACCATGCCCAGCTAATTTTTGTATTTTTAGTAGAGACAGGGTTTAGCTGTGTTGGCCAGGATGGTCTCAAACTCCTGACCTTAGGTGGTCCACCTGCCTTGGCCTCCGAAATTGCTAGGATTACAGGTATGAGCCACCGTGCCCAGCCTCACAGGCCTATTTTCAACACTGGCTTCCTACAAAAGTGCTGGTCCATTTTCTTCAACCTGCCTCCCCTTCCTGCCCTGGCTTTCTTCGTCTGACTCTGCACTACATTTCTGCTTTTTAGCCTTCCGTCTTCCTTCCACTTGTTTTTCTTCTTCTTCCTCCTCTTTCTTCTTCTCCCTGTCTTCCTCACCTGCTCCATTTGTTCAGCACTTCACAGTTTATGAAGTGCTTTCAGGTACATCGGGCATAAGATGAGTTCAGGGGTGTTGATGACAAAGTGGGGACCATAGCATATGCCAAACTAGGCAATGAGAAAGCAGATTTTATTAAAATGGAGAGAAGAGAGAGACTCACGAGGACTTCAAAATAAGAGGGAAAATCATCTCGTGGAAGCTTGAAGCTGGGCTTTGGAAAAGCAGCCCCTCTCTTCCACCTTCTCCATGTGAGGCCTGAAGACTGACATCTCTGCTTGTGTTTTGTGAGACATCTGTCTTGGTTTGGACTACCCTGAAACGGGTTCAAGTGCAAATAGTTTATTTAGGAGGTGATTCCAGGAAACATTGGTAGGGGAAGGAGGAAATAAGAAATAAAAAGAGAAGGGGCCGGGCGCGGTGGCTCAAGCCTGTAATCCCAGCACTTTGGGAGGCCGAGGCAGGCAGATCGCGAGGTCAGGAGATCAAGACCATCCTGGCTAACACGGTGAAACCCCGTTTCTACTAAAAAATACAAAAAACTAGCTGGGCAAGGTGGTGGGCGCCTGTAGTCCCAGCTACTCGGGAGGCTGAGGCAGGAGAATGGCGTAAACCCGGGAGGCGGAGCTTGCAGTGAGCTGAGATCCGGCCACTGCACTCCAGCCTGGGCGACAGAGCGAGACTCCGTCTCAAAAAAAAAAAAAACAGAAGGGCAGGCCAAGCTATGTACTGTTCTCACTAACTGGAATGCTCTTCTCTTTCTTATCCAAATGTTGGGCCAGGTGCGGTGGCTCACACCTGTAATCCCAGCACTTTGGGAGGCCAAGGCAGGTGGATCGCCTGAGGTCAGGAGTTCAAAGCCAGCCTGAGCAGCATGGCGAAACCCTGTCTCTACTAAAAATACAAACAATTAGCCAGGCACATTGGTATGTGCCTATAGTCCCAGTTACTCGGGAGGCTGAGGCAGGAGAATTGTTTGAACTTGGGAGGCGGAGGTTGCAGTGAGCCGAGATTGCGCCATTGCACTCCAACCTGGGTGACAGAGTGCGACCTTGTCTCAAAAAAATAAATAAATGAATAAATAAATAAATAAATAAATAAAGAAGGAAACCACCAAGTGGTGTATATTAACTCACTGCAAGGACTGCTGGGGGCCCCTAGAAGACAATGAGGAACATGTATCAGAGATATCCTAACTGAGAAACTGAGGGTGAGGAAGCTGGGGCGTTTATCCACCAACACCAACACCCCCCCACCCCCCTAACAACGTGTGTATGCACACATATACACTTCTGTCATCGACTGGGGGCTGCTTCCTGAGCTGAGCCATTCACTCTCTGGTAATCCCTACTTTCCCTTTGTAGAGAGGCCAGGTGTGTTCCTGTGGCCACAACAAAGCCCTCAGGCACGCCCCAGGTGTTTGTGTGATCAGTCACAGAGGTAAGGACTAAGAGGATTTAAGGGGGGTAACAACATCTGCTAGAAACCCCTATAGCCTTTCCAACTTGCACCCTTTAACTTGAGCCAGTTTGAGTGGGTTTCTATCCCTTGAAGCTAAACAGTCGCTCACTAAGCTATCTTTCCTCTTCCTCATCACTCCCAGTAGATAAGCAGAAAGCTTCCTTACCCTCCCTCCTTTCTCTTGTCCCTGTTGCCTTCAAATGTCCCTCCTCCCCATTTCAAAATGCCTTCGAATCTCCACCCATTTCTTTTTCCTTTGCTTTGAGCTTGGAACCTTTCCCTTCCACATGGGCTTTTGCACACACAGCCACACACATCCTACTTCCTCCAAGACGTCGTTCTGTCAGTAACCCTCCTTGAATGATGAGCAGGAGATCTAAAGGAGCATGTTCCAGGCAGAGGAAGAGCAAGAGCCAGCACTTACCCAGGGTCTAAGGGGGCCCCGCCCAATGCCTTCCTGTCATTCAGGATACAAAGTCCAAGCCCTGAGCCTTGAACTCAATACCTTAATCCGATTTACTGTTTCTACTTCATCTACTTCTGTCTTTCCTACGCATCTCACAAATCAACCAACATGTATTGAGGGCTTTACTATATACCAGGCATGGACCAGCCCTAGGGGAACAGTAGTTAATAAGACAGACACAGTCACACAGTCCCCGTCCTCATAGAGTCTACAGCCCATCAGGGATGGAGAAGAGAAAGATGGGGTAGAGATCACAGGAAGGCTGCCCTTCTCTGAACCAGTAAGCATTCAGAGGAGGAGCCTAGAGCCACTTATCCTTCTGGTTTCTGTGCCTCTACCCATCTATTGTATCCAGCCTCCAACAATCCTCACCTCCTGGTATCCACATCTGGTATAGTTCCTTCCCACACTGTGCCAGAGTTGATCTATGTGACCAATATAGAATATAGCAGAAGTAATGGTATGTCACTTCTGAGATTAGGTTATAAAAGACACTGCAGCTTCTGTCTTGGGCTCTCTCTTTCTCAGTCTCTCTCTCTCTCATCAGTTGCCATATCAAGTACCTCTATGGAGAAACTGAGACTTGCAGTAAACAGCCATGTCAGTGACTCATCTTAGAAGTAGATCCTCCAGCCTCAGTCAAGCCTTCAGATGACCACTGAAGCTGGGGCATTTATCCACCAATACCAACACCTCCCACCCCCCCAAACAACGTGTGTACACACACACATACACTCTGTCATTGATTGGGAGTTGCTTCCTGAGCTGAGCCATTCACTTTCTGGCACTCCCTACTTTCCCTTTGTAGAGAGGCTAGGTGTGTTCCTGTGGCCAGAACAAAGCCCTCAGGCAGCACCCTAGGTGTTTGTGTGACTGCAGCCCCAGGCAATGCAACCTCTTGAGAGACCCTGTGTCAGAACCATCTTGCTAAGCTGCTCCCCAATTTCTTCCTTTTTTTTTGAGATGGAGGTTCACTCTTGTTGCCCAGGCTAGAGTGCAACGGCACGATCTCAGCTCACTGCAACCTCCGCCTCCCAGGTTCAAGTGATTCTCCTGCCTCGGCCTCCTGACTAGCTGGGATTACAAGTGTCCACCACCATGCCTGGCTAATTTTGTATTTTTAGTGGAGACGGGGTTTCACCATGTTGGCCAGGCTGGTCTTGAACTCCTTACCTCAGATGATCTTCCCACCTCTGCCTCCCAAAGTGCTGGGATTTCAAGGGTGAGCCACCATACCCGGCCCTGCTCCTCAATTTCTGACCCTCAGAAACTGTGAGATAATAAATGTATAATGTTTTGGCCGGGTGCAGTAGCTCACACCTGTAATCCCAGCACTTTGGGAGGCCGAGGCAGTCAGATCATGAGGTCAAGAGATCGAGACCATCCTGGATATGGTAAAACCCCATCTCTACTAAAAATACAAAAATTAGCTGGGCGTGGTGCTGGGCACCTGTAGTCCCAGCTACTCGGGAGGCTGAGGCAGGAGAATTGCTTGAATCCGGGAGGCGGAGGTTGCAGTGAGCCGAGATCACACCACTGCACTCCAGCCTGCCAACAGAGCAAGACTCCGTCTCCAAAAAAAAAAAAAAAAAAAAAAGTGTACTGTTTTAAGCTTCTTCATTTTGGGGTACTATGTTACATAGCAATAGACAACTAATACACTGCCTTTACCATACGCCCTTCCCTTCAATATGCAGGGCCTTGCTGCTTGCCTCCTAATCCCTTTGTTCACCTGCTCACCAGCATTTCTTGGTAGGCCCAACAGAAAGTGTTACAGCATGATTCTGAAGCTGCTTTCAAAGCTCGAAGTTGGCTGAAACACTGCATACTTTTCTGTCTCTTGGCAGTTTTTCTCCTTAATTTATGTTCCCTTATACAATTCAAAGGAAAAAAGAAGCCATAATTTCCTGATTCATTTACACTCCCCAGTTCCCTGTGGCTTTGTGAGAGTGATTCGATGTGAGAGGTCTTTCTCGGAGCCCCTTAAAGCTTCTACTCTCTCTGTGAACAAAAGAAGTGAGCTTGCCAAGAGTAAATGGAACTTGGACCCCAAAAACGTTGGAGTTGTATTTTAAACCTGGAATTTGTGTTCTCTGAGTGGGGTCCAAACTTGGCAGCTTTCTTGCCCTGCTCTGATTCAGTCGCTCTGCCTCATTGGGACTGCTTTTCCACTGGAGCTTTACACTTCCCAGGGTGGCGTCCTCAGAGGTCATGATGAAATACACACTCAATGCAGAGCTGTCTTCGTGCTGTAGCACAGGGCTTGGCATGCTTAGAACGGAATCACAGGACTGGAGTCTCCCAGCAGGGGGTTCAAGCTCTAGACTTTGGCTTCGCCTTTTCATTTTAATTTTCTATCCTGAGAAGCAGCTCTGAAAATTCTCAAGGGATATTAAACCACCTACGTGCCCCAAGTCACCACCCTAAGATTTGGCATTGAGGGGATCGTTTCTCCAGACGTTATGATAATTCAGGGTAGAAGATAAGGCAGAAAAGTGAGAACCAGTTTTAGTTATTTTGGGCATCGGTGATTGTGTTCTGCTCCTTTGGAGTGAGCACAAATTGCTCTGAAAGGCCTGAAGGAGTTGGGAGGATTCAGAATAATATTTACTGAACCCCTTTTATGTATAAGATTGTTGTTTCTCTTATTCTTCACAAGAACCAAGTGAAGGAAGAAGGAATTGAGGACAGTTTTATTCCTTTTTTTTTTTTTTTTTGTAGAGATGGAGTCTCACTTTGTTGCCCAGGTTGGTCTTGAACTCCTGGCCTCAAGTGATTCCCCTGCCTCAGCCTACCAAAGTGCTGGGATTACAGGGGATTATAGGCATGAGCCACCACCACCACACTCGGTCTTTTTTTTTTTTTTTTTTTTTTTTTTTTTTTGAGACGGAGTCTCGCTCAGTCGCCCAGGCTGGAGTGCTGTGGCCGGATCTCAGCTCACTGCAAGCTCCGCCTCCCGGGTTCACGCCATTCTCCTGCCTCAGCCTCCCGAGTAGCTGGGACTACAGGCGCGGCCACCTCGCCTGGCTAGTTTTTTTTTTTTGCAGTTTTTAGTAGAGACGGGGTTTCACCGTGTTAGCCAGGATGGTCTCGATCTCCTGACCTCGTGATCCGCCCGTCTCGGCCTCCCAAAGTGCTGGGATTACAGGCTTGAGCCACCGCACCCGGCCCACACTCGGTCTTTTTTGTATTTCTTATTTTTTTGAGACAGGATCTCAGTCTGTTGCCCAGGCTGCAGTGCAATGGCACAATCATGGATCCCGCCTTGGCCTCCTGGGCTCAAATATCCTCCCACTTCAGCCTCCCAAATAGCTGGGACCACAGGTGTAAGCTATCACAATTGCCTACTTTTTGTATTTTTTTTGTAGAGGTGGGGTTTCGCCATGTTGCCCAGCCGGGTCTTAAAATCCTAGGCTCAAGCAATCTGCGCAACTCAGCGTCCCAAAGTGCTGAGATTATAGGCATTATAATATAGGAGCCACTGCTCCTGGCTTGGTGGTAGTTTTAAAATATGGCTTCAGGCCAGGCACGGTGGCTCACGCCTGTAATCCCAGCACTTTGGGAGTCCGAGGTGGGCAGATCACGTGAGGTCAGGAGTTTGAGACCAGCCTGGCCAACACGGTGAAACCCCATCTCTACTAAAAATACGAAATATTAGCTGGGCATGGTGGCAGGCATCTGTAATCCCAGCTACTCAGGAGGTTGAGGCAGGAGAATCACTTGAACCCGGGAGGCAGAGGTTGCAGTGAGTCGAAATCACATGACTACACTCCAGCCTCGGTGGCAGAGCCAGACTCTGTCTCAAAAATAAATAAATACATAAAAATAAAACATGGTTTCAGATTTTTTGACCCTTCTCTCATCAGGAAGTGGGGACCAATTCTATGTCCTCTTTCTTTGAATCTGTACAGGTTGGTGACGTCTTCTCCTGTAGAGGATGGTGGAAATGATATTATGTGACTCCCAAGGCCAGGGTACAAAAGGCCATGAAGTTCCTGCCTTGTTGGCTGGGACACTCATTCTTGGAACCTGAAGTCACCATGTAAGAAGTCCCAAAGGTTACCATGCTTTGAGGAAGCCCAGCCATGTGCAGAGGCCATATAGAGATGCTTTGGTTGGCAGTCCCAATTGAGCCCAGTTTCAAGTCATCCTAGCCCAAGCACCAGACATGTAAATGAAAAAGCCTCCAGATAATTCCGGCCATTAAAGACACCCACCTTTTCAGCTATGCCAGCTAAAGCCCCAGACATCATGAACTAGGGGTTTCAGGAACTGCCATTGTACCTCGTCCAAATTACTGACCCATAGAATCTGTGAGCACAATAAATTGGTTTTTTTATTTTTTATTTTTTGTAGAGACGGGGTCTCCCCATATTGCCCAGGCTGGTCTCAAACTCCTGGCCTCAAGCAATCCTCCCGCCTTGGCCTCCCAAGGTGTGGGGATTATGGGCATGAGCCACTGCACCCAGCCTGTTGTTTTGTGTTTTTTTTTCCCCTAAGGCCACTAAGTTTGAGATTGTTACACAACCATAGGTAATCATAACAGTATTATTATCCCCATTGTACAGATGTGGAAACTGAGACTTGGAGAAATTAAGTTTTCAGGCAAGTGACAAGACAATTTGCACTCAGGTCTGTTTGACTATAAACTCCGTCTTTCCCACTACAGACCCAATAAAGGATGGGGTGAAGGGACTAACTGGGTTGGGGGAGGGAATCATACTGTCGTACTTTTCCTCATTTAAATCACACCTCAAATTCTGCACTCGCCTTCTCTTCACAGGGCAGACACGCCCACACACTTCAATTCCTGGAGATATTGGCAAAGATCAGTCCAGCTTCCCTGACCAGTTCATGTGTGATGCTGAGTGAAAAAAGATAGAACAGAATCCCTGGGTCTGGAGACCTCATCTCCAGCAGCGCAGACCTGTATGCTGGTGCCTTATCGACCCATTTTTCAGGCAGATCCCGCTCTCCAAAGGTGCTCTGAGCCATGACCTGTCTGACAACCAGTCGGTAGCCCTTTGAAGATTAGCCTTAAAAAAATGGGTCCACTGGTGGGGTGGATATGAGGCAGATTTAGCTCTTTGTTTCCTGCAGAGAGAGGATATGAGTCTGCTCTCTCCTCTTCCCTGTTTACAATAGCACTGAGGGTTTCATTTCATTAGTCTTTATAAAGTCTCTGGAGGATGTCAGATGCCAGGTGCTATAATAAGTGTGAAATTTAACTACTTTTTCATCAAGGCAAAAAATCCAGCCTGCAGAGATTCAAGGGCAGGGAATCTGCTTGTAAAAGACAGGAACCCTATTGTCAACTTTAAATAAATTGCAACTGAAGCATGATCGGGTACCGAATTATCACAGCAAGTCCTCTCAGGGGCTCTTGCTGACCAGCAAGGGATCAGCAATAATAATGCGGTCTGGGAAAGCGGCCAGGTTGAAGCCAAAACCCTGCTACCTCTCATGGCCAGGGGCTTCCAATGGCCTGTCATTTTTTCCCCCTGGAATATACCATTCTCCCTATAGAGGCTCACTGTCCTGCTCTGCAGGCCTTCTTCCATACCCACCCCACATCCTCTCAGCCCCACCTCCCTGCCTCCCTGCTCTTGCAATTATTTCTGGTGAGCGCTGTGGGCCGAGTTTTCTAAAGGTACAGCCCTGACCATTATTAACCTTTCAAGAGCAAAATGCCAGGCAGGGGGCGGCAGCTCACGCCTGTAATCCCAGCTCCTTGGGACACCGAGGCAGGCGGATCACCTGAGGTCAGGAGTTCAAGAGCAGCCTGCCCAACATGGGAAACCCTGTCTGTACTAAAAAAATACAAAAAATTAGCCAGGCTTGGTGGCAGGCACCTGTAATCCCAGCTACTCAGGAAGCTGAGGCAGAAGAATTGCTTGAACCTGCGAGGTGGAGGATGTGGTGAGCGCGAGATCGCACCATTATACTCCAGCCTGGGCAACAAGAGTGAAACTCCATGTCAAAAAAAAAAAAAAAAAAAAAAAAGAGCAAAATGCCAATAGTGCTGTGTCATAGGGGGCACACCTTCTATTTACAGGTGCTTTTTCAGTTCTCAAGGGACTAGACAAAGAGAGGATTTTACTTTAATAGCAAGCAGGTGCTTAGAATTAATGCAGGGGAGAAAAAGCCATGAAGGAATCTGAGCAAGCAGTGGAGAATCCAGGTCAAAACCAGAGGAGATACTGGGCAGCATATCCAAGAAGGTTCTGGGCCAAAGCCATTACGAGCAGCTTTGTTCAATTCCATAGGGAAGCAAATTAGCATTTACTGAGCTCTTACTATGTGTCAGGTGCTGCTGATGATATTTTAATATATTATTTAGTTCTCATTGCAAACCTGTGAGGTTTGCAAACCTCACATTGCAAAATGTGAGGTCCCATTTTATGAATGAGTAAACTGAGGCTCAGAAAGAAGTAATTAATTAACTGAAGTGGTTGTCCCAAATCACACAGGTAGTATGGGAGGGACCTGGGATTCAAACCCAGATTTTCCACATTCTCTATTTTACCTACTGCTAGAGAGAGGTATTTATTGTCTTTGCCTTGACATAGACATCCTTCAGTGTATAATGCCCACACAGAAGGTTAAAGATTATTTCTAACATGTTTATAGAATAACCTGAATGAAAGAAATTTGTTATACCCCTTGAGAAGGTCCCAGAAGAAGCTCTGAACTTCGTTGGACACAGAATCTAGTCTATGCCATAGAAGCACTCACTAACTCTGCCCCCGAATCATCAACCCCTCGTCATCAAGTCTAAACATCATCCCATCCACAACACTTTTCAAGTACCTACACTTCTTTTTCTTTGAATTCACTTAAAGATGACTCCAAATACCTATTCTCAGCCGGGCGCAGTGGCTCACTCCTGGAATTCCAGCACTTTGGGAAGCCGAGGTGGGCGGATCACCTGAGGTCAGGAGTTCAAGACCAGTCTGGCCAATGTGGTGAAACCTCATCTCCACAAAAATACAAAAATTAGCCAGGCATGATGGTGGGTGCCTGTAATTCCAGCTACTTGGGAGGCTGAGTCTGGAGAATCACTTTAATTCGGGAGGCAGAGGTTGCAGTGAGCCGAGATCAACTCTCTTGAGGCTGACAGAACACGGGCGCCCAGCTGTCTTGCCAAACTCATGAAGCTCAGAGCCTCAGGCAGTGTCATGGAGGCCCCTCCACTCATCAGCCACATAGGACACCACTGACACATCTGTCACCCCAACCCACTGGTTCCTTCAGATCAGGAAGCTCTGCTGTTTTGGAGCCAAACTTGAAGCAGCGGGTTTGTGGGAGTCCAGCCTCTCTCTGCCCTTGCTGAGAGGCACTGTCAAGGAAGGGGGTTCAGTTTTGCCCAGCTCAAAAGACCCCTGACTTCAGATATCTTCTCAATCTGGCTGCCCTCCAGGGCACCCTCCTCTCTCCCTATCCACTCTAGGACTCTGGTACAATCTCCTCAGTGAGCTTGGGACTGGGGGTAGGGGAAGCAATGCAAAATGGAAGCTTTCAGCTCATTCTCCATGATTGCTCATTACAAGAAATGAAACCACCACTCACTCAGTTGCAAGCCAAAAACTTCTTCATTTTCAATTCCTTTCTCTCTTTTATACACTATAATAATATTCAATCCAGCTGTGCGCGGTGGCTCACATCTGTAATCTCAGCACTTTGGGAGGCTGAGGAAAATGGATCACTTGAGCCCAGGAGTTCAAGACCAGCCTAGGCAACTTAGAGAGACTCCCCATCTCTACAAAAAATTCAAAAACTACCTGGGCATGATGGTGCGTGCCTGTAATTCCAGTTACTCGGGAAGCTGAGGTGGAAGGATCACTTGAGCCCAAGAAATTGAGGCTATAGTGAGCCGTGATCATGCCACTGCACTCCAGCCTGGGTGACAGAGCAAGACCCTGTCTCGAAAAAAGAAAAAAAAATTAAATCCATTAGCTTGCTGCCTCTAACCTTTAAAATATATCCAGAATCTAATCATTTCTCACCATCTCCAGTGCTATCATCTCAGTCAAAGCCCCCATTGTCTGTTATTTGGAATCTTGTACTCCTAACTAGTCTTCCTGCTTTCATTTTTTTTTTTTTTTTAGAACACTTGGAAGATACAGCTGGGTGCAGTGGCTAACACCTATAATCCCAGCACTTTGGGAAGGCCAAGGTGGGCGGATCACGAGGTCAGGAGATCAAGACTAGCCTGGCTAACATGGTGAAACCCCGTCTCTACTAAAAATACAAAAAAAAAAAAAAAAATTAGCTGAGCGTGGTGGCAGGCGCCTATAGTCCCAGGTACTCGGGAGGTTAGGGCAGGAGAATGGCATGAACCCGGGAGGCGGAGCTTGCAGTGAGCCGAGATGGCGCCACTGCACTCCAGCCTGGGCGACACAGCAAGACTCCGTCTCAAAAAACAAACAAAAAAAATTAGCTGGGGGCGGTGGCACGTGCCTGTAATCCCAGCTACTTGGGAGACTGAGGCAGTAGAATCTCTTGAACTCGGAAGGTGAAAGTTGCAGTGAGCCGAGACCACGCCATTGCACTCCAGCCTGGGTGACAGAGTGAGACTCTGACTCAAAAACAAAATAAACAAGCAAACAAAAACACTTGGAAGATACTCAAGCGGGCAACTTGAAGGACAAGTGCCCCTGCTTCCATTCTTTCTCCCTTTCAGTCGATTTTCTGCACAACATCTAGAACAGCACTGGCTAGCTGGCTATTTAAACATACATTTATATTAATTAAAATTTCATTTCCAAAGTCATACTTGTACCATTTCAAGTGCTCAATAGCCAAACATCCAGCCAGGTGCAGTGGCTCATGCCTATAATCCCAGTTACTAGGGGGGCTAATGCTGGAGGATTGCTTAAGTTCAGGAGTTTGAGGCCAACCTGGGCAACACAGCAAGAACTCATCTCTAAAAGAAATAAAAATAGCCACACATGGCCAGTGGCTACCGTACTGGGCAGAGTAGATACAGGGCATTTTCATCATTGCCAGAGTTCTATTGGACAGAACTGATCTAGAGTGAGCCCTCTAATAGTTCAGTCAGATCATGTCTCTCACCTACTCAAAATGCTCCAATGACCTCCCATTACACTTAGAAAAAAATTCAGACCTGACCATAATCTACAGACATTATGTAACCAGGCCCCTGCTATGCCTCCTATCTCATTTCCTATTGCTCTCTCTGCCTCTGTCACTGGCTTGCTTGACATCTCTCTCTCTCTCTTTTTTTTTTATTTGGGACAGAATAGTACTCTGTTGCTCATGCTGGAGTACAGCGGTGTGATCTTGGCTCACTACAACCTCCACCTCCCAGGTTCAAGCAATTCTCATGCCTTAGCCTCCCAAGTAGCTGGGACTACAGGTATGTGCAACCATGCCTGGATAATTTTTGCATTTTTAGTAGAGATGGGGTTTTGCCATGTTGGCCAGGCTGGTCTCGAACTCCTGACCTCAAGTGATCCACCTGCCTTGGCCTCCCATAGTGCTGAGATTTATAGGCTTGAACCACTGCGCCCAGCTGACATCTCTTGAATATACCAAGCTTGCTTCTTCCTCAGGGCCTTTGCACTTGCTGTTCTCTTTACTGTGAACACTCTTCCCTTAAATAATCACGTGGCCCACTCTCTCACTTCATTTAGATCTCTGCTCAAATGTCCCCTCCCTGAAAAGGAGTCACGTCCTCTCCCTCCACTCCCAGTCGCTCTCTAGTTATGTTGTCTGTTCTTTCTTTCTCTCTGTCTCTCTGTCTCTTTGTCTCTCCCTGTCTCTCTCTCTCTCTCCATATAGGAATCCTTCCACCTCAGCCTCCCAAGTAGCTGGGATTACAGGCGTACTCCACCACACCCAGTTAACTTTTTGTATTTTTGTAGAGAAAGGGTTTCGCCATGTTGCCCAGGCTGGTCTCCAACTCATGGGCTCAAGTGATCCTCCCATCTTGGCCTCCCAAAGTGCTAGAATTATAGGCATGAGCCACTGTACCCAGCCTGCTCTGTATTTTTTAGTAGTACTTCTTACTGCCTAACATTGCATAATATATTCATTTGCTTATTTTCTGTCTCTCCCACTACAACCCTTGCTCCATGAAGACAGAATCTTTGTGGTTTTGTTCATTGCACCATCCTCTTGTGTCCAGAACACCACCTGGCACACAGGAGGGACTCAGTGAATGGTTATTGATTGATTAAATGAATGGTTCTGCAAATGCCTCTGAGGCAAATAATTGCTTAAGACTTAGCTACCCTCTTGGAATGGAGAAGAGGAAGAAAATGAAAAGGGAACAACTGTCTGACAACCGTAGGGGTGTCTCTGTCCCTCACTGGGCCTCTCCTATGTCTTTGAGTCTCCTTAATAAATTATCCTGTTGCAAGTCTATATTATAGAATTTGGTGCATATACTGTGTCTTATGCTTCTGTGAGGCTTGTTTTGAAAATGTAAATTTGCTCCAAAGTGATTGATATATCAGGGAGCAATTTGAGCAAAAATGCAAATTTCTTTCTTTTTTTTTTTTTTTTGAGACAGAGTCTCTCTCGGTTTCCCAGACTGGAGTGCAGTGGTGCAATCTCTCAGCTCATGCAACCTTCGCCTCCTGGGTTCAAGTGATTTTCGTGTCTCAGTCTCTTGAGTAGCTGGGATTACAGGCATGCGCCACCATGCCGGGCTAATTTTTGTATTTTTAGTAGAGACTCAGTTTCACCACTTGGCCAGATGGATTTCGAACTCCTGACCTCAAGTCCACTCACCTCAGCCTCCCAAAGAAAACTGCAAATTTCATGTTTGCTTCTGGTAAGTGCAGAAAACCACACCCAGCTGAACCAGCCCACAGAGGAATACATAAAACCTGGACAAACACCACACATAACACATCTGCATGTGGTGTTAACTTCCCCCTGCATTTCAGATAACTCCCTCCACTGCTTCACAATAACTCACAAGCTGCAACTTTTCTGTTACCTACTTCCACAAGCAAACTTCAGGTCTGTTTCAAGGGAAAGTGCCATATTTACTATAGTATTTATGTTTTTCTTTTTTCTTTCTTTCTTTTTTTTTTTTTTTTTTTTTTTTTTTTGAGACGAAGTCTCGCTGTGTCGCCCAGGCTGGAGTGCAGTGGCGCGATCTCGGCTCACTGCAAGCTCCGCCTCCCGGGTTCCCGCCATTCTCCCGCCTCAGCCTCCGAGTAGCTGGGACTACAGGCGCCCTCCGAGTAGCTGGGACTACAGGCGCCCGCCACCTTGCCCGGCTAGTTTTTTGTATTTTTAGTAGAGACTGGGGTTTCACCGTGTTAGCCAGGAGGGTCTCGATCTCCTGACCTCGTGATCCACCCGCCTCGGCCTCCCAAAGTGCTGGGATTACAGGCTTGAGCCACCGCGCCCGGCCTCTTTTTTTTTTTTTTTTTTTTTTTTTTTTTTTTTAAGACAGAGTCTTGCTCTGTCGCCCAGGCTGGAGTGCAGTGGTGCAACCTCGGCTCACCGCAACCTCCGCCTCTTGGGTTCAAGTGATTCTCCTGCCTCAGCCTCCTGAGTAACTGGGATTACAGGCACGCGCCACCACGCCCAGCTAATTTTTGTGTTTTTAATAGAGATGGGGTTTCACCATGTTGGCCAGGCTGGTCTTGAACTCCTGACCTCAAGTGATCCGCCGGCCTTGGACTCCCAAAGTGTTGGGATTACAGGTGTGAGCCACTGTACCAGGCCTTTATGTTTTTCTTAATGACTTAACATTTGTAAAGCTCTGCTATTATTTTTTTTGTTGTTGTTATTTTTTTGTTGTTGTTTTTGTTGTTTTAAGACAGAGTCTCACTCTGTTGCTCAGGCTGGAGCGCAATGGCGCTATCTTGGCTTACTGCAACGTCCACCTCCTGGGTTCAAATGATTCTCCTGCCTCAGCCTCCCAAGTAGCTGGGATTACAGGCGCCCACCACCACATCTGGCTAAATTTTTTTGTGTTTTTAGTAGAGACGGGGTTTCTACATGTTGGCCAGGCTGGTCTCAAACTCCTGACCTCAGGTGATCCGCCTCCCAAAGTTCTGGGATTACAGGCGTGAGCCACTGTGCCCGGCTAGTTTTCAATGTGTCACTGATGAAGTTTTCAGTGTTGTGCCCCATTTTTTCCCATAAGCCCTGAGGGATTTTGCACAGCTCAGTGATTTTTTAGGTGCACACATGTCACCTTATAACAGAATTGACTACACTTGGGTACACCTAACATCTCCCCCAAATCCCGACTAGATGGAAAGCACCTTAAGGACAGGGACTGGCCAGGCACAGTGGCTTACACCTGTATTCCCAGCACTTTGGGAGGCTGAGGTGGGAGGACTGCTTGGGCTCAGACGTTTGAGACCACCTGGGGAACATAGGGCGATCACATCTCTACAAAAAATTAAAAAATTAGTCTGACATGATGGTGCATGCCTGTGGTCCCAGGTACTCTGGAGGCTGAGGTGGGAGGATCACTTGAGCCCAGGAGGTTGAGGCTGCAATGAGCCAGCATCATGCCACTGCACTCCAGCCTGGGTGACAGAGTGAGACTCCATCTCAAAAAAGAAAAAGAAAAAAGGACAGGGACTATGTTTTATTCAGTTGTGAATCCCCAAAATGTCCCAAGACAGTAGCTTGGCACTTAATTGACACTTCCAAAATATGTGTTGCTCAGTTGACTGCACTGCACCTTAGGCTTCTTTCAGTATATCCCTGAAAAACTGAGCTTGGAACAGGGATGGTAAGGAAAGAACTCTGAAAAATACCTGCCCAGGGAAGGTCTTTGCCCTCCCAAAGCTGCTGGCCAGAGCAGCCTCCCAACAAGGCCCTCAGCAATGGAGAGTCCCCGGGCAGCAGAGGAAGGGAGACACAGGGTCCCAGATGTTGTGCCAGCAGGTGGCCCCCACACCCAGGCCACCCAGCAGCACCCTTCGAAGAGGCCCAAAAAAGATATATTAACATCACAAAACTTAATGGACCAGAAAGGAGAAAAATTAACATAAATTACCTTCAGCTGAAATCCTGCCTTCTTTGGCAGCTAGAGAACAAGTTTGATGTGGTGCCTGAGGAAAATCAGGCCTTGGAAAGCAGCGGGCTTAATGGGCTAAAATATCACCTCTGACCCTCCCTCGAAACAATAACTCCCCAATCATCTGGGCCTAGTAACAGATAATGCAGGGTGAGCAGCAGGAGGAGGCTGGTTTACTTAAGCAGCTTTCTGGCTAGTCCTTTGTCCAGCATGGGCTTTGTGTTGCTTTTTTTGGGTGTGCAGTGCTTTTATTTGTTATATATATGTTATATATAACATATATGTTTTGTATACGTTATGTATGTTTTATATATGTTATATAATATATAATATATAAAACATATAGTATATAACATATATGTTATATCTAAAACATATAACATATATGTTATATTTAAAATATATGTTTTATATGTTAGATATAAATGTATGTTTTATATGTTAGATATAAAATATATGTTTTATATATGTTAGATATGTTTATATGTGTTATATATAATGTTTTGTATATAATATATAATATATAAAACATAACATATATAATATAAACTATATTATATAACATAAATATATATAAAATATATATGTGACATATATAAAATATATTATATATGACATATATTATATATGTTTTACATATAACATATATATATATTTTAGAGACAAGGTCTCACTGTGGCCCAGACTGGTCTCAAACTCTTGCTCTCAGGTGATCCTCCCACCTTGGCCTCCCAAAGTGCTGGGATCACAGGTGTGACCCACTGCACGTAGCAGGCTGTGCAGTGCTTTCCATGGGGTGATGGAAACTTCTCTCTGTCTGGGAATGGTAGGAGTGTCTCTTCTTGTCCCTGGGCCTCTCCTGTCTCCTTGAGTCCTGATAGTGAAAGAAGCATCTTTACTAGAAACTACCTGTAAGGCCTCTTTGGATGCTAAAGATTGATCTCCCTGCCACTCCCCATTCCCCTTTTCCCCTGTTGCAGGACTTAGATGGGCTACAGTGAGGCTTGCTTGGAGAGACAGCAGAGTTTCCAGGGTGAGGGGCTGGGGGAAAGAGAGAGGAGATGTGAGAAGGAGGAAAGTGAGCGAGCGCAGCAAGGCAGCAAGCTGGCATTACATTAGAGAAGAGAAGATGGGCAGTGGCTGAGAGATGCCCTGTGGCAGGAATGACTAGGGGCTTTCAGGAACAGCGATGTCCAAGATGCAATTTTAAGTTGCTGGCTGAGCTGTGTGTTATGTGGCCCCTTCTGTTCCCCTCAAAGCTGTTAGCAAAAGTCGGCCACACATGGCCTTGAATGAGGGATGCTTTGGAGTGGGGAGATGGAGGCAGTAGGAGAGGAGAAGAGGGCAAGACACACAGTAGGTTGAGAATTCAGCAGAAACAGGAAATAAGGTCAAATATTTTTATAGAACTTATGGAATGGCAAATACAGTTCTAAATGCTTTATGTTCCTATATTACTGGTAATTCATTTAATCCTCATTCCAATCTTACAAAGGAGGAAGTAGGCCGGGCACGGTGGCTCACACCTGTAATCCCAACACTTTGGGAGACTGAGGCAGGCAGATCATGAGGCCAGGAGTTCAAGACCAGCCTGACCAACATAATGAAACCCTGTCTTTACTAAAAATACAAAAATTAGCCAGGAATGGTGGCATGTGCCTGTAGTCCCAGCTACTTGGGAGGCTGAGGCAGAAGAATTGCTTGAACCTGGGAGGCGGAGGTTGTGGTGAGCTGAGATTGTGCCAGTGCACTCCAGCCTGGGCAACAAAGCAAGACTCCACCTCAGAAACAAACAACAACAACAACAAAAAAAAAGGGAGGAAGTATTATTATCCCCATTTTATAGATAAGGAAACAGAGACACAAAGAAGTTAAATAACTTGTCCAAGGTAAATGGCAGAGCTAGGATGTGAACCCAGGTTCCAAAGCCATTTCCTTACACATTACACACTTCTAGCAGGGCCCGGAGGCACATGCCTGTTGTCTCAGCTACTTAAGAGGTTGAGGCAGGAGGATTGCTTGAGCCCAGAAGTTCCAGGCTACAGTGTGCCATGATCATGCCTAAAAATATTTGTTGCACTCCAGCCTGGGCAACATAGTGAGACCCACATCTCTTAACAACAACAAAATCACACACTTCCGCCCCTCAAGAACCCTCAAAGGCACAGGTTTTAAGACATGAGTTTTCCATCGTACATGGGGATAGGGGGCAGTGTGTGTCCATCTAGCTTAACACAGAGGGAAGGATGACCCCAGGAGGCTGGGAGACTCAAATCAACCCAAGTGTCTCATAATTGGGCTACGTTTAAATTTGGAAGAGGGGGCCAGGTGATGCCCCAAGTTTTTTCCTGCATTAAGGGGGTCTGTGAGTCCAAGACAGGCACCCCATCCTGGAAGAGGTTGTGATGTCATTGTGGAGGGGACACATATCTCCAAGTAGAATAGCTCTTTGTGGAACAGTCAGAGAACCTGCAAGGCAACAAGGCAGTAAAGGACCAGTGTGAGGTCTTTGGGTGAAAATGATGTATGCCAGATAAAGTGCCTTATGGGAAGAAAAAGGCAGGGAGACTTCACGGAGGAGGCGGCGGCACGCTGTAGCAGTAAGGCCTCCTGCAGAGCCCTCGGCCAGCATCACAAAGCTCTGAAGTCTGTTTCAAGCATTTCCCAGTCCTGGTTCCTTTTCTTCAGGCTACTCCTGGCTCTATTTGTTCCATTTCCCAGACTTCCTCTTCTCAAGTCAGCAAAACACAGGGAAACAGGGTAGTCAGAGACTGGGCTCTGACTGGGCTCTGACTACTACTGACTCATGGGTCAGTAGAAGAGGCTCCAGGTCCTGAAAATGGTCTGCAAACTGAATTTGAAGGGAAATTTTGACTTCCCATCCCAAATTATCTTTACTTAACATTTGTTTCTTAATTGAGATATTATTCACATGCCATAATATTCACTGTTTTAAAATGTACAATTCAGTGGTTTTTAACATATTCACAAATTGTGCAACCATCATCGCTATCTAATTCCAGAACGTTTTCATCATCCCAGAAAGAAACCTTGTACCCATTACCAGTCACCTGCCAGCTCTGACAACCACTAATCTACTGTCTAAAATCATGCACTATGTAGTCTTTTGTCTGGCTTCCTCCACTCACTGTGATGTTTTTAAGGGTCCTCCATGTTGTAGCACTTCATTCCCACGGGCTCCTGGCTGAAATAGCTTCTGTTTCAGGTAAACTGATCCATATTCATCTGTCTCGTTTTTAGGGAGGCATTTTGTTCTGTGACTTCAGCTCTCTGATGGATCTAACAAAAGTTGTTGATTTTCCATTTATTTGACTTTTTGATTTTTTCCTTATTGCAAGGAAACTGTTTTTTGTTTGTTTTTTGAGATGGAGTCTCACTCTGTAGCCCAGGCTGGAGTGCAGTGGTGCGATCTTGGCTCACTGCAACCTCTGCCTCCTGGGTTCAAGTGATTCTTGTGCCTCAGCCTCCCAAGTAGCGGGGATTACAGATGTGCACCACCACTCCCAGCTAATTTTTGTATTTTTTAGTAGAGACGGGGGTTTCACCATGTTGGCCAGGCTGGTCTCGAACTCCTGACCTTAAGTGATCCACTCACCTCAGCCTCTCAAGGTGCTGGTTTACAGGCATGAGCCACGGCACCCGGCCGGAAGCAGGGATTTTGATAGGAATTGTGTTGAATCTGTAGATCGATTCTGGGAGTATTGCCATCTTAACAATATTGTCCTCCATGAACACAGGGTATCATTCCATTTATTTAGGTTTTTGCTAATTTCTTTAGACCTTTTTGGTTATTTTTCAGTACCTTTGCATTACTGTTGCACTGCCGTGGCTCAGCTGCTACGGAGCTGAAAAGTTAAGATGTGAGAAGGAGTGAAAGGCGTTGTCATCATTTCTCACCCAAGGGCAAGACCAGGAGTCCCCTGGGGGTGACCCATACTGATGCTGGGCAATTACCAAAGGGGCTTTCATCAAAGTGCAGGGCACAGCTGCTGGTCAGCGTGCATCTAGCTCTGTCCCTCTCTAGGCCACTCACTGACTCTCAGCTCTTGAATGCTGAGATGAGGAATCTCTCAGGCTCATTACTCCAGGAAAGCAACTTCTTGGGCCAGCCTTGGAGCAGCAGCCCCAGTGACCCTGAAGTCTGGCCCCCAGCTCCTGTCTGTCCTTGGAATTTTTCTTGCCAAGAGGGACAAGGTGCCTTCTCCAGGAATGTCATTGGCAGAGAGGGCTAGAACCATGCAAATTATATTTTCAAGCCTTTCCCTAATCACATCAAAGTCTTTTACAAGGAGTCTTCTGGCCTAATTGGAGTTTGGTAATTACAAATTATTTCTAGCAGAAATGCTGACTGTGGGAAAGCAGGTTGGAGCAAATTTGATTCATATTAAAGTCATGGTCAGATCATTATGAACCTTCAGGGTATTTAGTTTTCCACCAGTTTCTCCCTGGTTCCCCCACCTCTCTCTTTGGCCTGGCTGAGCTGGAGACTCACTTAATACAAATTACTGCATTAAAATAAAATCATGAGAAAGCTCAGGGGAACATGGCTGAGTAATGGAGAAGATAATAAGCTTGGACAACCACCCCAGCCTTCTCGTCTTACTCCCTCAAGGCAGGAGAAGGTTCACAACTGATTTGGGATCATTCCTAACAGTAAACAGGAGGGAGACTAGAGCTTAAGTGGTTTAAATAAAAAATAGTAATAATGTAGCAGATTGCTATCACTCCACTGATGTCACTCAGTCCCTACATCTCTGAAGTAATTTCTACTTTCTACACTATGATGGGAGGAGCTGTGGGTGTTTTTCAGAACAAAGAGATAAAGCTGTGAGAAAGGAACTAACACAGAAATGGTTTTTGTTCACTCCTTCATTCATTCTTCCTTTCATTCATCAAGCATCTGGACTGACTCTGTCCTAGGCATTGTACTGGCTGCAGGAGATGCAGAGATGGGGAGGTGGGGGACTATCCCTGCCCCCCAGTTGCTCTTAGAATAAGGGGAGGAAGAGGCTGGGCATGGTGGCTCATGCCTGTAATCCCAACACTCTGAGAGGTCGAGGCAGGCTCATTGCTTGACCCCAGGAGTTCAAGACCAGCCTGGGCAAAATGGCAAGACCCTATCTCTATAAAAAATACAAAAAAATTAGCTGGGCATGGTGTCATGCACCTGTAGTCCCAGGTACTCAGGGGGCTGAAGTAGGAGGATGGCTTGAGCCCGGGAATTTGAGGCTGCAGTGAGCCAAGACTGCTCCATGGCACTCCAGCCTAAGCAACTGTGCAAGACGCTGTCTTAAAAAAAAAAAAGTAGGGAGAGGCAGATGAGATGTATAGCCAGATAAGCCACATCACTTGCAAATTGTGTTGCTTCCAAGAATCTGTCCCTTAAGACTCTTCCCCTGCCCTGCACAGTGGCTCATGCCTGTAATCCGAGCCTTTTGGGAGGCCAAGGTGGATGGATAGCTTGAGTCCAGGAGTTCAAGACCAGCCCGGGCAACATGGTGAAATCCCATCTCTACCAAAAATATAAAAATTAGCCTGGTGTGCTAGCACATGCCTGTGGTCCCAGCTACTCAGCCGGCTAAGGTGGGTGGATCACTTGAGCCCGGGAAACAGAGGTGGCAGTAAGCTGAGATCATGCCACCACACTCCAGCCTGGGTGACAGAGCAAGACCCTCTCAACAAAACAAAACAAAAAAACCCCACCTCTTCCGCTAGCTTGGGTTAGGTTGGACAGGGAGAGTGAAGGGTGATCATCTCACCTTTACCTCTAGGAGCTGGAAATTAGAGCTGTGAATGCACCATTTTATTATTTATTTATTTAGAAGCTCTGTCACCCAGGCTGGAATGCAGTGGCGTGATCTTGGCTCACTGCAACTTCTGCCTCCTAGGTTCAAGCGATTCTCCTGCCTCAGCCTCCCAAGTAGGTGGGATTAGCCACCATGCCTGGCTAACTTTTTGTATTTTTAGTAGAGAGGGGTTTTCACTATGTTGGTCTGGTTGGTCTTAAACTCCTGACCTCAAGTGATCCATCCACCTCGTCCTCTCAAAGTGCTGGGATAACAGGTGTGAGCCACCATGCCTGGGCCACCATTTTAAAAAGAAGTAAATGAATAAAAGAGAAAGAAAGAAGGGAAGGAGAGAGGAGGCAGGAGGGTCATTATTCCCTACAGGAGGGCTTTGTCATTGATCTAGTAGCTTTGGAATGGACAATTCTCTTGGTCTAGAGGTCCAATTCTTTGGAGATAGATGTGTCTCCAGAGGTGAAGGAGATGATCAAGGAGATCATGAAGAAAACTGAGAAGGGTGCCTGAACCTAAAAGGCAAAGTTTGGTAGAAGCTGCTGCCAATAACAGGGTGCTCCTCCCTGCCTGCCTGCCCAAGAGAGGTGAGAATGAGGAAGAGGGTGGCTAAGCAGGGTCTTGAGGTCAGTGGAGAAGCATCAGGGGACGCAGCTCTCATTCCATACCAGCAACAGCGACATTCCATGGAGGGGCAGATCCCTGTGGGCTGCCTCCAAATGTCCATGGTTTTTTATTGTTGGGCACAGTGGCCATGATTTCAGCTCCTCCTGGATTTTTGGTGACAGTCATCCTCAAATCTTCTCTCAGTGTGAAATGGATTGCTGCATTTCCAGGGCTTAATTGTCCGCCCTAGCTAAAAGCACTCTGCCAGTAATGAAAATACATCCACTCTTTTTATCAAGAAAAAGGGATAATAACTCAGCCAGCTTTAGCCTACATTTTATTGAACATCAGCTGAGCTTGTTTCCAAGGACATCTCTGATGTGAAGCACAGAAGGCTGCTGATAGGGTGGGGGTGGGGGGACAGGGGGTGCTGAGAAAAGGTCTGGGGGACAAAGGGCCCAAGGGTGCCCAAGGCCAAGGCTGCCTTCCTTACTCCCTCAGAGCACACAGCTTTCCAAAATGATAGATGTGCCTTCCCGGGAGCTGGAGTATGTGACTACTCAAAACTTAAATCCTTTTGTTTTTCATGTAAGGTGAATGACAACCATAGCAATAATAATAATCATGGCACATCAAGGGACATGCAGATATGCTCTCACTTGATTCTTACAACTCCCTGAACGGCCGACAGGGCAAATGTTATTGCATCATTTTTATGGATAATGAAACTGAGACTGAAGGAAGGAAAGGTGACACCCAGTGTCATCAGTTGGTATTAAAGTCGCTGTCTGTTGCCTGAGCTGGGCAGTCTTTCCATGGCTCCTCTTCCAGAGGTGGGGTGGGTCCTAGAGAGCGGGGGATGCTGGAGGGGGTTTCTGGTGCAAGGATAAGGCCCTTGGGGATTTATGCAGTTCGAAAGACTGCATTCAGAGATGCTAAAGCAAGCTCTGCCTTCCCTCAGTTCAACCTCTAACCTCCTCTTACACCCATGCTCTGGCCACACTGACCTCCTGTGGCTGATACTCCTGATCACCTACTTAAACGTAGCCCTTTCCCATTTCTTTGCTTAATGAAGCTTAATTTTGCTTCCAGAAGACTGGGTTTTAAATGTATTTATTTTTCTTACATATACATCTTTTATTTCTTTTTCTTACCTTATTTCAGTAGTTAGGACCTCCAGTACAGTGTTGAATGAGGGTTTGTGTTTTCTTTCTTTCTTTTTTTCCATGCTTACCATTTTCCTGACCTTGAACTCCTGGGCTCAAGCAATCCTCCTGCTTCAGCTTCCTGAGTAGCTGGGATTATTGGCACACGCCACTGCACTCTGCTCACAGAAGCCTGGTTTCTGTCAGAAATGGAGAACACTGGTTCTTCAGTAAAGTTCCACAGAAACTAGGTCTCTCCCTTGCTCAGCTCTAAACCAGTCTCAGTAATTCCATCCCCTTTGCTAATGACAGGTTTAGATTCCTAAACCGGGCATGTTGTGTAATTTTCCTATGCCATGAGATGTGAAGAGGAATCTGTGCAGGGTTGTGGGAAGGCTTGCCTTGTTCTGAAAAGGAGCGAGTTTGCACTATTCTCTCTGCCTTTGGACACTGCATGGAGATGAGGATGTTGTAGGAGATTGGAGCTTTGGCAGCCATCTTGGTGTCTGGAAGGAAGCCAGCCCAAGAGAATGGCTGAGCAGAAAGAAGGACATAACCTGGCCCTTGATAATGTTGATTTGCTAAACTAACCAACCTTAGAATCCTGTCCCCATGGCCCCCAGGCTTCTTTATGTGAACGCAATAAAATTCCTTCTTGTTTGTGCCATTTTGAATTGGGACTTCTCTTTCTACTAAAAACATTCTAAATGATACACCTCCTTTCTGCTCCTCAAACCCTTCAAGCTCGTTCTCGTTTCAGGTGTTCTCACTCACTGTTCCTGCTGTCTAGAACAGGGTTCCACCAAATCCCCCAGTGGCTGTCCCCTTCTTATCATTCAGGCCTCAGCCCAAAGGTCCCTTCTCCAGAGAGACCTTCTATAAGCTACCAATCTTCCAGTCACTATGTATTCTTTATATCATTTGTGAATATCAGAAACTATCTTTTTATTTATGCTTACTATTTTTCTCACCAGAGTGTAAGCTCCATGTGAGTAAGAACTGTGACTCATTTGCTCATCGCTGTACTCCCAGCAACTGACACAGGGCCTAGCATGTAGTAGGTGCTCAATAAATATTTGGTGAACGGTGAATGAACCCCAGAGACAATCTCATCATCCTGTTCCCCAACCTTCCTTTCCCCCATGCTGTGTGTAGTGTGTCCATACCGTTGGTCTCTCATTGATTCCTTTTGCAGGTCCAGAAAGAAATAAAGAAGGCAGTAGAGAAGGAAAACATCAGAAACGCAAAATTATTTTAGGCTTAAATGTAAAAGGAGAACAGGCTGATTGCATAACATATGTAGATATATGCAAATTACCATGCAAGTTAAATAGAAGAGAAGTTTGAAGTGGTGGGAAATCCACAGGCCCATGTTGGGTGTGTTTTCCTTTTCCCTGGGAAGCAGCATCGACTTCTCAGTCTTAGAAAGTGGGGGTGCTGACGCACAGTGAGAGGAAAAGCAGTTGAGAGTTACACAAGTAACAAAGACCTTAATTTAGCTGTTGTTTTTCTGAGAGACAGAAATCAAAAACATTCCACTCATCCACTCTAAATAGTAGGACTAGGAAGCATAAAACTCTCTTCGGTTTTACATGATGGCCAACTAAGATTACCAAGGCAGAGGGAGAAGGAAACAGGGAGAAGAAGAAAGAGAACAAGAGACGGCCTGAACATTGCCCCAGTCCTTCAGAGGCAATAACCAAATCCATGTGATAATAATCCTTTATATTCACAGAAAAAACAAAAACCACACTTACCCAAACCGCCTTCTGGGACTATAAAAACCAGGCGAGAGGGGTGTGGCCGGGTGCGGTGGCTCCCACCTGGAATCCCAGTGTTTTGAGAAGCCAAGGTGAGAGGATCTATTTTGTTTGTTTCTGTTTTTTGAGACAGTCTCACTCTATCACCCAGTCTGGAGTGCAATGGCACAATCTCGGCTCACTGCAACCTCCACCTCCTGGGTTCCAGGAATTCTCCTGCCTCAGCCTCCCAGGTAGTTGGGATTACAGGCACCCGCCACCATGCCCAGCTAATGTGTTGCATTTTTTTTTTTTTTTTTTTTTTTTGAGACGGAGTCTCGCTGTCACCCAGGCTGGAGTGCAGTGGCCAGTTCTCAGCTCACTGCAAGCTCTGCCTCCCGGGTTTATGCCATTCTTCTGCCTCAGCCTCCCAAGTAGCTGGGACTACAGGCGCCCGTCACGTCGCCCGGGTAGTTTTTTTTTTTATTTTTTAGTAGAGACGGGGTTTCACTGTGTTAGCCAGGATGGTCTCGATCTCCTGACCTCGTGATCCGCCCGTCTCGGCCTCCCAAAGTGCTGGGATTACAGGCTTGAGCCACCGCGCCCGGCCAATGTGTTGCATTTTTAGTAGATACGGGGTTTTGCCATGTGGACCAAGCTGGTCTCAAACTCCTGATCTCATGATTTGCCTACCTCGGCCTCCCAAAGTGCTGGGATTACAGGTGTGAGCCACCGCACCCGGCCTCTAGGTTATTACCGATTTCAAACATTTGAAGCCAGTGTCCCCATATCACCATCTCCTGTGCTGTTGCTCTGGTCATCATCGGGTCTCACTTTGGTTCCTGCAATGGCCTTGTGACTGGTCTCCCCACTAACCTGGCCTTTCTCCTGGCTGTTCTCCACACAGCAGCCCCAGCCATCCTGTTAAAAGGAAGGCAGAGCTTGTCTCTTCTCTGCTCTAAACCCTGGCCTGGCTTCTTCTTCACCCAGTGAATGAACCGAGTCCCTGCAATGGCCTACAGGGGCTATAGCCCTGGTCCTCTGACCTCCTCTCCTCCTTCCCTCCCTCCTGGTCACCCAGCTCCAGCCACACTGGCCTCCCTTCCTGCTCCACACTTTACCTACAATCCCACGCCAGCCTTTGCTCTCTGCCTCCCTATGCCCAGAGTGCTGCCCTTGTGCCCTGACATCCGCTTTGCTCACTCCCTCATCTTGGCAGGTCTTGACTTAATCACCACCCTCTCATCCAGGCCTTCCCCAGCTACCCCATTTAATATTGTAAACTTGGGGGGACACGGTGGCTCATGCCTGTAATATCAGCACTTTGGGAGGCCAAGGAGGGTGGATTGCTTGAACCCAGGAGTTGGAGACCAACCTGGGCAACATAGTGAACCCCCACCTCTACAAAAGATACAAAAATTAGGTGGGTGTAGTGGTGTGCACCTGTAGTCCCAGCTACTAAGGAGGCTGAGGTGGGAGGATCACTTCAGTCTGGGAGATTGAGGCTGCAGTGAGCCAAGATCATGCCACTGCACTCCAGCATGGGCAACAGAGCAAGATCTTGTCTCAAAACAAATAAATAAAATTGCAAACTCAACTGGGCTCAGTGACTCACACCTGTAATTCCAGCACTTAGGAAGGTTGAGGGGGAAGGCTTGTTTGAGACCAGGAGCTCAAGACCAGCCTGGGCAACATAGCAAAACCTCATCTCTACAAAATAAACATTTACAATTTACAAGGAGGAGAAGGAAAAAAGAAAAACATATAAAGAATTAAAAACTTAGCCAGGTGTGGTGGTGCACACATGTAAGTTGTAGCTACTCAGAAGGCTCAGGCAGGAGGCTCTCTTGAGTCCAGGAGTTGGAGGCTGCAGTGAGCTTTGATGGTGCCACTGCACTCTGGCCTGGGCAACAGACAGCGAGGCCCTGTCTCTAATGGATAGAACAAAACCACGAACTCCTCTGCCCTCCACGCTCCCTGCCCTCTTTCCCTGCTTTATTTTTCTCCATGGCTCTTACTCTCTAACTTATTGCATATTTCGTGTATTTGTCTTATTTATTGTCTGTCCCTGTAGAATAAAAGATCCGGGAGAGCAGGGACTTTTGTCTGTTTTGCTGATTGCTGTCTCCTCAGTCCGTTGAAAAGAGACTGACAAATTAAGCCCTCAAAAAGTATTTACAAAGGCCGGGCGTGGTGGCTCACGCCTGTAATCCCAGCACTTTGGGAGACCAAGGCAGGTGGATCACTAAGTCAGGAGATCGAGACCATCTGGCTAACACAGTTAAACCCTGTTTCTACTAAAACTACAAAAAATCAGCCGGGCATGGTGGCACATGCCTGTAGTCCCAGCTACTCGGGAGGCTGAGGCAGGAGAATCACTTGAACCTGGAAGGCGGAGGTTGCAGTGAGCCGAGATCACGCCACTGCACTCCAGCCTGGGCAGCAGAGCAAGACTTGGTCTTAAAAAAAAAAAAAAAAAAAAAAAAAAGTGTTTGCTGATGGTCCTTTAACTTGGATTAACTTAGTTTTATGGAAAACATGACATTATTCTCATTTTTGTTATCTTAGGGAGGACCAGGGAAGATTTCCTCACAGGCTCAGACGGGGCTTCACACTCATGCTTGAGAAGCCTGGGCCAGAGGCTGTAAGTCCCTGGAGACAATTCCTGGCTCTGAACCCCCGAACTGGTCCCAGAAAGGGTAGGCCCTCTTTGACACTCAGCTCACATCAGCTAGGTGCCTGAACAGCAAATGTCAGTG
Source organism: Rhinopithecus roxellana (assembly GCF_007565055.1). NCBI lineage: Eukaryota > Metazoa > Chordata > Mammalia > Primates > Cercopithecidae > Rhinopithecus > Rhinopithecus roxellana. The sequence continues at coordinate 155,364,930 of NC_044551.1, read as the reverse complement.
CCTCCTCCTAAATGCAGACAGATTTACTTTGCAGACGGTAAGGATGCATTTTAATTTGTTGATGTGAAATCTTAATTGAACTAAACTGCTAGAGGTAGTCTCTGTTCTCTGTCATAGCCTTAATTTAGTTGGCAAAACAAGATATCATCAGAGGAAAATCACAGGCAAAGACGCCGTGCCCAGAGGGTTTGAGGAACACCCTTCTGTGCTTGGAGGTGGGCTGGTGTGTGACTGGCACCAGCACGATCCCCATCCCCACACCTTCAGATGCCAACTCGGCTTTCCAGGGATACTCAGGCAGCATCACAAGGGCTCAGACACACGGGATCCCCACAGCAGCCAGACTCCACCTGACTCCCTGTCATGTTTTCAAAGCTCTATTTTTAGTATGAAAGCCGGGAGATGAAGGCTTTCTTACCTGAAGGCACAGAAGTGTGGGAGGTGGCAGGTCTATCACTCACTTGCTGTGAGACCTTGACATTTCTCCTACCTGTGCCTCAGTTTCTCCATCTGTGCATCAAGGAGGCTGGAATCCATGTTCCTATTCTTTATTTTTATTTTTTGAGACAGGGTCCCACTCTGCCCAGGCTAGAGTACAGTGGTGCAATTACAGCTCACTGGCTCACTCACTGTAACCTGAACTCCTGGGCTCAAGTGATCCTCCTGCCTCAGCCTCCCAAGTAGCTGGGACTACAGGTGTGCACCACCACGACTGGCTAATTTTTAAATTTTTATTGTGGAGACAGGGGCTTGCTATGTTGCCGACACTGGTCTCAAACTTCTGGACTCAGTGATTCTCCCACTTCAACCTCCCAAAGTGCTGGGATTACAGGCATGAGCCACATAACTGGCCTCTATCCTGAGTTCTTGGTCATGGTGTCTGCTCAGCTGTTTGCCTCCCCATTTCCTGCAGGGGGTCAGGCTGAAGGCCTTTCACTAAAGTGGCCTCATCCCTGACCCACAGAAGCACAGGTTGCCATTGCCTTGGCCTGGGAGGGAGCCTTAGGAATCAGTCTCTTGGTGACAGAGATACTCATCCCACCCCTTTCCGAGACCCCTCACCCCAGGGGCCTTTTACACATGTTGCTTGTCCCACTGCAGCTTATGTCTACCAGGCCTGTCCATATCTGGAGAAGACCCTGAGGTCTTGCTCCAAGAAGTATAGGCTGGCTGGCAGGAATCGGGCCCCTCGGGCAGTCCAGCCCAGATTTCTGCATTATCTTATTCCCAGGAAAGCCTCTGCGAGGGATTTCCCAGGGAAGTGACTCAGGGCTTGGTATCTCCCCACAGCTGTGAAAGAACTGGGGGCAGATTAGTAGAGGACAGGTTCCTGAGTTGGCAGGTCCTTATCCTGCTCCCTCATTGGCCACCACAGGAGGGCCGCTGTAGGTCCCCATCACCTACATTTAGTCACAAGTTCTCATGCTGGGAACCAGGCGCCAGGAGGTTTAGGAAAGAGGCAATTCCTTGCAGAAGAAAGATCATAGCTTTGCAGTAGAAATGACCTGGCAAGTCCCTTCTGTTCACTGAGCCTGTTTCTTCATCTGTTAGGTGGGGATAATTATACCTGTTTCAGGCAAGAGAATGAGATGTTGCCTGACATCTCAGGTTGTGAGAATGAGATGACATAATGCTTCTAGACTGTGCAGCACTGTGCCTGGTCCATAGCCTGCCATCTCCAAATGGGGGCCATTGACGCCATTATTAGTTTTAAAGCCCTAGCTCAGTGCCAGGCTAGGAATCTGCTGAATAAATGAAACTGTGATATTCAGCCACCAGAGGATACGCAGATTTGCAGCTTCTTTCAACTCTTTGGAGACCATAGTGACCTCCACATCACACAGACACAGGCTGGGGACTCCTCTCTCCCCTAATTCCTCTGCCCCGTGCTCTGCTTCTCCCTCAGTCTGGGAGGAAGCCAGCACCAGCGAAACTCTGATGTCTGTTTGGCAGGGTGAGGGCATTTGAGAGAGAAACTGTCAGCTCTGCCTCCCTCCACACTTGGTGGAAGATGGAAGTGGCCTTTTCCCATCACAGGATGGAAAGTTTAACGATGCTAAGCTAAAGTCATTGCGGCCTTGTACACAGGAAGGGCCTGGACTTCTGAGCAGCCTTCCTTGGGGCTTGGTCCTTTGTAGAGACTGGGCTCAGCCTTTGATTAGGCTACATTCTTCTACTGAAAGTGCCAAAACCCTCTCAAATTCTTGTGTTTTTTGTTTGTTTGTTTGTTTTTACACAGGGTCTCACTCTGTTGCCCAAGCTGGAGTACAGTGTGCATGATCACAGCTTACTGCAGCCTCGAACTCCTGGGCTCAGGTTATGTTCCCACCACAGCCTCCTGAGTTGCTGGGACTATAGGCGCACACCACCATGCCTGGCTAATTTTTTGTATCTTCTGTAGAGAGAGAGTTTTGCCATGTTGCCCAGGCTGGTCTTGAACTCCTGGACTCAATCAATCCTCCCACCTCAGCCTCCCAAAGTGCTGGGCTTATAGGCGTGAAGCACTGTGCCCAGCCACCTCCCTCAAATTCTTAAGCAAAAATGGAATGCATTGACTCGCAGACAGGAGACCAGACTGAGGAAGGACCCTAATCAGAGTCCAAAGAAGGAAGAGCTGTCAGAATCAAGGCCACGGGGACTGGAACCAGAGGCTTAGCACGCAGGGAAATGCTGTCCCATGAAGAAAATAAAACCTATTGGTTGGCCGGGCACAGTGGCTCATGCCTGTAATCTCAGCTCTTTGGGAGACTGAGGTGGGCAGATTGCTCGAGCCCAGGAGTTTGAGACCAGCCTGGGCAACATAGTGAGACCTCATCACTATATTAAAAAAAAAAAAAAAAGTTAGCCAGGCATGGTGACGCACGCCTGTAGTCCCAGCTACTTGGGAGGCTGAGGTGGGAAGATCACCTGAGCCCAGGAGGTTGAGGCTGAAGTGAACCATGACTGGGTTGCTGTACTCCAGCTTGGGTGACAGAGTGAGAACCTGTCTCAAAAAATTAAAAAATAAAAAAACAAAAAAACCTGGTGGTATGAGAAAGACTGGGCCCACTTTATGTTGGGAGGTCACGAGGGGCAGGTCATGCCAGATCTGTGGATAGAGCAGCCCCAGGCAGAGGTAATAATCAGTGCAAAGGACCTACGTGCCAGGAAGGGCACCAGGGGAGGTAACAACCACAAAGGAGGCAGGGCCATGGGACGGACACAGCCTAGAATGGTATTCATCCATGCTTCCTGGCTTATAACTCCCATAGCCCCTGTTACAGCCTTTTTTATAATGTTGGGCTGCTTCAGGCCTCAGAAGCAGGCCTCAGAACATGGAATCTCTCTCTGACTCCTGCCCTCCTTTCACTTGCTCCTTTTTCTCTCCAAGGCAGGACTCAAATCCTACCCACCTTTCTGTCTTGGAGCTAGCCGTAAAGAAATTCTCTGACCTACCTTGTCTGACTGTAGGCCATAAGACCCTCATTTCAGAAGAAAGGCTGCAGAGAGGCCAAGAAGAATCTGAACAGACAGGCTTTGCTGGGTTTCCCCACTCAGTCTGTTAACATTAGATCATCCCTTTCTTTCCAACCACAGTTCTACATGGCTGTCCATGCGTCCATCATGCCTATCCAATGCAGTCTCCATAAAAGGCCCAGGAGGACAGGGTTCAGAGAGCTTCTGGACAGCTGAACCCATGGAGGTTCCTGGAGGGTGGCGCTCCCTGGGAAAGCACGGAAATTCCACACTCCTTCCTATATCTCGCCCAAGGCATCTCTTCATCTGTGTCCTTTGTAATATCCTTTATAATAAATAGGTAAACAGGCCGGGCGCGGTGGCTCAAGCCTGTAATCCTAGCACTTTGGGAGGCTGAGACGGGCGGATCACGAGGTCAGGAGATCGAGACCATCCTGGCTAACATGGTGAAACCCCGTCTCTACTAAAAAATACAAAAAACTAGCCGGGCGAGGTGGCGGGCGCCTGTAGTCCCAGCTACTTGGGAGGCTGAGGCAGGAGAATGGCGTAAACCCGGGAGGCGGAGCTTGCAGTGAGCTGAGATCAGGCCACTGCACTCCAGCCCCGGCGACAGAGCGAGACTCCGTCTCAAAAATAAATAAATAAATAAATAAATAAATAAATAAATAAATAAATAGGTAAACATGAGTAAGTATTCTCTGAGTCCTAGCAGAAAACTGCTACTCTAGCAAATTAATCAAACCCAAGGATGGGCGTGGGGTCAGTCAGAAGCACAGGTGAAACAACCTGGGGTTTGCAATCGGCATTGGAGGAGGGTGCAGTCTTAGGGACTGAGCCTTCAAACCCAGGAATCTGATGCTATCTCCAGATAAACAGTGTCAGAATTGAATTGAATTAGAGGACACTCAGTTGGTGTCCACTGCAGAACTCACTGCTTGCTTATTGGTGGAAAGAAATCCCCACATATTTGGTACAGAAGTCTTCTAGGTGGTGTGAGAGCAGAAGAAAAACAGTTTGGGCCAGGCGCGGTGGCTTATGCCTGTAACCCCAGCACTGGGGGAGGCCAAGGCTGGTGGATTGCTTGAGCTCAGGAGCTCAAGACCAGCCTGGGCAATATGGCAAAATCCCATTTCTACTAAAAATACAAAAAAGAAAAGAAAAGAAAAAGCTAGGCATGGTGGTGTATATGCCTGGGGTCCCAGTTACTTGGGAGACTGAGATGGGAAGTTGCAGTGAGCTGAGATTGTGCCACTGCATTCAGCCTGAGTGAGAGAGAGAGACTGACTCTGTCAAAAGGAAGGAGGGAGGGAGGGAGGGAGGGAGGGAGGGAGGGAGGGAGGGAAGGAAGGAAGGAAGGAAGGAAGGAAGGAAGGAAGGAAGGAAGGAAGGAGAAAGAAAGAGAGAAAGAAAGGAAGGAAGGAAGGAAAGAAGAGAAATAGTTTTTGTTTTTGTTTTTGTTTTCTATACAGGCCAGATTATGAATGAATTTATAGGCCAAGAAAGGAAATTTTCTTAAAAAAATAAAATAGAGTCAGGGTTTCACTCTGTTACCCAGGCTGGTCTCCAACTCTTAAACAATTCTCCTGCCTCTGCCTCCCAAAGGGCTGGGATTACAGGCTTGAGCCACCCTGCCCCCTGGAAATTCAATTTTATCCAAAGGATTATGGGGAGACTTTTGATGGGTTTTAAACACTGAGGGACTTGATCGAAATTATTTTCAAAAGAACACTCTGGTTGCTATGTGAAAAGGAGACCAGGGTTAGAGTAGAAGGAGGGTTTGGGGGAAAGTCTAGTCTAGCAGACTTGAAGAGGTGATGATAAAAGTTCTGTTCTGCAGAATAGAAAATCCAGAAATAAATCCACATATTTATGGCCAACTGCTTTTCAAAAAAGGCACCAAGAATATACACTGGGGAAAGGACAGGCTTTTCAATGAATGGTGCTGGGGCTGGGCACAGTGGCTCACACCTGTAATCCCAGAACTTTGGGAGGCCAAGGCAGGAGGATCACTTGAGCCCAGGAGTTTGAGACTTGCCTGGGCAACATAGTAAGATCCTGTCTCTACTCAGCTACTCAGGAGGCTAAAGTAGAAGGATTGCTTTAGCCCAGGAGGTTGAGGCTCAGTGAGCCATGATTGCACCACTGCATTCTAGCCTGGGTGACAGAGTGAGACCCGGTCTCAAAAATTAAGAAAAACATGGTGCTGGGAAAACTGGATATCTATATGTAGAAGAATGAGACCCCTATCTTTCAACTCAAAATGGGCTACATGCGGTGGCTTGGGTCTGTAATCCCAGTGCTTCAGGAGGCCGAGGTGGGAGAATCACTTGAAGTCATAAGTTTGAGACCAGCCTGGTCAACATAGCTATACCCTGTCTCTAAAACAACAACAACGACAAACCCAAAACACACACAATAGCAAACAAACAAAAAAAAATCAACTCAAAATGGATTAAAGACTTAAACATAAGACCTGAAACTATAAAACTATCAGAAGAAAACATGGGGAAAATGCTTCAGGACAATGGGCTATGCAAAGATTTTACAGGTAAGACTTCAAAAGCATAGGCAGTGATATGGTTTGTCTCTATGTCCCCACCCAAATATCATCTTGAATTGTAATCCCCACATGTCAAGCAAGGGACCTGGTGGGAGGTGATGACTGGATCATGGGAGTGGTTTCCCCCCTGCTGCTCTCGTGGTAGTGAGGGAGTTCTCACGAGATCTGGTTGTTTGATGAGCGTCTGGCATTTCCCCTGTGTTCTTTCTCTCTCTCCGGCCATCATGTGAGACACGCCTTGCTTCCCCTTCACCCTCCACCACGATTGTAAGTTTCCTGAGGCCTCCCTAGTCATGTGGAATTGTGAGTCAATTAAACCTTTTTCCTTTATGAATTACCCAGTCTCGGGTAGTATCTTCATAGCAGTGTGAGAACAGACTAATATGGGCAGCAAAAACAAAAATAGACAAACCATAGCAAACTAAAAAACTCTGTACAGCAAAGGAAATAATCAACAGAGTGAAAAGATAACCTGTAGAATGGAAGAAAATATTTGCAAACTATTCATCCAACAAGGAACTAACATTCCGTAATATGTAAGGAACTCAAAAAAACTCAACAGCAAAAAAAAATCTGATTGAAAAATGGACAAAGAATCTGAATAGATATTTCTCAAAAGAAGACATACTAACAGCCAGTAAGTCTATGAAAAAATGCTCAACGTCATTTATCATCAAGGAAATGCAAATCAAAACCACAAGAAGATATAATCTCACCATGGTAAAAATGGCCTTTTTTTTTTTTTTTTGGAGACAGAGTCTCACTTTGCCAACCAGACTGGAGTGCAGTAGTGTAATCTCGACGCACTGCAACCTCCGCCTCCCAGGCTCAAGCAATTCTCTTGCCTCAACCTCCCAAGTAACTGGGACTACAGTTGTGCGCCACCACGCCCGATAGTTTTTGTATTTTTAGTAGAGACAAGGTTCTGTCATGTTGGCCAGACTGGTCTCAAACTCCTGGCCTCCCAAAGTGCTGGGATTACAGGCGTGAACCACCGCATCCAGTCTAAAAATGGCTTTTATCAAAAAGACAAAATAATATAAGTTGGGAGGATGTGGAGAAAGGGGAATGCTTGTACACTGCTGGTGAGAATGTAAATTATTATAGTACAGCCGCTCTGAAGAACAGTATGGAGGTTCTTCACAAAACTAAAATAGAACTACCATATGATCCAGCAATCCCTCTGCGGGTATAACCAAAAGAAAGGAAATCAGTAAATTGTAGAGATATCTGCATCCCAATGTGGACTACAGCTCTCTTCACAATAACCAAGATACAGAATCAACCTGAATGTCTATTAACAGATGAATGGATAAAGGAAATGTGCTACATATACACAATGGAATACTATTCAGCCATAAAAAAAGAAAGAAATCCTGTCATTTGCAGTAAGACATTATGTTAAGTGAAATAAGTCAGACACAAAATGAGAAATAACACATGTTCTCACTCATATGTGGGAGCTAAAAAAACTCAACCTCACGAAAGTGAGAAGAGTTGTGTTTATTAGAGACTGAGAAGGGTATGGGGAGGGGAGGAGAGGGAGAGGTTGGTTCATGGATACAAAGTTACAGCTAGATGAGAGTAATAAGTTCTAGTGTTCTCTAGCACTGTAGGGTGAATGTGGTTAACAGTAATTTAGTGTACATCTTCAAAAAGCCTGGACAACACAATGAGACCTCAATGCTACAAAAAAAACCTTTTTTTTTTTTAAATTAACTAAATTTGGCCAGGCACAGTGGCTCACGCCTATAATTCCAGCACTTTGGGAGGCCAAGGTTGGTGGATCACTTGAGGTCCGGAGTTGGAGACCAGCCTGGCCAACATAGTGAAACCCCATCTCTATTAAACAAATACAAAATTAGCCGAGCATGGTGGTACATGCCTGTAATCCCAGCTACTCAGAAGACTGAGGCAGGAGAATCACTTGAACCTGGGAGGTGAAAGTTGCAGTGAGCCGAGAACGTGACACTGCACTCCAGCCTCGGTGACAAGAGAGAAACTCCATCTCAAATAATAATAGTAATTATTATTATCCAAGCATGGTGATGCAGGCCTGTGGTACCAGCTACTGGGAGGGTTGAAGCTTGGACTGAGGTGGGAGAATTGCTTGAGCCTGGAAGGTCGAGGCTGCAGTGAGCCATGATCGCTACACTGCATTCCAACCTGGGTGACAGAGCAAGATCCTGTCTCAAAACAAAACAAAACAAAAAGCTAGAAGAGAATATTTTGAATTTTCACAACACGAAGAAATTATAAATATTTAACATGATGAATATACTAACTACCCTGATTAGACTATTACACATTGTATACATATATCAAAATATCACTGTGTATCCCATAAATATGAACAATCATTACATGTCAACTAAAAATAAAATTGGCTGGGTGTGGTGACTCATGCCTGTAATCCCAGCACTTTGGTAGGCCAAGGCAGGTGGATCACCTGAGGTCAGGAGTTTGAGACCAGCCTGGCCAACGTGGTGAAACTCTGTCTCCACTAAAAATACAAAATTAGCCAGGCATGGTTGCACACACCTGTAGTCCCAGCTACTTGGGAGGCTGAGGCAGGAGAATCCCTTGAACCTGGGAGGCAGAGGGTGCAGTGAGCCAAGATCGTACCATTGCACTCCAGCCTGGGCAACAAGAGGGAAATTTCGTCTCAAAAAAAAAAAAAAATTTGAAATAAATTAAAAAAAAAAACAAAAAGTTACATTCTGGTCATGTCAAATTTGAGATGCTGCAGGGTGCAATGGCTCACGCCTGTAATCCCAGCACTTTAGGAGGCCGAGGCGGGTGGATCACTTGAGATTGGGAGTTAGAGACCACCCTGGCCAACATGGTGAAATCCCATGTCTACTAAAAATACAAAAATTAGCCCGGCATGGTGGCACATACCTGGAGTCCCAGCTCCTCAGGAGGCTGAGGCAAGAGAATTGCTCGAACCCAAGAAGCGGAGGTAGCAGTGAGCTGAGATCATGCCATTGCACTCCAGCCTGGGCGACAGAGCAAGATTGTCTCAAAAAAAAAAAAAAAAAAAAAAAAAAAAAAAAAATTAGCCAAGCATGTAGCAAGCACCTATGGTCTCAGTTACTCCCAGGCTTGGTTGGAGAATTGCTTGGGCCCACAAGATGAAGGCTGCAGTGTGGCATGATTATGCCACTGCACTCCAGCCTGGGTGAAAGAGCAAGACTGTCTCAAAAAAAGAATTTATTTTTTTTTGAGATGCTTATTAGATGTTGTATTAGGTTCCTACAGCTGCTATAACAAATGACCACAAACTAAGTGGCTTAAAACAACAGAAATGTATTCTCTTACAGTTCTGGAAGTGGCTTAAAACAACAGAAATGTATTCTCTTACAGTTCTGGAAGTGGCTTAAAACAACAGAAATGTATTCTCTTACAGTTCTGGAAGTGGCTTGAAACAACAGAAATGTATTCTCTTACAGTTCTGGAAGCCAGAAGTGTGCATGTAGGGTGTTATCAGGTTGATTCTTTCTGGACACTCTGAGAGAGAATGTGTTCCATGCCTCCCTCCTATTTTCTGGTAGTGGCCAGCAATCCTTGGCTAATGGATACATCACTCCAGTCTCTGCCTCCATCTTCACCTGGTATTCTCCCTGTGTGTCTCTGTCTCTATGTTTCCCGTCTTTTTGTATGGGGGGAACGGAGACTCGCTCTTTCACCCAGGCTGGAGCGCAGTGGCACGATCTCAGCTCACTGCAAGCTGTACCTCCTGGGTTCACACCATTCTCCTGCCTCAGCCTCCTGAGTAGCTGGGACTATAGGTGCCCGCCACCACACCTGGCTAATTTTTTGTATTTTTAGTAGAGAAGGGGTTTCACCGTGTTAACCAGGATGGTCTCGATCTCCTGACCTCGTGATCTGCCCACCTCGGCCTCCAAAAGTGCTGGGATTATAGGTGTGAGCCACTGCGCCCAGCCTTTTTTTTTTTTTTTTTTTTTTTTTTTTTTTGAGACAGCATCTCACTCTGTCTTCCAGGCTGGAGTGCTGTGGTGTGAACCTGGTTCACTGCAGCCTTGAACTGCTGGGCTCAAGTGGTTCTCCTGGTTTCACCTCCCAAGTAGCTGGGACTATAGGTGTGCACCACCACTTCTCTTCTTATAAGAACACCAGTCATATTGGATTTAGGGCCCACCCTAACCCAGTGTGATTATTTTCTTATTTATCAATCTATTTTACACCAAGTCAAAATCAATGTCAATCTTAACTTGATTATATCTGCAAAGACCCTATTTTCAAATAAGGTCACATTCACAGGTACTGGGGGTTAGGACTTCAATATATCTTTTTAGGGAACGCAATTCAACACATAAGAGATGTCAAAGGGTATGTCAAGTAGGCCGATAGGTATACAAAGGTGAAATTCAGGGGAGAGGTCTAGTTTGGAAGTACTAATTTTGCCATCACAGTAAAACACTAGTGGGGGCTGGGTGCCGTGGTTCACACCTATTATCCCAGCATTTTGGGAGGCCAAGGTAAAAGGATCCCTTGAGCCCAGGAGTTTGAGACCAGCCTGGGCAACATAGTGAGACCCTATCTCTATAAAAAATAAGAAAATTAGCCAGGCATGGTGTTACATGTCTGTATTATTTATTTTTATTTTTTGAGACAGAGTCTCTCTCTGTTGCCCAGGCTGGAGTGCAGTGGCGTGATCCTGGTTGCAGGAGATTGCAGTGGCAATCTCCACCTCCCAGGTTCAAGCAATTCTGGTGCCTTAGCCTCTCAAGTAGCTGGGATTACAGACAGGCACCATCACGCCCAGCTAATTTTTGTATTTTTAGTATAGACTGGTTCTTAGCATGTTGGCCAGGCTGGTCTCAAATTTCTGACCTCAAGTGATCCACCCACCTGGCCCTCCCAAAGTGCTGGGATCGTAGGTGTGAGCCATCACGCCCAGCCGCATGACTGTATTCCTAGCTACTTGAGAGGCTAAGGCAGGAGAATCACTTGAGCCCTGGGGACAGAGGCTGCAGTGAGCTAAGATCGTGCCACTGCACTCCAGGCTGAGTGACAGAGCGAGACTCTGTCTTAAAAGAAAAACAGTCATGAGACTGCATGTAGATAGAGAAGAGAAAGGGAACTAGGTTGAGTTCCAGCACTTTCTAACATTTAGTAGTTTGTTAACGGAGAAGGAGCCAGCACAGGAGACAAAGAAGTGCCCAGTGAGGTAGACAACCAGAAGAGTATGGTGTCCTGGAAGCCAAGAGGAGATTATGTTTCAAGATGGAAGCGGCAGTCAACAATACTGAGGAGTGGCTTTCGGACCTGGCAGCATGCTGACCATTGATGATCCTAATGATGATCAGTTTCAGTGGAGTTTTTTCTTCACTGAAGAGAGAATGCAAGGGAGGAAGTGAAGGCAGCAACTATACACAACCCTCAAGAAGTTTCGGTCGGGCACGGTGGCTCATGCCTGTAATCCCAGCACTTTGGGAGGATTGCTTGAGCCCAGGAGGTAGAAGATGCAGTGAGCCATGTTCACACCACTGCAGCCTAGCCTGGGTGACAGAGCAAGACCCTGTCTTAAAAAAAAAGGAGCCGGGCGCGGTGGCTCACGCCTGTAATCCCAGCACTTTGGGAGGCCGAGGCGGGCAGATCACAAGGTCAGGAGATCAAGACTATCCTGGCTAACATGGTGAAACCCCGTCTCTACTAAAAATACAAAAAATTAGCCGGGCGTGGTGGTGGGCGCCTGTAGTCCCAGCTACTCGGGAGGCTGAGGCAGGAGAATGGCATGAACCCGGGAGGCGGAGGTTGCAGTGAGCCGAGACCGCGCCACTGTACTCCAGCCGAGGGAACAGAGCGAGACTCTGTCTCAAAAAAAAAAGAAAAAAAAAAAGTTTTGCCATGAAGCACAGTAGAAAAATTGGGTGACAATACAAAATAGAGGGTAGGGTCATTTATTTATGTTTTAAAGCTGGGCTATATTAGAAAATGTTTGCATGATATTGAGCATGTTCTAGGGTAGCAGATGGCCACTAATAGGAGTGGGGACACTTAATCCAATGTATAAGAAAAAAGGCAGATAATTTGAATACGCATGCAGGTAGGTAAGTAGAATTGGTGCTAGGAAAATGAGGGAGCACCTGTCTAATTGCTTCTGTTTTCTCTATGAGGCACGAGGTGAGACCATCAGCTGAAAGGGAGAAGTAAAAAGAGCGAAAGATGTCTGAAGAGACAGGAAGAGGTATGAAATATAAGTTGTGAAGAGTGAGAAAGTGAACATATTAGAGGAATGCTGGAGGATTACAGAGTAGTGTTAAGTGTCCTCTTGAAATTTCCCACTCATACTTCGGACTGTTTCTAGACATCTTCCTTCTGGGTCTGCCACTCCTCTCAGGAAAGCACTCTGATCCTTGGTCCTGTTTAGGTCATATTCCTGTCTCTGGTCCAGTCATTGTGTACAGAGGATTCAATACTGGGATTGGACAGACTGGGTCATATGCCTACCTTGTAACCAGAAGGGCTGGGATTGTGACTGGCAGCCCCACCAGAACCACATGGAATGGTGGGAGGATAGTTCTCCAAAGAAAACAGAGATGTTAGACAGGTGGGATAATACTCTTTCTCCCCTACTGCTCTCCCCAGGATGTCCTGAGGCTCAGTGAGACAACGTCTGTCAAATTGTGTTCTGAATTTCACAGTACTACAAGGTAAAGGATTATAACAGTAGCACTTAGTAAGTGCTGGATTTATTTAATTATTCTCTCAGGAAACAATTGTTGAGCCTCTAAGTGAGGCTTTGTGCTAGGCTCATGAAGGATGAGACAAATCATGCTCTATTAAAAAAAAAAAAAAAAAAGCCAGATGTAGTGGCTCATGCCTGTAATCCCAGCACTTTGGAAGGCCAAGGTCTTGAAGACAAGTCATGAATACAGTGTGATCTTTCCCATCAAAAGACTTGTATTTTAAATATTTTTAGAAGTTAAAAAAAAAAAAAAGACTTACACTTTAGTAAAGATGTATTAGTCAGCTTTTGCCAGGCTATGCTGTGGTAACACTACCAAAATATTCATGGCTTATAGCAATAAGGGTTGATTTCTTGCTCATCAGCTTCAAGTTAGTTTCAGCTCTGTTGCAAGAGTCTCGTCATTCGAACACAGGCCATTCTCATGGCAGATGGTAAACAGGGGACTGTGATAGCTCTTAAAGCTTCTGCTCTGATCACTTTCATTCTTGTTAGATTGGCTAAAACAAGCCACATGGCCAAACTGATAACCAATGGAGTGGTAAAGTATCAGTACCACAGGGAGGTATTGACAGTCACACGGCAATATGAGGCAATATTTTACAGAGAGAAGTGAATAACTAGAAAATATAATCATCACAAAGGGTTAGAAGTAAATGAATGCCCATCATATACTAGAAAGCATGGCCAGACATGGTGGATGGCTCACACCTGTAATCCCAGCACATTGGGAGGCTGAAGTGGGCAGATGACTTGAGCCCAGGAGTTTGAGACCAGCCTGGGCAATGTGATGAAACCCCACCTCTACAAAAAATACAAAAAGTAGCCAGGCATGGTGGCACATGCCTGTAGTCCCAGCTACTCGGGAGGCTGAGATGGAAGGATCAGTTGATCTTGGAAGGTGGAGATTGCAACAAGCTAAGATCACAGCACTGCACTCCACTGTGGGTGACAGAGTGAGACACTACCTCAAAAAGAAAAAAGAGAAAAAAAGAAAAAAAGGAAAGGAAGGAAGTGGTCAGAGTCTTATGATCCAGGGCATTAGGAGTTCAAAGGTAGAGCAAGACTTTCCAGTTGGGGAGATCAGAGAAGGCTTCTTGGAGGAAGTGGTTTTTGAGTTATGACTTAGTATTAGAGGATCTCGATGGTCACAGAAGAAGGCAGGGTATTCTAGCAAAGGAACAGCATGCGAAAGGCATAGAAGAGGAAAAGTAGGATGCTTAGATAGGAATGGTGGATGGTTTAGTTAGCCTGAAGTAGGGGAATTAGGAGGAAATATATTTTAAAAATTTTATTTTTATTTATTTTGAGACAGGGTCTTGCTCTGTCACCCAGGCTGGAGTGCAGTGGCATGATCATGGCACACTGTAGCCTCAACTTCCCGGGCTCCAGAGATCCTCCCACCTCAGCCTCCCAAGTAGCTGGGACTACAGGCGCATGCTACCACATTTGCCTAATTGTTGTGTTTTTGGTAGAGACAGAGTTTCACCATGTTGTCCAGGCTGGTGGAGGAAAATGGAAGGATGAGACTCCATAATGAGTCAGCCTGTGGGCCTCCAAGAGGTTACAGAGTATCCCATCCCAGCAATCCAGCTCCCCAGCAAGGGGTTCCTGAACTAGGGAAGTGCCTGTAATTGCTGGTGAGTTGAGAGTGGGCAGGCTGTTTGCTGGACTTTTCTGCCCTTCCTGGCTCGATCAAGCCCAGATGTTAGCCTAACATCAGCTTCTCTCTCTCAATGCCTCGTTTCAAAGTCTTGTTGGGAATTCTACTCCTAATGTTCTTAAAAATATTTCCACGGTTTCTGTTTGTTTCCTCTGCCTGCTTCAGCCAGCCTGATATCCAGAGGACACTTCCAAGCTAGGAGATGTTAAAACCCAAAATGAGGTCTTCCTAAAGGCAGGCAGATGGACTAAATAACCTGGCTGGTGCAGCGCCCATGCTTGTAAAGGAAGCCTCAATCTTTACCCTGCTGCCTTCTCTCTTCTGTAGCAGCAAAATTAATTGTTGTTTGTTTTCTATAGAATAAGATCCCTAGCCTGGGTGACATAGTAAGACATCTCTACAAAAAGATTTTTTTAAATTAGTCTGCATGGTGGCATGCACCTGTAGTCCTAGCTACTTGGGAGGCTGAGGTAGGACAATCCCTTGAGCTCAGGAGTTGGAGGCTGCAGTGAGCTATGATCACATCACTGCACTCCATCCTGTGTGACAGTGAGACCTTGTCTCAAAAAAAAAAAAAAAAAAAAAAAGCATAAAACCCCATAATTTATTTTGTTCACAATGTCATACAAGAAAAATATAATGGCTCTTTACAGTTTCATTCATTACAGTCTGAATTTCATTGTGTTTTTTCTCTTCTGCTTATCAGGAATGATTTGAGTTAAATATTTATGTAACAAACTTTCTGCTTGTTATTATGTGATAAAAATGTGATCAGTAAAATTAATTTTATCACAGTCTTGATGGTTTTCTTTGTAGCTATCAAATCCAGTACACAGATGGGAAAAATTTTGTGAGAGTGGGTCCTAGCTTGTTGGAGCTAATGAACTTCCAGCATGGTGGGCGTGTAGTCTAATTGATACTGGCTCTGGGCAGGCTTGCACTTTTAATCATTAATGCCCTGCAGCCTGCTGGAAGCATGGAAAGAAATAGGCTGACTAGGATGTGCCAGGAGAAGGGCCAGAGCCACAAGGAGGCCTCCCACTGCCTAGGAGGGGCCTGCCTGAAGGCACAAGTAGAGCTCAGGACCCTTCTGCTGGGCACAGACCTTGGTGGTCCTGCCTCAGGGGAGGCAAAGGAATCCTCCCTTGGGAGCCTCCAATATCAAAAATCTCAGTAGGTGCCAGGACCCATCTCAGGCCTGGGAGGTGGAGGGCTTATATATCACTCACTCCATCATTCATTTACTCAAAAATATGTATTAAGCATCAACTCTGTGCCAGACACTGGGTACAGTAATAAACAAGACAGACATCCTTCCTGTTCTTTCGGAGTTTCTGTTAGCCTTGGAAGCAGATAGTGAGCAAGTTAAGAAATAAATGAGCTAGATAAGGTAAGTAGTAAGTGTTGTGAAGACAATAAGAGTAGTGTGGGCCAGGCATGGTGGCTCACATCTGTTATCCCAGCACTTTGGGAGGCCTAGGCAGGTGGATCACCTGAGGTCGGGAGTTCGAGACCAGCCTGACCAACATGGAGAAACCCTATCTCTACCAAAAATACAAAATTAGCCAGGTGTCATGACACCTGCCTGTAATCTCAGCTACTCGGGAGGCTGAGGCAGGAGAATCACTTGAACCTGGGAGGCAGAGGTTGCAGTGAGCCGAGAGCGTGCCATTGCACTCCAGCCTGGGCAACAAGAGAAAAACTCCGTCTAAAAAAAAAAAAAAAAGAGTAGTGTGATAAGAGTACCTGGGTACGGGGTAGGTTTACACTAGATAACGGGGAAGGCTGTTCTGCAAAACTGTCATTTACACCAAGACCTGAGACATGGGAAGGAGCCAGCTTTACAAAGTGCTGGGGGACAAGCATTCTAAGTACATATTGGGAACAACAGGTGCAAAGGGAGAATGATTTGGAGATGGAGGTTGGAGAGTTGAATGGCAGATTATGCAAAGTTTTGTAATGCCAAGTAAATTAGTCAATAGACAATTAGGAAAAATCAGAAGGCCAGGTGCAGTGGCTCATGCCTGTAATCCCAGCACTTTGGGAAGCCGAGGCAGGCAGATCGCTTGAGCCCAGGAGTTCGAGACCAGCCTGGGAAACATGGCAAAACTCCAACTCTACAAAAAATACAAAAATTAGCTGGGCATGGTGGCAGACACCTGTGGTCGTGCTACTCAGGAGGCTGAGGTGGGAGAATCACTTGAACCCAGGAGGTGGAGGAGGTTGCAGTGAGCTGAGATTGTGCCACTGCACTCCAGCCTGGGTGTCAGAGTGAGACTCTGTCTCAAAAAAAAAAAAAAAAAAAAAAAAAAAAAAAAAAAATCAGAAATTCCTCTAGGTATTTCAAGTAGATGGAATTTAATTTGAAGAATTGGTAACAAACATATTGGAAGAAGTAGAGAAGCAAAAAGAAGATGAGGTTATCCAAAGACCAGTATTTACAGGAATTCACTATCAGCCCTAAGGCTGGAAAAGCAAAATAGGAAATGGTGGTAATCACAATCAATGGCTGAGCCATAGACGCTGCTGTATAGGAAATGAACTGCTTGAAAGTGGGAACCCAAGAGCAAGCAATGTGGCCATTGCTAGAGGTGCCATCAAAATGCAGAAAAGAAAATGGCGGCCAGGTGTGGTGGCTCACGCCTGTACTCCCAGCACTTTGGGAGGCTGAGGCAGGTGGATCACTTGAGGTCAGGAGTTCAAGACCAGCCTGGCCAACATGGTGAAACCCCGTCTCTACTAAAAATACAACAATTAGCCAGGAGTGGTGATGTGCGCCTGTAGTAGTACTCAATAAATATCACCATCATCATCATTATGCAGTGTCATATCTGGATACCATCCTACAGGCCCCCCTTTGTGAGCCCTGCATTTGATATGCAGAACAGACTGCCACGGCAATCTGACTACCTCACTTCACATCTGTAAAATGGGAATAAAGATAATCACAGGTTTCTTATGAGGATACTACATGTAAAATACTTAGCACAGTGACTGGTACTTGTGTAAGGTCCCAATAAATATTAGCTATCTATTGGCTATACTGAAAGTACAACCAGTATCATGTGAGGGACACCCAGGCTTTTTGATGAGACAAAGGAGTTCTTAGGACTTGGAAAGGTTGGAAACAAGCGTCCTAGGAGCACTCAGTCCAGAAAATCGATAGGATCAGAGAAATTTCCATTCCCATCTTCACTCCCACAGGACTCATGCAAAACATCTTTACTGTGCTTTGCATCTGCAAACTCTGTTTGGGTCTGTAAGTGTGAAGTCCACAGAATATGAAATGTGGTGGGGGTTGAAGGATTCTGATGGAGGAGTAGGGTACCAAACAATACAATTAGCATCATTCCAATTATCTATTGCTGTGTAGCAAAATATCTGATAGCTTAGAGCTTAAAACAATCATTTTTTTTTGTGCTCATGATTCCCTGGGTCAAGAATTTGGACAGGGTACGGTGGAGGGTGGGTTGTCTTTGTTCTATAACATCTGGGGCCTCAGCTGGTAAGATTTAAGGGACGTGGGTCTCTCAACAGCTGGGGCTGGAATCACTGAAGGCTCAGTCAAAAACATGCCTGGTTCCTGGGCTGGGTTGACTGGAAGATTAGGACTGCAGGCCAGAGTGCCTACATGTGGCCTCTCTGGATGGTTTGGCTTCCTCACAACATGGTGGCTGTAGAATAGTCAGACTTCCCATGTGGTAATTCAGTTTCTAATCATGAGTTTTTCAGCTACCAAAGAGGAAACTACATCTTTTTTGACCAAGCCTCAGAAGTTTCTCAGCATAACTTTTTTTTTTTTTTTTTTTTGTTCTGTTGCCCAGGCTGGAGTGCAGTGGTGTGATATCAGCTCACTGCAACCTCTGCCTCCCGAATTCAAGCAATTCTCCTACCTCAGCCTCCTGAGTAGCTAGGATTATAGGCACGTGCCACCACACCCAGCTAATTTGTGTATTTTTAGTAGAGATGGGGATTTGCCTTGTTGCCCAAGCTGGTCCCAAACTCCTGAGCTCAGGTGATCTGCTGGCCTCGGTCTCCCAAAGTGCTGGGATTACAGGCATGAGCCACAGCACTCAGCCTCCCTAACATTACTTCTGCTGCAATTTATTAGTTTCAAAGGAGACATAAGCCCACTAGACTCAAGGGGAGGAGAATTAAACCCTATCTCTTGATGGGGGAAGAACAAAGTTCCAGAAGAGCATGTGGGATGGGAGATATTATTGTGACCATTTTTAGAAAATATAATTTGCCAAAGGCTTGCAGGTTAGAATTCATTCTTCCCATGGACTTGCCAACCATCCCAAGAGAACAAGGCCTAAGCTCTCCAAGGATGATGGGGCCAAAAGCACATGCTCCTGTCTGTGCCCTGCCTTACCCTGTGGAGGAAGCCTCCTGAAGACTCAAAAAGAGAAGTGATCTGAGGCCCAGAATGAGTCCTCAGAGAGTCCCCTGTTGAATACTCAGTGAATACATATCATATCAGAGAGCAAGAGAGCTGCAAACTGTGCTGGGATCCCATCTTATATGACACTGCATAATGATAATGATGGTGATGATAAGACATTTACTGAGGGCCCATTTGGGAGCAGGCATTTAAATGTATTTTTGTTTTTCATTTAAGCCTCCAAAAGGAAATGTATAACCTTAAATGCACATCTTAGAAAAGAAAAAAGGGCCGGGCAGCGGTGACTCAAGCCTGTAATCCCAGCACTTTGGGAGGCCGAGACGGGCGGATCACGAGGTCAGGAGATCGAGACCATCCTGGCTAACACGGTGAAACCCCGTCTCAACGAAAAAAATACAAAAAACTAGCCGGGCATGGTGGCGGGCACCTGTAGTCCCAGCTACTCGGGAGGCTGAGGCAGGAGAATGGCGTAAACCCGGGAGGCGGAGCTTGCAGTGAGCGGAGATCCAGCCACTACACTCCAGCCTGGGTGACAGAGCGAGACTCCATCTCAAAAAAAAAAAAAAAAGAAAAGAAAAGAAAAAAGATTGAAAATTAATGAGCTAAGAATTTATCTTAATAAGTTAGAAAAAAAAACACAGCAAATAAACTCAAAGTAGAGGGAAGGAAATGACAAAGTGGAGAACAGAAATTGAAGAAACATACCACAGAACACGCCACAGAGAGGATCAGCTAAGCCAGCCATAAGCCAATTGTGTGAAAATTGATAAATCCCTGGTGATAATGATGAAGAAAAAGTTGAAAGAAGGCAAAAATATTCAAAGTCAGGAACGAAAAGAAAGTTATTGCTATGGATGTTACAGGCATTAGAAATAAAATAAGAGGACATTGGGAATAATTTTGGGCCAATAAAATTGAAGGTATATTCGAAATAGACAAATTGGTTGAATATATAACTTAGCAAAACTGACTCACCTTGACATAGGAATCTGGATAATCCTATAACCATTAAAGAAATGAAATCGCCGGGGGCGGTGGCTCAAGCCTGTAATCCCAGCACTTTGGGAGGCTGAGACGGGCGGATCACGAGGTCAGGAGATCAAGACCATCCTGGCTAATACGGTGAAACCCCGTCTCTACTAAAAAATACAAAAAACTAGCCGGGTGAGGTGGCGGGCACCTGTAGTCCCAGCTACTTGGGAGGCTGAGGCAGGAGAATGGCGTAAACCCGGGAGGCGGAGCTTGCAGTGAGCTGAGATCCGGCCACTGCACTCCAGCCTGGGCGACAGAGCAAGACTCCGTCTCAAAAAAAAAAAAAAAAAAAAAAAAAAAAAGAAATGAAATCAGAAGTCAAACATGTTCCCATAAAGAAAATCTCAGGCTTCGCTGGCAAGTTCTAATCTTTTTTTTCTTTTTTTTTTTTTTTTTTAAGATAGGGTCTCCCTCAGTCACCCAGGCTGGAGTGCAGTGGCACGATCCTGGCTCATGACAATGTCCACTTCCCAGGCTCAGCCTTCCAGTAGGACTACTACTTCCAGTAGCTAGGACTACTGGCATGCTCCACCATGCCTGACTAATTTTTGTATTTTTTGAAGAGGTGGGGTTTCGCCATGTTGCCTAGGCTGGTCTTGAACTCCTGAGCTCAAGTGGTCTGCCCACCTTGGCCTCCCAAAGTGCTGGGATTACAGGAATGAGCCACTGCACCCGGCCAAGTTCTAATTCTTAAAACACCCCAGGAGAGTATTATAATTCCTGTCTTCAGATGAGGAAACGGGCTCCAAGAATTCAAGCAACCTGCCTAAGGGCTAAGAGCTAGTCAATGTCAAAGCCAAGATTTTTTTTTTTTTTTTTAACAGGGTCTGGCTCTGTCACCTAGGCTGGAATACAGTAGCATGATCTTGGCTCACTGCAACCTCCACTTCCAAGGCTCAAGTGATCCTCCCACCTCAGCCTCCCAAGTAGCTAGGACCACAGGCACACACCACCATGCCCAGCTAATTTTTTTTTTTTTTTTTTTTTTTTTGTAGAGATGGGGTTTCACCATGTTGGCCAGGCTGGTCTCAAACTCCTGAGCTCAAGAGATCGGCTTGCCTCAGCCTCCCAAAGTGCTGGGATTACCAGGATGAGACATCACGTCAGTCCTGAAGTCAAGATTTGAAGCCTGGTTGACCTGGCTCCAAAACCAGAAAGCTCAGCCATTATACTCCTCAGCCTCTTCTTCAAATGCTATAGCCAGTAGCCAGTAGCATAGATGTGAGGGTGAAGGAGAAGGCCGTGGTCCAGAAGCCCTAGGGACAAGTATCTGATATATCCACTCAGAGAAGAAGGAACCTGGAGACTATCCCCAGGACCCCACTCTGCCATCCTTCAAGACCTATTCAAATGCTACCACTGCTTCTCTGCAGAGCACCATAAACCCTGCCAAGAGCCCCCATAGCTGCCCTAGCCCCCCTCACCTTTAAATGCCTCTGTCTCTGGGCCTTATCTATATATTGTCTGCTGTGTATCATTCTCACCAAAGTTTTCCAACCTTGGAAATGCATGACTACCTGAGAATACAGGTCTTGGTTTGAGAAAGCTACACTGAAAAGCAAAATGCTAGGCTGGGCATGGTGGCTGACACCTGGAATCTCAGCACTTTGGGAGGCTGATGGGGGAGGATTCCTTGAGCCCAGGAGTTCGAGACCAGCCTGGGAAACAGAGAGAGATCCTATCTTTAAAAAAAAAGAAAAAAAGAAAAAAAAAATTAAAGAAAGAAGAAAAAGAAAATAGAGGGGCATGGTGATGCACCTATAGTCCCAGCTACTCAGGAGGCTGAGGTGGGAGGATCATTTGAGCCCAGGAGTTAGAGGCTGCAGTGAGCTATGATCATACCACTGCACTCCAGCCTGGGAGACCCTGTCGCCAAAAAAAAAGAAAAAAGTTAAATGCTGCCACTGTAGCAGATCACTGGGGCTCTGAAAACTGTAAGGCAACTACCATAGTCTTCTAGACCAGGGGTCTCTAACCCCTGGGCTGCGGATGGATACCAGTCCCTGACCTGTTAGAAACTGGGCTGCACAGCAGGAGGTGAGTGGTGGACAAGCGAGCATTACCGCCTGAGCTCTGTCTCCTGTCAGATCACAGGTGCATTCCATTTTTTTTTTCTTTTTTTTCTTTTTTTGAGATGGAGTTTTGCTCTGCCATCCAGGCTGGGGTGTAGTGGCACGCAATCTCGGCTCACTGCAACCTCCACCTCCCAGGTTCATGCCATTCTCCTGCCTCAGCCTCCCAAGTAGCTGGGATTACAGGCACCTGCCACCACACCCGACTAATTTTTTTGTATTTTTAGTAGAGAGGGGGTTTCACCATGTTGGTCAGGCTGGTCTTGAACTCCTGACCTCATGATTCACCCACCTCGGCCTCCCAAAGTGTTGGGATTACAGGCATGAGCCACCACTCCAACGGGCATTAGATTCTCATAGGAGCATGAGCATGAACCCTATTGTGAACTGCACATGCGAGGGATCTAGGTTGTGCTCTCCTTATGAGAATCTAATGCCTGAGTACAGTTTCATCCTAAAACCTCCCCTCCGTCTGCGGAAAAATTGTCTTCCACGAAACCAGTCCCTGATGCCAAAAAGTTGGGGACCGCTGTTCTAGACCACCCAAAATATGTTCTTGCTAAAAGTTATTTTAAGATTTTCACTAAAATAAAAACTAAAAATTTAAATATTCTCATGGTAAAATTTGTGGTCCCTGAAGATAGACTTTATAACAAGCATGAACTGCTCCACAATATAACGTAGCATTTCACTCTCTTTTGAAATCAAAATTAAATCCAGTTTAAATTCTGTGGAATGCTAGATTTTGCTTCCATCTCTTCACCCCATCCTGGGTAATAGGGTAATCCATCCACATTCTTTACCCAGTAACTGTGAACAGGGTGGATTTCTCCATACCTTGCCTTGGCTCAGCCATGTGACTTGCCATGAGCAGCAGTATTTTAGCAGATGTGACATGAGCAGAGGTTTAAAATTGGCGTGCACACTGGGACTGTTGCTGGGGTGCTTCTGCCATCTCCACGAACATCCCCCGGCTGGCCTGCTGGTCATGAAAGGAGGATGAGAGACACGTAGAGTGGTGCCAAACCATGCCAGCCAAAGCTGGCCTATAGCAATGAACCGCAGCTGGTCCCCAAACACATGCACTAGATAAACACTGTTGTATGCTGCTAAAATTCTGTGATTGTTCTACCGCACTAATTACTGCGGCCATGGTTAACTGATACAAGCCCCTTCTTACCAAGATTACCATGTCCTTCAGTACTGGCCATTGGCTGTGGCCAGTTGCCGCAGCTAATACGTATGCCCGGCCTGGCTGTGAAGCACATCTGCAGGTGGGGGGTGCCGTCCCATCTCCTCTGTGACAAGTTCAGTCACGGTGTCCTTTGAGAACAAAGGCTCCCAGAACTGCAGCCCTTTGTGCTCAGCCCTCATAGGCACACATGGTCCTCAGTGAAATCTGATCGCCTGGGTTTGACTCTTGGATCCACAACCTTAGGAAGCTCACTTTATCTATTTTTGCCTTATCTGTCAGATGGAAACAATAATAGTACCTACTTCACAGGGTTCTTGTGAGAAATAAGTGAATACGTACAACATGCCTAACACAGCGCCTCCTGGCACACAGTAGGTATGCACTAAATGCTGTCTGTTACTATTAGCACACATGTGGTCACCCAAGTATTCTTCCTCCTAGGTCCTCCCATCTCAGATGACACACCCTCGTGAGTGCAGGTTTCTGCCATCGATGGAATTCATACCTTCATTCCCTCTCTGGTCTTGAGAGTTTCAACTAACCCTCTTGAGTTGAGACCATCGCGCTTTAATGTGGGAAGCATTAAGCCTCCAATCCTAATCTTTGTTTAAAAAGTCTGTTTGGAAGTTGTCTTCTGGGTATCCTGCTGCTTGCAGCTTCTCTTTTCTACTCTGAACTACACCAACCCTCATGGGGGTCAAGAAAGTCCACACTTGAAGGACATGAAGTCTGGCTCTCTCCCACTCTTCGCCCCAGGGATGAAATGCCTTTCATTCTTTTGAGGTGAGCCTGCAGCTGAGAAAAACTAGACATGGTTATTTCCTCAATAGGTCATTCTGCTGCATTTAATTCTCAATAAATCTTCACCATGAGATTTGAATTCCTCGGCTTTGTTTTATTCAGTGTGTACCTCCAGCACTTAGGACAGAACCCACACTTAGTAGGTGCTTGATAAACGCTGTGTAAATGAATGAATGAAGAATGTGAATCACAGGGTGGGAACAATTTTCAAACTAGGGGTGGAGAAATCAACATGACCATTCACTGTGTGCCCAGCCTCGTGCTTGACACTGAGGTCCAAGCAAGAAAAGTAACAAGGCACTTGGAGCTTGTAGTCAAGTCCTCAAAGACTAACGTCTACAAAGTAAACAGAGCTCAACCACACAAATCACTTGTTCTGCCTATCCCACATCAGAGAGAACCCAGTGAAGCGTTGGTTCAGAAGAGGCAGGATGTGGCCTAAGGTCTGAAGGCATGGGAGGGACTGGGGCAGAGGGCATGGGGGGCCCAGCTTACCCTGAGATAAGGTGTCCCAGAACACCATGAGCAAGGGCACAGCACAGGAATGAGATGGCTATTTGTGGAAAAGAACCATGACACCAGCCTGAGCCATTTGCAGCACTTGTGATAGGGAGTCATGGGGGTAAACTTAGCTATTTCAGGCTGTGGGCTGAGTGTTGAGACTTGGAGGTTAGGCTGGGAGTGGATCCTGGCAAAACAGGCCACAAAGACTGGAGCCCTGAGGTAAGGTGTGACAGCACCCACTAGCAGCAGGGCTCTCTTTCCTCTTATTTCAGGACCAGGTGAGATTTGAACCCCTGCCAGAGCCTCCAAATATGAGCCCACCACAGGGGCACATCCCTCTGCTCCTCTAAGGTGAAATTTGTATGGGTCAGGAGGCTTTGGTTTCCAGCAACAGAAAAACTCTAGCTAACTTAAGCAAAAAATGATTGTATTAGAAAGAAACGAGGGTGGCTCACAGAATCAAAGAAAATGCTAAAGAGGCTGTCCCAGAAACAGGAGGAAGCAGGACAGTGAAATCAAGGGCTATGGAGCAATCCCTTTATGGTGCCGCCTTGGGGATACATTAATTCCATTTACTTTGTTTCTTTCTTTCTTTTCTTTTCTTTCTTTCTTCTTCTTCTTCTTTTTTTTTTTTTTTTTTTTTGAGAAAGAGTCTCGCTCTGTCACCCAGGCTGGAGTGCAGTGGCCAGATCTCAGCTCACTGCAAACTCCGCCTCCCGGGTTTACGCCATTCTCCTGCCTCAGCCTCCCGAGTAGCTGGGACTACAGGCGCCCGCCACCTCGCCCGGCTAGTTTTTTGTATTTTTTTAGTAGAGACGGGGTTTCACCGTGTTAGCCAGGATGGTCTCGATCTCCTGACCTCGTGATCCGCCCGCCTCGGCCTCCCAAAGTGCTGGGATTACAGGCTTGAGCCACCGTGCCCGGCCTCTTCTTCTTCTTTTTAATAGAGACTGATCTTGCTATGTTGCCCAGGCTGGTCTTGAACTCTTGGCCTCAAGCGATCCTCCTGTCTAGTCCTCCCAAAGTGCTGAGATTACAGGTGTGAACCACTATACTGGGTCCCATTTTCATGTCATTCCATTTCAGATTCAAGGAGGTGTCCAGGCACAGTGGCTTATGTCTGTAATGCCAACACTTCGGGAGGCTGAGGTGGGAGGGTCCCTTGAGCCCAGTAATTTGAGACCAGCCTGGGCAACAGAGCAAGAGTACATCTCTATTTTATTTTATTAACTTATTTATTCATTTATTTATTTATTTTTAGTCAGAGTGTCACTCTGTTGCCAAGGCTAGAGTACAATCTCCGCTCACTGCAGTCTCTGCCTCCTGGGCTCAAATAATTCTCCTGCCTCATCCTCCCTAGTAGCAGGGATTACAGGCGCCTGCCACCACGCCTGGTTAATTTTTGTATTTTTAGTAGAGATGTGGTTTCACCATGTTGGCCAGACTGGTCTCAAACTCCTAACCTCAGCCGATCTTCCTGTCTTGGCCTCCCAAAGTGCTGTGATTATAGGCATGAGCCACCGCGCCCAGCCCCATCTCTATTAAAAAAAAAAAAAAAAAAAGATTCAAGGAGGAGAGAGCATCTGATTGGCCTAGCTTGGGTCACACGCCAATCCCTTAGCCAAGGAATGGAGGTAGCCTTCACTGACAGTCCACCAAGATTATAACAGCTGAAACAGTTGCCCCAAGCCAAATCTCCAAAGCTAGTGCCAAGGGAAATGGATACCAGGCAGGCCAAAACAGTGGCTCTCTATAACAGGACATGTGCACTGGGAAAACCTAGGGCCCAGTTGGTGCTGGAGGCTGGGGAAAGTGGGAGGATGGAGCAGTTACCTGAACAGATAGGTGTATCTTTGTGACTGGATCCCTAGGCCTCAGAGCCCAGCACCCATTTCAAGTTCCTCCTTCAGGGGCCTTCAGGACTGTTAGGGTGAGATGTGGGCTGGTAGGGAAGAAGCGGCTATTAAGGTTCTAAGTGGTTGCAGTGAGCTGAGATTACACCAGTTGCACTCCAGACTGCTCAACAGAGCGAGACTCCATCTCAAAAAAAAAAGAAAAAAAGGTTCTAGGTGGGAACCCCAGGCCAGTGTTGAGAAGTGAACCCATGGAACTTAATAATTTAATAGTTCCAAAGCGAGAGGAGGGAGGGCCTTGGCTTTTCCTGGGATGTGGCAATCATGGACAGCAAGCCCACTCTCAATCTCCAGGATGCCGAGAAGGTCAAGCGTTCCCCTGGCTTCCCCAGGCCCCTCACACCACAAGGAATTTCAAAAGATCAGAGGCAGAGGCCAGTGCTCATGCAGGGGAGAAGCAGGGAGAAACCTCCTGCTTCATGCAGTCGAAAGAGAGTCAAACGGGGGCGGGGGTTTGTTAGGAAAGTGTAATTACCAAGCCTGCCTATTCCTAAAGCCTGGCACAAGGAAAATGGGACCATCTGGGATCTTGATGCTGTACAGCGGGGGCAGAGGTAGACTCAGGGCAACTGAAATCCTCTCCATGTGGTTGGAGCCTCCCTGAGCCTGGTCCAGACCTGGCCCAGCTCAATCTGAGAGGTGGAATGAGTTCTGAGCACAGGTTGCACAGGGACTTGTAGGCTCTTCAGGAACCAGGGAGGAGTGGGCTTATCAGAATGTGACATCAAGAGGAGGAGACAAGAAGGTTCTAGATTCACTCTCCATTCTTCCCTGCCCTGCTCAGAGCCACAGGAAGCTGACCTCTGTGTACTTACTGTCCTGGCTCCTTGCCCTCAGCTTCCTGTTGGGTTTGGCCAATGGAAGGCACTGGCAGGAGACTAGCTGATGGGATGAGAAAGAAGTCAGGGCACTCATTCCACAACCTCAGCCCCACTGCTGGGCCTGGGTGTTGGCAGCAGCTGCCTTCCTCTGTAGAAGGCCACAGCTCCCATGAGGCAACAGCTCTCCCACAGCCACAGCTGTCACCAAGTTCTGCCAATACCACGCCCAGGCACAGTGGCTCACACTTGTAATCCAAGTATTTTGGGAGGCCAAGGCGGGCAGATCCCTTGAGGTCAGGAGTTCGAGACCAGCCTGGCCAACATGGTGAAACCCCATCTCCACTAAAAATACAAAAACTAACCAGGCGTGGTGGTGCACACCTGTCGTCCCAGCTACTCAGGAGGCTGAGGCGGAAGACTCACTCGAACCCAGGAGGCGGAGTTTGCAGTGAGCCGAGATCGCGCCACTGCACTCCAGCCTGGGCGACAGAGTAAGAATCTGTCTTCAAACAAACAAACAAAAAAACCCACCGCGCCTCCTCTTACCCCTTCCAACCTCCAGGTGGTAAGGGCTTTCTTCTGTGGCCAGGCCCTGAGTGCCACCTGGCCCTGGTAGTTTCCTGCAGCCCCAGTCGCCTGTGACTAGTCTTTTCTTTTTTGTTTTGTTTTTTTGTTTTGTTTTGTTTTGTTTTGTTTTTTTTGAGACGGAGTCTCGCTCTGTGGCCCAGGTTGGAGTGTAGTGGCGCGATCTCAGCTCACTGCAAGCTCCGCCTCCCGGGTTCCCGCCATTCTCCAGCCTCAGCCTCCGAGTACTCCGAGTAGCTGGGACTACAGGCACCGCCGCCAGGCCCGGCTAGTTTTTTTTGTATTTTTAGTAGAGACGGGGTTTCACCGTGTTAGCCAGGATGATCTCGATCTCCTGACCTCGTGATCCACCCGCCTCGGCCTCCCAAAGTGCTGGGATTACAGGCTTGAGCCACCGCGCCCGGCCTGACTAGTCTTTCATTAGCCTCTCCTCAGCTTACCCTCTGAAGGAGCCGCCTTTTTTCTGCAGGCCCCTGGTGGAACAACCTCTTATCGTAGCATAGCAGCGTGGAAGCCCCCTGTCACCCTGGCTTCTTGCTGAGCCCCTTGCTTGCCCAGGGCTGCCTCAGAGAGAACAACAGTCACGGAATCTCAATCAAGTGTTCTCTGCTGTTTGGCAGGGCCCTTTAAGAGGTTATTCTGTCACCTCCCTGCCTCCACGCATGGAGAATAGTAATAGGGCTGAGACTGGCCAACCCGAGAAAGGCCTTCAGCCGAGGAGAGGCCTTGTGGCCTCAGCTGCCCCCAAGGATGGGTTCTCTGCACCCTGCCTTGCTTGTGTTCCTTCTGCTGTCATCTCAGCCAATTCCTTGTCCCGTTAATGAAAAGCGTGCAACTCTGTCCTCCATGGACTCTCTGTAGCAGGGAAGCCAGGGCTCTTTTATAACCATCCCCTTAACTTCAGTAGTCTTCCACTTACCTCTTCCTTTGCCCAGGGATAATCCTTTTTTCTGCCCCCTGCCTCTACCTCTCACTCAGAGCATGGTGAGGAGCAGGGAGAAAGATTGGGAGCCTTCTCTGAGCCTTGCACTCCCGCCCCAGACCTTCGTTTTCCCAGGAAGCAGCAAGCAGGGGCAGGCCTGTTTCAGACTGAAGGCAAGACAGATGCTCATTAAGGAAGCTGAGAACCGAGGGAGGTGACTAATGGTGTCAGGAGCAGAGCCCAGCAGGAGCAGAGAATTGAGCAACGGGATCAGAATTGAATGTGGGAGAAAACAGGAGAGGAGAGGAGTCAGCGCCCAGAGCCAGTGCGCTCTCACTCCCAAAGGATTCTTTTAGGAGAAAACACAACCAGCCTCCTCCTACAGCCTGCTCCTCTCCCTCCTGAAAGCTGTCATCTTTGAAGACTACTCTGTCACCTTGTGTGGGGGAGGGGTGGCTAGGACATGGATACAGATAAAGGTAAGATGTTCATTCATTCATTTCACAAACATTCACTAAGTGCCTGCTACATACAGGGCACCAGCAGTGAATCAGACAAGCAGAATCCCTGCCTTCATGGAGTTTATTACCTGATGCATTTAAAATGCAGACTTACAGCCGGGCGCAGTGGCTCACGCCTGTAATCCCAGCACTTTGGGAAGCTGAGGCAGGCAGATCACCTGAGGTCAGGAGTTCCAGACCAGCCTGGTCAACATGGCAAAACCCCATCTCTACAAAAATACAAAAATTAGCCAGGCGTGGTGGCAGGCAACTGTAATCCCAGCTACTCGGGAGGCTGAGGGACGAGAAACACTTGAACTGGGAGGCGGGGAGGCCGCAGTGAGCTGAGGTCACACCACTGCACTCCAGCCTAGGTGACAGAATGAGACTCCATCTCAAAAAAATACAATACAATACAATACAATACAATACAATACAATACAATACAATACAATCCAGACTCCCTACTGTGACTCACAAAACTACACATGGTCTCTTCAACTGCACTCTATGCCCCTCTTTCTCTCACTTTGCTCTAGCCACAAAGGCCTCCTGCTCTGCCCTGAGCATGCCCACTTCACTCCTAACTCAGTGCTCTTGCCTTGGCTGTTCCCTCTGCCTGGAACTCTTTTTCTCCCCGATGTTCTCGTGACTGCTTCCTTCCGGTCATGTAAGTCTCAACTGAGAGATTTCCCGAGCAGAGAGAAAGGCACTCCAGAGAATGTGGAAAGCTTGTTGGCAAGGCCTGGTGTGGGAAAGAGCTGAAGAACTAAAAGGAAACCAGGGTGGATGAGGCAGAGAGGGCAGAGGGAAGCGGGGGAGATTTAAGCTGACCTCCCCTGAAAGTTGACCCTGATCAAAGACTGTGATCCAGGGAGCAGGTGACAACAGAGGAGAGCCCAAAGAAGAGTTTTTGAGTTGGTCACAGCTCCAAGTAACCAGGGAGCATTCTGAAAAGCTTTATGAAGAATTCACAACTGTCCACCCAGGGCAAGAAAGAGAGAAGCATTTATCCAGTGGTTCCCACTCCCCTTGCCAAGAGTTTCCCCCAGGGAATTAACTACCCTGCACCACCGGGCTGCCCAGGCAGGAAAGCCAGGCAGTTTCCTGCCAACAGAGAAGCCCTGGGGCAAAGAGCAGGGGCGTGAATTCAGGGGCCTGTGGGTGTGGCACTGCCAGGTCACGTGGCATGAACAGGTTGAAGCCAGCATGGAGCTGGTCGTGGTGCACAAGAGGTGTCTGGAACAGTAAGAGAGATACACCATGAAGATGGAGGGGGTGCTGGAGATAGGAGGGGTGAGTGGTACTTGCCTAACAAGAGGGTGGAAGCAAGGCAGACAAATATTTCTGACGTGGGTGGAAGAGGAAGCTGTGGTTTGAGACATCAGATGGTGCCTCCCCTTTGTGGGGTGCCCAATCAGGGCACTGCCACCCCTACATGTCTCAAGGAGCCCATCTCTCACTTTGTGGAGCATTTACTAAGGGTGCCATAGCATCATCCCATGGGAAGGATGAGGAGGTAGGGTACTGATGTTTCTCAAGGTACCTGCATGGAACCTGTGTTGGATGAAAGGCTAGGGAAGAATCTCACCGCATTTATCATGAGATCTGGCACACTCACTCAGTAATCAGTGTCTACCAAGCATCTACTATGTGCCAGGCGCTGTCCTGGGTGCTGGAGGAGTGGCAGTGAGCAAGAACACATGGGCCCTGCCATTACTGAGTGTAACATCCCAGTGTGCGACAGGCAGACTTAGTACCCATTCCACACATTTCTTTCTTTCCTTCCTTTTTTTTTTTTTTTTTTTTTTGAGACAGGGTTTCCCTGTCACCACGCCAGAGTGCAGCGGCATGATCACGGCTCACTGCCACCTCAACCACCCAGGCTCCAGCGATCCTCCCACCTCAGCCTCCCAAGTGGCTGTGACCACAGGCATGCATCACCACACCTGGCTATTTTTTAAATTATTTGTAGAGATGAGATCTTGCTATATTGCCCAGGCTGGTCTTGAACTCCTGAGCTAAAACAATCCTCCCACCCCAGCCTACCAAAGTGCTGCAATTACAGCATGCCTGGCCTCCATGTGTGTTTCAATGTGTACACAGAACAGGTAGGTGCTATCTCATGGGAGCCTACAATCCATTCCCTTCCTCCATAATCTCCCCCTGTCCCCACCCACACCCAGCTCCACACAGAGGGCCCTGGGCAGGGGAATAATTCCAACCCCTCACGCTGGGGGCCAGCTCATTCTGATTTCTCAAGAAGTTTAATTTTGCCAACAGCCAGAGGCAATGACAGCAGCTCTGGAAATTTGGCTTCTGGTACTCTGGGCTGGGATAGGCAGCCCAGAAATAATTGCCTCTTTGAGTGCTTTATTGGAATGTGCACGTGCTTCCTCCTCTGTAGGGGCTGTTCTCTCCCAAAGCTGCTTCTTAACGTGAGGAATGAATTAGGCCTGTGAGGCTGCCGGGGCTGCTTCAAGGAGTGGGTGGAGGGTAGGTCCGCCTGAGGGAGGGACCTTATCCAACCCCTTTCCTGCAAAATCACATTATAGGGACAGGTGTTTGGAGAGCCATCTGCAATCTATCTGTCGCAAGCACCAAAGCCTCACCATGTTATGATCCTAAAGTTACCCCCAAGGTCTTCCTCCAACCCTACATTGCGCCAGAAGCACCTCACAGAAGTACCTCCCTGCGCTGGCTGAGGATAGGTGGCCCTGAGATTCGGGCTCTGAGATCTGAGGGCTGCTTTGCTCTAGGCATGCCCCTCCACACTGCTGCCCTTTGCACAGGTTGCCTGTGCCTCCTTGCTCGGGGCAAGGAAACAGAATGCTAATGATGATGAGTCCAGGTTTCCCCAGGTGTGGAACCAGCCAGACAGATGGATTCCAGTGCCACATCCTGGCTCCAGCCTCCACACCTGCCACTGCACCAAGATGGCCACCTCCCCTGCTGACTGTGGGCAGGAAATGAGAGAAGTGAACAGGCAGAGAACAGAAGTGAAGGGACTGAAACGCAGGAAGAGATTTCATTTTTCTCTGCCCCAAATCTGGTGGAGTCTTCCTAAGGTCACTGAGACTGTCTCCCTGACTCCAGCCCAGTCTGTGGCCTCCCAGCCTCCTAGGGAGCCCAACCCACACCCCCTGACTTGCTGGGCACCTGGACATGGGGGATGAGGGACTTCAACTCCATGCAATTATTTCAGCTCCATGATTTAGCTGAAATCCTCTGGGTTCAAGCTGTTGACTATAATCTCTCTAAAATAATCACCCTCCTTTTATTTAGGTTATAATGTGGTGTTGAGGCACAGGACGGAATGGCTGTTAGGGACATAAGGACCTCTGGGCCTGAGAACTCCTGTGGATGCTGCTCAAATCTCCAGTGCTCCTGCAGGCCCACAGAAGTGCTGTGCCATGCCACTCCTCTCCAGTCTTGGCTTCTGGAAAACCATTCATTCTTCAAAATCCCAATCAAAGATCACCTGTTTGACCAGATGTGGTGGTTCATGCCTGTAATCCCAGCACTTTGGGAGGCAGAAGTGGGAGGATTGCTTGAGCCCAGGAGTTCCAGACCAGCCTGGGCAACAAAGTGAGACACTGTCTCTATAAAAATTTAAATATTAGTCAGGCATGGTAGCACACACCTGTAGTCTCGGCTACTTGGGAGAATCACTCGAGCCTAGGAGTTTGAGGCTGCAATGAGCCATGATCTTGCCATTGTACTCCAGCCTGGGTGACAGAGCAAGACCCTATTTGAAAAAACAAGATCACCTCTTCTTTGAAGGCTTTTCAGATCTGATCCCTTTTCAGGTCTAGTTGATTGCTCTCCTTTGAGTCAATACTTCATTCTGCAAATGGCCTGATCTTGAACAAGTTACTAATGATTATGGGACCTCTATAAAATGGAGATGATAGATCCCTCACAGAGTTAGCAAGGAGTTAAAGGTAATGTACTTTAAAACCTTGCGTTGCACTTGGCACGTGATCAGGGCTCAAAAAATGACAGTTTTTCGAGTGATAATGGCAGTGATTGCACTTTTTCAGTCGTCTGTTTACATATCTGTCACCTCTAATAGATGTGTATTTTTCAGGACAAGGGCCACAGTTGAGTCACTGCTGTAGGCATGGCACCTGTGAGTACCCAGTACCGAGTAATGAATGTCAGTGTTACCTTTAAAACACTTACAATAATACCAACTGGCTTCTAACGAGTGTTTGCCATATGCTGGCCACTGTTCCAGCTACTTTACCAAGATTATATCATTTCATCTTCACAGCAATCCTATAAAGTATTCTCATCCCCATTTTACAGATGAATAAACTGCAGCTTATCAAGGCTAGACAATTTGCCTGAGGTCTTACCGTAAGAAGTAGGAGATGGAGACAGTTCCTGAACCAGATCAGTCTGACTCCAGAGTTTTTGGCCACCCACCCAACTCCACTGTCCAGTGTGTTCTGTGCTGTATCGTAATCCTCAGGTCACCTGCCTTTCTTTTCTGCCTGACAACAGGAATTGGGTTTGGTTTATTTCTGTAGCCACTAACCCATGTACAGACTCTGGCACACAGTAGGCCACACAGTCAATGTTTCTTGGATAAGTAGATGAGAAAAGGAGAGGGAGAAAGGAGATGGTCAAAGGCAATTAAGAAGATAGTAGGGCTGGGTGGGGCAAGAGATGTTCAGTTTTGGAGAGCCATGGGAGGTGAGGCTTCAAGTGGGCAGGGAAGGGTATGGCCTGGCCCTGGGGCTCACACACCTTTCTTGGGGCTCCTTGTCATTCCCACCATCCCAAGTGCAAGAGCATTTGGAAGGGCATTCCCTTGGAAACAGACTGAAGCTCAGAAGAATCCAAGCTGAAGGCTCAGGTACCCCCCTTCTCAGGCAGCTGCTTCCTACTCCCAGGACCCCTGGCCTGAGTTAGGGGAAACAAAAAGAGGTTTGCAGCATGCGAGCCAGCATTTGGGAGAAGAGCAAACAAGAGCAGACAGAAGCATCTCTGTGCCTTAGGAGACTAGACAGTGGTGACCAGGGAGTCACCCCCCTTCCTGAGCTCACCATTCAGGGCCTGACCTGACTCGGGAGGCTTGTAGCTTGGGGGAGCCAGCCTTGGTGGAAGTAAATCTCTCCGGTGAGTGGGTGGGTGCGTCTCTGGCTCCCTGTCCCATCAGCACGCTGGGGTGGGGCCTGCCCGCCAGCTGACCCCAGGACCTGGGTTGCAGGAACGCTTACCAGCCACTCAGCCTGGCATCTTCAAGCCCAGTTGGTGCTAGAGGGAGAGGGAGTTTTTAATTTATATTTCTCGGCTTGATTCAGAGTCTGGGCAGCTATTTTGACTGCTTCACTGGAATATTCTTTAATCCTGAGTTTCTTTTTCTCATTATGGCTTGAAAATTAAAATCTCTCTGCCTTGGGCAAATGAAGGCTGAGTGAGAGAAGGCTGCTGCCACCACACATTTCTTATTTAAGTCAATTTGGAAACACCAAATGCTTTCTCTCAGGGCAGGTAACCGAGGGAAGAGGACAGGGCAGAGTTTAGCCTCCTCCTTGCCACGTCCTGGGCATTAATCCCTCCCGTTATTCCTGCAGCCCTCGCTGACCTGGCCTAATCACAAACTTAATAACACCCTGCACTTGCAAAGCTCTTCTCCATGCATTATTTCCAGCAGAGCCTCAGAACAGCCCTGCATGGAAGGAAAGCAGGTGTTCTTGTCCTCACTTTTATTCACAAGGAACTGAGGGCCCCGCGCATTTCATAGATGAAGGATGGAAGCCTCTGAGGACCTTCGGGAGGTGCAGTGGGGTGGGAGTGGAGAAATTGTGACCCCCTCCCCTTCAAGTCCCCTTGCTTCCCAGAAGACAGTGGAGCCAGCACCCCTTCTTCTCATTGATCCCAGAACACTGAACGGGAGACCCATTCAGGAGCAGCGTGATCTAGGGCAGTTCCTGTCCACCCTCTGAGCCTCAACTCCCTTATATTTATTTATTTTTATTTTATTTTATTCACTTTTTAATTTTATTTATTTATTTATTTTGAGACGGAGTCTCCCTGTGTCTCCCAGGCTGGAGTGCAATGGCGCAATCTTGGCTCACTGCAACCTCTGCCTCCCGAGTTCAAGTGATTCTCCTGCCTCAGCCTCCAAGTAGCTGGGATTACAGGCGTGCACCACCACGCCCAGCTAATTTTTGTATTTTTAGTAAAGACAGGGTTTTCACCATGTTGGCCAGGCTGGTCTTGAACTCCTGACCTCAGGTGATCTGCCCACCTCGGCCTCCCAAATTGCTGGGATTATAGGCTTGAGCCACCTTGCCTGGCCTATTTTATTTTTATTTTTTTTTGAGATGGAGTCTTGCTCTGTCTCCCAGGCTGGAGTGCAAGGGTGCAATCTTGGCTCACTGCAACCTCTGCCTCCCGAGTTCAAGCGATTCTCCTTCCTCAGCCTCCAAGTAGCTGGGATTACAGGCATGCACCACCACACCCAGCTAATTTTTGTGTTTTTGGTGGAGACGGGGTTTCACCATGTTAGCCAGGCTGGTCTCGAACTCCTGACCTCAGGTGACCCACCTGCCTCGGCCCCCCAAAGTGCCGGGATTGCAGCCGTGAGCCATTGTGCCTGGCCAACTCCCATATATTTTAAAAAGGGGTTACCCTAAATCATGCCTAATGCCACTTTGCCTCGCTTGTGCCCAGACCCCAGGGAAGGGAGGATGGCTGTTCTCTGCTGCACTGTTTCATCTCTAGGTTTCCACTCTCTGTCCCTGTGTGGCTGCTCCTCTTCCTGGGCCAGCACATCCAGTTGTCTTTGCCCTGCTCTTCTTTCTCTTTGCAGATCTCTCCCTCACTTGCTGACAGTCTCTGAAGGATATCTGGCCTGTAGGGTCTTCCGGTGGAGTTCCAGAACATGCCCTCGGCCATGGGCCTGGAGACAGTGTCTGGTGGGAGGTGGCCCTGGGATGGCCTGAAAGCCATAGTTGCACACGGTTTTTACCAAGCTCATCAGGAGGTGTCCTGGGAGGCTTCCAAGGTCTGAAACAGGTCTCCTTCCCTGAGGGACACAGGTTTAGAAATGAAGGCTGCCTCTGTCTCGAGCAATAGAAATTGTGACTTCCCTGTGGGTAAACAACAGCACCAGCCTTCTTAGGGACACAAGTCCTGGTGGAAAAGGAGCTCTTGTTCCACCTTTGCCCCACTCCCAGCTCCCTGGAGGACCTGGTAGTTTTCCACATTCTTTTATTCCCATTTGTGGGGCTCTGGAGCCTGGCCAGGTATCTCCCGATGGGAACCAGAACGCAAGGCACCACAGGCCCCTAAACCTCTCCAACAACTGCGTGTGGTTGTTCCTAGTGCAAAATGCCAGCCACATTCACCTTCCCCTCCTCCTCCCTGGAGAGTGGGAACTGAGGGCCTGACCACTATCTTTTTCATC
Source organism: Rhinopithecus roxellana (assembly GCF_007565055.1). Taxonomy (NCBI): domain Eukaryota; kingdom Metazoa; phylum Chordata; class Mammalia; order Primates; family Cercopithecidae; genus Rhinopithecus; species Rhinopithecus roxellana. Next base: position 155,328,363 of record NC_044551.1, on the reverse strand, counting down.
ACCTCAACCCCAGGGACCACACAGGAGGAACTCCAAATCTAACCTGAGCCAGCAGGAGGGGCAGCACAGGGCCCTTCTAAGGATGGTGCAGGTGGGAGCAAGAGCTGAGATAGGGAGGAGTGGATGAATACTTCCGGAAGATAAAAGATTTGAATTGCACCTCAAAACCCAAAAGGAGGATGCATTGTTGAGGCAGGGAAGATAAAAATAAGCAAAGTGGAAAGCCGAGGATTTGAATTTAGACAGATCTGGGTTCACATTTCAGCTCCATCTCAAGCTGTGAAATTTTAGGCAACTTCTGGAGTCCTTGGTTTCCTCCTCCACGCTCCACAATGGTGATTATTCCATAGTGTTATGCAGCATTCAATGAAATAATCTACATAAGAAACTTACCAGCCAGGTGCTGTGGCTCATGCCTGTAATCCCAACACTTTGGAAGGCAGAGGTGGAAGAATCACTTGAGGTTAGGAGTTCAAGACCACTGTGGGAACATTGCAAGACCTTGCCTCCACTAAAAATTTAAAAATTAGCAGTGTGCCATGTCAAAACCTGTGGTCCCAGCTACTCGGGAGGCTGAGGTGGGAGTTTGAGGTTACAGTGAGCTATGATCACACCACTGCACTCCAGCCCAGCCAACAAGTGAGACTTTGTCTCAATAGAAAGAGAGAAAGAAACTTACCAAGTTTTCTGGTATATATTAAGCACCCGCTAATGGCTGCTATTATTGTTATCACTATGTTGGTGATGGGGAGTCAAGAAATGGGAATTGAAGAGCAGACTTTCTTGTTTGTAGAGACGGGCAACCAGAGTGAGTAGGGGAAGAAATCCCCAGACAGGGGTCTCTAACAGAAGCCATCTGTGGTCTCATGAGGGCCTAGCCTTGCCACTCTGGTGCTGTCTCATTGACTCAGATATAGGCTTTGATTTCCTTGGAGAAGCTCAGTTTACAGCAGGAATAAGCAGCATCTTGGGAAATTCGAGTCCCCGAGACTGGGCAGAGTTGCTCTCACTGTCAGATAAAGGGGCCCCTGTTCTGATTCCCATCAGTGACAAGGGATGACGCTCAGGCTGCCACTGAGCATGAGGCCAGACCAGAAGGAACAGTGGTTGGGCAGGTGCCAAGGTCTTGGGAAAAAACTGAGGTCCCAAGAGAGAAACCAGAGCTGCCCCAGTGGGTACTGCCTTCCCTTTTGTGCCTCTCACTTTTTACTCCCATCCCCAATTTCTTTTCTTTTCTTCTTCTTTTTCTCTTTTTCTTTTTTTTTTTTTTTTTTATAGAGATGGGGTCTCACTATATTGCCCAGGCTGGTCTTGAACTCCTGGCCTCAAGTAATCCTCCTACCTCAGCTTCCCAAAGCGCTGGGATTACAGACGTGAGCCACCACAACTGCTCCCCCCACCGATGTCTAATCCCTCCAACCCCTATCTCTGACAAGGAGGGTGGGACCAAGCTGAGATGTGTCAGGGTAGGTGGTGATAGACACTGGGAGTCCTCTCCCAGAGGTGCTGGTTACAGTATTGGGCTTCCTGCTATATCACTAGACCTGGGGGCCCCATGAAAGATTGGAGGGCCAGGAAAATGAAGTAGCAGCCCTAAAATCCTGAGAAGTGAGAATTCACAGCTGTCGGCTTTCCCTCACCCCGTTTCTTCCTCTTTTCTTCTTCTTCTCCCCCCGCCCCCCCTTGCCGAGAGAGAGTCTTGCTCTGTCACCCAGGCTGGAGCACAATGATGCGATCTCGGCTCACTGCAACCTCCGCCTCCCAGGTACAAGCAATTCTTCTGCCTCAGTCTCCCGAGTAGCTGGGATTACAGGCGCCCGCCACCACCCCCAGCTAATTTGTGTATTTTTAGTAGAGATGGGGTTTCTCCATGTTGGTCAGGCTGGTCTCAAACTCCTGACCTCGTGATCCACCCACCTCAGCCTCCCAAAGTGCTGGGATTACAGGCATGAGCCACTGCGCCCAGCTCTTTTCTTGTTTTCTTCAACCCAAGTTTCTTGTTTCTTCTTTCTCTTCTCACTCTCTCTTTTCCCTTCTCTTTTTTCTGCCTCTTCCTCAGACTCGCTTTGCAAGTTTTCAACTTCTGTTCCCAAACCCCCTTCACATACAGAAGAGTCTGTGTTTCTCCTGTCTCTCTTCTCATTTATGTCTCTGATTGCCTTACCCAGAGAAGGGACCCCTGCCTTCTCTGATGGAGGCTTAAAAGAGAGCAAAGCCCCAGGGCTGGGGTAGCTGAGGCTCAGCGGACCATGGGGGTGAGGCCTGGGCCACGTGGAGATGGAAGCATGAGCCGGCTCATGACTGCGTAAAGACTGGTATTGATTGGGCTCTGGTGACTCACCACTCAGCGGAGGGGTCTGGGAAAGTGATGTCACTGTTGACACTAGGGCTGCCCCATCCTTGCCCCGAGACCTTTTCTTGCCTTGCTGACTTCTTTTCACCTCCCTTTATAGGGCAGGGCTAAGGAAGCAAGTTTCACCTTTGATGACATTTAGAACCACAATGTGGTTTTTTAAACCAAGAATTTCCTTCCCACATCCTCACCTCCTCCTCCTCCTCTGCCTGTCTTGCGGTGGGGGGGGGGGGGGGTACTCATGTGCACGTGGGCATTCTCTGTCTCACACATGTGTGCACATTTCTTTTATGTATGTACAGCTCACGTGCATGCACACACACACACACACACACACCCTCACTCACACTCACACATACTCCCACCTGCCATCTGTTTCCGTCAGCTGGGGGATCACATAAACCGGGCCTCCGAACTGTGCAGGGGGACTGAAAGGGGCTGATTCTCCCAGATGGGGACCTGAGGAAGAACCCCTGTGTGCTCTTGCCTGCTGGCACCTCGATGCCATGTGCCTCTTGACTTCAGAGGCTGCACCCTTGAGCCCCAGTGAGCCCAGCATTTGGGTAGGCACATGTGTCCTTGAGAAGGTGCACTTCCAATTTCGTAATCAGAGGAAAACTGAGGTGGAATTGGGTTGTGGGCTGTGAGTAGGGACAGTGGGGGTATATGGAGGAAGACATAGACTAGGAGGGCCAGAGACTAGAAACTGACTCCGAGACAAATGTCATCATTGTCCCTTCTCCCACCCTCCCCCAAATTAGATGCATATTTCTTTCCCTCTACAGTCTGAGAAGAGAGAAAGTTGCATCTCACTTGGTAACCAAGTCCCAGGAATCTAGCTTAAGCCAGGGCAGAGGAAGAGTTCCCAACATGAGGCTGAATATTAATGCTATGTAAATCACATGCAAATGTATTGAAAGCAAAAATAAATAGATGGTGGGTCTTGAAAAAGGAACAATTAGACTGAGGTGAAGGCAGTGGAGGAGCCACAGCCTAGCAACGGGGTAACTTCTGGAGTCTGGGTGCAGGCTGTGCACTCCTGTCCTCTAGAGATCCTGGCCTGTCAGTGGTTGGTAAAAAATGGTTTGTTTTGGCCATAAGCAACTAACTGACAAGTCCTTATCAAATGCATACCTGGCCTGGTGGCAGAGGTGGATTTTCTGTGAAGCTAATGAAGCTCGGGGGGCAGTGCTCCTCATTTGTACAGGCCCCTTCCAAACCCTGCACTTAATTCATGTTCATCATCTTGTATTTTTTTTCTTAAAGAGGGCTCCCCAAATTGTACAAGCTTTGGGCCCCACAAAACCTGGGTTCACCTCTGCAGTGAAGGGGATAATTGTGTAAAATGTTGACAAGCTCTCTGTTCTTGGTTTAATTAGCAGCCTCCTTTGAAATAATCTCTATCAGAGATGTGTCTGTATGCACAGCCTCATGCGCCCCTTTGCCTAGGTGGAGGGGGCCCTATGGCTGCTCCTGTCTCCAAGACACCACGATTTTCTGCCTTGAGACTGGGGTAAGAGGAGGGTGAAGGAACCTGCTTTATTTCTAAAGGGAATGTGGCAGAAAACCCCAAGGAACAAGTACCTGATAATAAATAATAATAATATCTTACCTTTGTCAAGCCTTTAAAAGTTTCCAAAGGGAATGTGTCATTTGATCTTCACAATACCCTGAAGCAGGAAGGAAAGGTATTATGGAGATTTGTTACAGACAAGTAAACTGAGGCTCAGAGGAGTCTAATTACAATAATAATAGCTCAAAAGCACAAAGCTATTTTATCAGCTGGAACAATCCCATATATTCACTCATTTAATCTGCACAACAATTCTATGAGGTGGGTACAATTATTACCTTCATTTTAGAAACAGGGAAACTGCACAGAGAGGTTAGCCAAACTCAGGAGTAGCCCAGCCAACATCCGAACTCAAGCAGTCTGGCGGCTGAGTCCTCACTCTCAATCAGTACACCACTCCAAAACCTTGTGCACAGTCATGGGCTAGACTTCAAGTCCTGACCCGTCTGACCCACTTCTCATCACCACTAAACACTAACACGTCCCTCTGAACCAGGAACTCAAAGCCTAGAGGGAGGGGCAGGAGATTGGTGGGAAGTCCAGGTTACTGACCATAAGGATCAGAGTCTAGTCTTGGAAACGGCCCCTCAGGACAGATAAATACCAGTGTTCCTCCTGGACTGAAAGTGCAGGGCAGGAGGTGAGCCAGTAGGCACCAGCCCGCCTAGAGCCCGGGAAGACTTCTTAAAGAAGCTGCAATGTGTTGGTTCCTTTCAGGAAACAACGTTTGACCACCTCTCCCCACTCCTTACTTACAGTCAAGTAAACTGAGGCTCAGAGCTGTCTAATTACAATAATAATAGTTCACAGTCAAGCATGATGGCTCATGCCTGTAATCCCAGCACTTTGGGAGGCCGAGGTGGGTGGATCACTTGAGGACAGGTGTTTGAGACCAGCCTGACCAACATGGCGAAACCCCCTCTCTACCAAAAATACAACAATTGGCTGGGTGTTGTGGCACACACCTGTAGTCCCAGCTACTCGGGAGGCTGAAGCAGAAGAATTGCTTGAACCCAGAAGGCAGAGATTGCAGTGAGCCGAGATTGTGCCACTGCACTACAGCCTGGGCGATACAGCGAGATTCTGTCTCAAAAATATATTATAATAATAATAGCTCACGAGCACAAAGCTATTGTATCAGCGTGGACAATCCCCACTTCCCAGACCAACGAGATCAAGATTATGGTCAGAGGTGTGTTTAGGGAGATTACCATGGCAACGAGGTAAAGGATGATGGACTAGGAGTAGGGGTGCGATAGAGGGAGACTGGTTAGGAGATGGTGGCAGAAATTCAGGTGAGGGCCGGGCGCGGTGGCTCAAGCCTGTAATCCCAGCACTTTGGGAGGCCGAGACGGGCGGATCACGAGGTCAGGAGATCGAGACCATCCTGGCTAACATGGTGAAACCCCGTCTCTACTAAAAATACAAAAAAAAAAAAAAAAAAAAAAAAAACTAGCCAGGCGAGGTGGCGGGCGCCTGTAGTCCCAGCTACTCGGGAGGCTGAGGCAGGAGAATGGCGTAAACCCGGGAGGCGGAGCTTGCAGTGAGCCGAGATCTGGCCACTGCACTCCAGCCTGGGCGACAGAGCGAGACTCCGTCTCAACAACAACAACAACAACAACAACAACAAAAAAGAAATTCAGGTGAGAAGTGATGAGGCCCCACTTGAACCAAGGTGGTGGCTGTGTGGCTGTGGTATAGAGAAGAGAGATGCTACAGGGGAGAATGAATGAAGGGAGAATAGGGATGTCTTCTTCAAACGACACAGCCCACATACAGGCCCCAGTGGAAGAAGCGGGGTAGACAGTGGGAAGTGCTGGCGGTGGCGGGGTCGGGGGGAGGGCAATAAACAATGAGGCCTGCAGGATGAGCAGCCCCTGGAAGCTGCCAGAGTTGCAAACATCCCATCTTCCTGCTCTCCCCCAGTCAGTCAGGCTGGCCCTGCCACTGGGCTCTGTGTGTGTGTGTGTGTGTGTGTGTGTGTGTGTGTGTGTGTGTGTGTGATGGTGCAGGCAGGGGGGTGGTGCTGGGGCTGGGGAGAAAAGAGAAGTGTCAGCCCTGGGCTCTAGGGCCACATACAGGGAGGTGAGCTATGGGGAGCATCACAGAAGCGTGATTTAGAGTCTCATTCCCACCGCCCTTCACCGTGCTGCAAGGACAGTTCAATGTAATATATAATTACCGCCGCCCCACAAGGCTGCACTGTACACAGAGCTCCCACCTTCCTCCTGCTCCCTCCTGCCTGCCTTCAGACTATAAATCAGTTTTCAATCCCGAATGCTACCTGTAAATGTTCGCACTCAGGATCCTCACCTCATATTCCTATGTCCCTGGGGGGTGGTTCAGGATGTGAATGGCCTGCTTCCCCCAGTCCTGATTCTAACATCCCAGCCCCTGATTGATGGTGAAAGGAGCAGCAGGGAAGCTGGAATTGGCTCTGGGGTCTCTGGTGCCTTGGCCTGGGGAGAGAGGGGTGGGCAGCTCTGGATCTACCTGACTCAGCCAGGCCTGAACTGGACACTCCCCAGTGTACAGAACTGTGGATATGCGCCGGACCAATTGGTGGGAAGGCACTGAAACTGACCCCTCCCCACAAATGGCAACTTCTTTCCAGCTTTGTCAAATGTACCAGGGCAGGCAGGTGAGCAGGTTCACTGGAGTGTCCAGAAGACAGCAGCCTCCCCATAGGCTGATCTAGGGATGAAGAGGCACAGCCATGCCTTTCCCCTGAGCTGGGATGGGAAATCCCATGATGCACCTTTGAGATGATGAAAGGACAAATCGAGAAAGAAATTCTTGGCCAGGCGCTGTGGCTCGTGCCTGTAATCCCAGCGCTTTGGGAGACCGAGACAGGCGGATCACCTGGTGAAACCCTGTCTCTACAAAAAATACAAAAATTAGTGAGGCATGGTGTCACGTGCCTGCAATCCCAGCTACTTGGGAGGCTGAGGCAGGAGAATATCCTGAAACCTGGAGGAGGAGGTTGCGGTGAGCCAAGATCGCGCCACTGCACTCCAGCCTGAGCGACAGATCAAGACTCTGTCTCAAAAACACACACACACATACACACACACAGAAAAAAGAAATGTTTTCTTTCTTCTTTTTTTTTAGGAGACAGAGTCACCCCGGCTGGAGTGCAGTGGCGCGAAGCTGGCTCCCTGCAGCCTCAACTGCAGGTGTGTTATGTCACCACTGTTTGCCGATTACCTCATCTGAAGAAGGCCCCCCGGCCCTGACCTATTACTTTCTATCTTAGCGCCCTGTTTGTTCACTTTGTGGTACTAGTTATGATTCATAATATTCTATATTGTGTAGTGTCTTCATTTTTTGTGGATTTTCACTCCTGGACTGGAATCTCTGTGAAGGCAGGGGCCACATTGCCTAGTCAATACTGTATTCCAGTGACTTAGCATCAAGCTTCACACATCATGTTGTTAGTTAAATACTCTTTGAATGAATTGAATGCATGGAGCCGGGGTGGGGTGGCTGCCAAAGAGAAGGTCTTCAAAGCTGAGGCTGACTGCCTGCTCCCCTGTGGTAGCCCCATCTGCAGACAGCAGCTGGGCAGCTCCTTCCCAAGGAGCCCAGGCTCACGACCCCGGGGGAATTGAGAGTCCTCTCCAGACCTTGGCCCCCTTCCTCTCCCTTGGAAAAACTCCAGTTGTGACCCCTCCTAGCTGTCCCTGGAGCTGCCTTCTGAGGACCAGGGGTTAACGGCCAGTGTTTATCACCTCCCACTCCCTGACAAGATCCCCAGGTCGCTGGAAAGCTGAGCCCAGCCCAAACTGATACTTTGCATGGGCCAGGGACTCAACCTGGGGACAGCAAAGAGGGACTGAGGAGGAAGCTCCTCCAAGCATTATAATATCCATGAAGTGAATGCAAATGAACTGAAAGCACCTTTTGAATAAGCAGCTTTTACTGAGGGAGCTGCTCTAATCCCTAAATGGCTTTGCTGACAGGGAGGAGCTTCCTGGTGGTGGAAGGGGTGGGAAATGGGGATGCACTGTCAGGAACCGGCTCTGCAGCGCCCTTGTCCCTGCACTTTTAGATTCCAGACATGCTTCTTGTGGCTAATGGAACTCGGAGATCTCTAACCTTGGCCTGCATATTCCACTCCCTGCCCCCGCCCCCAGAGTCTGCCGAGCCCGGCCTCTGTGTTTCCAGGAGGCTGAGGCTGCTGGGTGCTGGGTCTCAGTTTGAGTGATTCTCTGGGACTGGAAGCAGCTGAGCCTAGCTCCAGTGATGTAGCCCTGTGGGCTCTCTGATGACCATGTGAGACATCCCTGGGCCTGTGTATAAAGGTGTGTCGCCGTGTGTGCCAGTGGGTTTGTGTCCATTTACACACCCCCTGGAAACAAGTGTCATTGTGTTTGTGCCTCTGTCTGTCCCCACCCCCATGTCTCCATCCATCTGTATTCCTCCCCAGATTAGGGGGGCCTGGCCTCAGCTGGGGAGTCATGCTTTTTCAAGGACTAATGACTTTTATCAGAATGATAATGAACTGATGACACAGGGAAGCCCTGGGCTCTGGAGAGAAGCCAGAGAGGGAGCAATTGGGGACAGAGAGGAGGCTGGCAGGGTTGGGAGCCTAGAGGACTATGCCTCCCAGAAAGGCCAGCCAGCTCCATTCAGCTTTCAGCGGGGGAAGGAGATAGGGACCGAGGAAACCCGGGGATGTTGGAAACACATTCTCCATTTCCCTTCCCTGTCCCACCTGCCTCTTCCTGAACCCACCATTCCCTGCTTTGCTATTCCTCTTGCCCTCCCAAAGCACTCCCTTTGACTATGGGTCTGTGAGGCTAAGGCTGGCTATTTCCCTCTCCCGGTCTCCTTCACCCTAGCCCTGACCCAAAGCCAGGTCCTGCCCAGAGATGGAGCGGGAGCTGCTCCTAGAATTCTGAGTGGGCAGAGACACATAGGTGGCCTGAGCAGGTCTTGAAGCACCAGAAACTGTAAAGCTGCCCCTTGGGCATGGAGCTTGTCAAGGCTAATTGGCCTCAATATTCTTTCATAATAAGTGTAGGGCCAGGAGAGTTGTCAGTGGGGAAAGGAGAGGAGAATTCAGAAGCTCACAGAACATCCACACCAGGGACTTGGGAGATCACAAAACCAGGAACTGTTCTCATTGGTCAGAGAAGATAAGTGATACCCACCTCCCAAAGATTTTGGAAAGATTTGAAGCAGAGCCTGCAGTGTGCAGGGGGCTCCCCTCACTGGAAAAGCTCCTTCACCTGCTGCAGAGAGGCAGCCACCTCTCCCCAAGCCGGAGCGCTCCGGCCCCTTTAGCACAGGCTGGCATGCAGTGAATATTCAATAAATATCAGCTGTTGTGGATATTAGCATAATCTTCTGGTGCAAAGTCTCTGAAGGTGGTCCCTGCAGAGTGGGGTCCGTTTCTAGGACCCTGGGATTCAGAAGGAACAGGGGACAGTGCAAAGCAGGCATGATACCAAGAGACCCAGTTTAAAGACCAAGGAGACACAGGCATGCGGGCCCCCCCACCCCGTGGCCTCTCCTCCTGCCCCAGTCTTTCAGGGGGCGTCCTCCCTCCGGGGCCTGCAGGGAGTCCTTCTTCTGTCCCAGGCAGGCCCAGTGACCTTTTGCTCAAGTCTGCAAATATATTCTTGTCTAGTCTTGGAAATGAAATTGTGCTCAACATTTGTATAGGGCTTTTCCATTGCCCAGCCCTTTACAGACATTAGCTAATTAAATGGAGGAGGGGTAGAAAGGAGCTGGCCTCTGCAGTCAGGGACCCCAGGCCCTTCAGACCTGGGCCCCAGTCTCACTCCTCCCTTCTTTCCTGCAAGATTGGCCTTACTCTAAAGAGAAGGCAACTCCTGAGGAGTTGGCCACTGAGTCAGAAAGCAAGGGAAGCTGGGAGCTTGGTAATCGTGGAGTGGGTAAGGGTCTTCCTGAGGTCATCCTGTCCCACAGCCACACCCAGCAACAGGCTTAGTCTGAAAGTGCAGTTCTGTGTCTGCCATGAGTGGGCCGAACACACAGGGCACACAGCTGTGTGGCCTGTTCTAGGGATGGGGCTAACCTCTCACCCTATCTAGGAGGCACAATTGTGGACAGCTGCTCCCAGCCTGAAGCGAAGCACAGAAGCCTCTCCCTGCCCTGGTCTTCCTGGCCAGGAGGATTGGAGGGGAGCCATCCAGGGTCAGCAGAACAGCTTGCCCTGCCCACCCCTCCATCACCACCCTTCTAGAACTGCCCTCCAGGACACAGCAAGTCAACTCTCACCTGGGGAGGGTGGGAGTGGGGAACTGCGGGGGAGGGAGAGAGACCAGTTACGGAAACTGACATAGACATAGGGAGGAAATAGGCCATATTTCGAACTGAGACTGTAGGAGAAAGGAAAGGAAGAAGACTAGAAGGAGAGACGGAGGAAAAAAACACCTTCACGGGGTGCCCGTAGTGTCAAAGATTGAGGATTTCTTCGCGCAGCCACAGGCAGCCCCATGTTGGATTCCTCTAGCCTGAGAGAGCTGCCCCTCCCACCCCACTGCCTATTATCCCTCATACCCACAAGAGACGGCATCACGGGTGCCCACTTCACAAGCGTGGGCTTCTTCACGGGGCAGGCGGTGCAAGTTTTCCTCCCTGATCCCGTCAGAAACTGGAAGGTGGAGACTCGCTCTCCTTCCGCGGCCTGGCTGCACCCGGCTCACCCTGATCCCATCAGCCTGCTTGGAGCCAATTGAAGAATCAGCAATTCTGGAGACCCCGCCAGGTCCAGGAGAGGAGGACCTGACCTCCTCGCACCGTAATTATCTGTCTCATAAAACCAATTAGGGCTACAGGGCCAGGTCATGGAAGCAAGCGGGAATTTAGCTCTGGTGACAGTGGTAGGCAACTCCAAGGACAGAGCAGTATGTGACAGCTCCCTCCTCTCAGGCCCAGCCCCAAAGGCCACCCAAACAAAGCTCCTGTAGATGCAACAGAAGAGGTTGAGGTCAGACCCAAGGAAGGACTGGCTGGCAGGGGCAGGGAGCACTGGAGTAGTTTCTTCCCTTTGTGACAAGCAGCCCAACAGAGCCTGAGTCCTCTCTCCACAGCCTTCTCTGGTTCCAGAAAACCTCAAGAGCTTCCCATCACGTTACCAAGGCAACTGCAGCCCTGCAAGATTCACAGTGAGGATGGAGAGAGAGCAGAGACTGACAGGAAGCCCAGACAGAATGCCAAGGTGGAGGCACACATCTGAGACTGAGCAGGGAGGCAGAGGCTTTGGGCCAGAGCAAACAGCCCCTGCCTTTCTGTTTGGGCTGTTCCAGGATCTGTTTTCCTGCAGGCTGTGAGTTTGTTTTACACACCCCAGTCCCCTGTGGGCGAGAAAACAGCATCAAAGCTTCCTTCCCTGTCAGGTGGGGATGCAGTGGGGGCAAAGGAGGGCTCCTCCACAATTTCCCAGCATGCCAGATGCTGCAGCTCCTGGCCCAGCCCACGGGCAAGGGTTCTCCTGCTTTCAAAGGCCAGCGGGACCCTCCGCCATCACCACCTGCTTGCTCCACCATGGTCCCCTTGGGAGGCAGAGTCCTGCCAAGGGATCAGCAGCACAGGCTGCATTGGCTGGAATTGGAGAGAAGTGTGTTTGGCTCCTGGCTTGGTCATCTTCTAAGACTCCATGACCTTGGTGAAGTCACTTCTTGCTCAGATTGTTTCCTTAGATGAAAATGGGGATAATATGATGAATTCTTAGGATTTAGTAATATCATATACATCATGTGCTTACACCAGGCCTGGCACTGAGTCAATTTTTTTTTTTTTTAAGCAGTTTGGGAGTCTCTCTGAGCCTATTCTGGCTCGGGAGGCTGCCTGATTTAAAAAATAATAATAAGTTAAATGAAAAAGAAAAAAAAAGCTGTTAAAGGCTGGGCATGGTGGCTCAGGCCTATACTCCCAGCATATTGGGAGGCCAAGGTGGGAGGATCACTTGAGGCCTGGAGTTTGAGACCAGCCTGGGTAATATAGTGAGACCTCATCTCTTTTTAATTAAAAAAAAAAAAAAAAAGCTGTCAAAATTTTATCATTATTATTACTATTCTAATTTTTATTATAATTGTGTGTACCTCTGTTTACTCATCTATAAGAGAGAAATCATGATTAGTCCTAATTCAATGAGTAGTTTGCAGATTTCATGAGAAAACACGTGAAATGCCTTGACCAGCACCTTAGCCATGGGAAGTGTCAATGAATAGGAGTGATCCCTACACTCCCCTCCTTACCACTATCCCAGGCCTTCAGATTGCCTACTGGGGAGCCACCACCAAACTGGGCCAAACTCCCAGTTCCCTAAGTAGTAGGGGCTATGGAAATGCGGTTTCTGGAGCTGTAGTCGAGGAAGCCATTCCTTTTTCCTTTTCTTTTCCTCCTTCCCTGCCCTCTGGGGAAGTCATTCCTAACTGCAGTGCCGTGAACTTCAAATTCACTCCTGGCCAGGAAGGAGCCTTTGACCTCTGTGCTTCCTCATTTCTGTCTCAAGCCTGAGGTTCCCTGAACAGGCTGATGTCCAGCTAATGCCCAGTGTCCTGGAGAAAAGGAGTAAATTCCATTCTAAATGGAAAAAGTTTTGCCCCTATACAGAGGGCCAGGTATCAGGCTTGGGGTGCGGAGACACACAGGGGGATGGATAAGGTCTGCACCTCTTCCAGGTGCCTAAGTTCCCTGTCTTCTGTTGGCCCAGCTGAGGCCTTATTTCAGCAAGGAGATCTGAGATGTGACTGAGGAGGGTGGACTGCTCCCAAATCCTCACTGCCTTCTTCCCTGAAAATACCAACATTCCTCCGGGCCCCGTCATGCTTTTGACCTTTGAGAGGGATGAAGAGGCTGATTTGCGATGGGCTTTAAACTGACACAGTTTCCTCATCCTTGGCCCTTTCCACAGATGAGCACCTCACTGGTCCATTCCCACACTGGTTGCAAAGGTGGGTGTCTCAGGGGTCTGCAGTGTGTGCCACGAGCTAAAGATGGGCTAGAACTGCAGCTGGCAGAATTTAGATGAAACCTCAGGGAAAACGTCCTTGGTGAAAGAGCTAAGAGACACAAAGAAAAGGCTACAGGCCCACGCAATTTTCTTCTCTTCAGGTTTTCAATCAGAGAAGGCCTCTTCCCTACCCCCTACTGCCCTAGAGAGCTCCAGACTTAATGCCTCAGTAGGGCTGGGCTGGAGCTGAGGTTAGGTATCCACCCATAGCTGTCAGGACTCTTAGGGCATTTAAAGAGGGTAGGGCAACCCCATCCCCACCCCAAGGCAATCCTGTGGCCCTGTGGGATGAGGTAGACCCCTGAAGGCCTGAGAGTTTCTACAGAGCCAGACTTTAGGGCAGGGTTGTCTAATCTTTTGGCTTTCCTGAGCTACACTGGAAGAAGAACTGTCTTGGACCACACATAAAATACACCTGTAATCCCAACATTTGGGAGGCTGAGGCAGGCAGATCACCTGAGGTCAGGTGTTCGAGGCCAGCCTGGCCAACATGGTGAAATCCTGTCTGTACAAAAATACAAAAATTAGCCGGCATGGTGGCGTAAGCCTATAATTCCAGCTACTCGGGAGGCTGAGGGACGAGAATCGCTTGAACTAGGAGGTGGGGAGTTTGCAGTGAGCCAAAATTGTGCCACTGCACTCCAGCCTGAGCGACAGAGCAAGACTCCATCCCCACCCCCTCAAAAAAAAAACAAACCAACAAATAAAAAAACCCACTAACACTGATAGCTGTGAGAAAAAAACAAATCACAAAAAAAATCATGTTTTAAGAAAGTTTATGAATTTGCGTTGGGTTACATTCAAAGCTGGCCTGGTGGCCCTCAGGCCGTGGGTTGGACAAGTTTGCTGTGGGGGAAACAGATGACTTGGTCAGATGGAAGGGTCCAGATCTAGGGATGACTTGGGCATGTCCCAAGTACAAGTCCACAGACTCCAGACTTGGGCCTGTGCCCTCAGCTCTGCTGGCAATGCCTTTGTTGGCAGCCCAGAGGTCCCATCCTCCACACCAGCCACCACACCCAGGACTGCCCTCCATCCTTCGGACAGAGAGAAGTTGGAGGTGCTGGAAGCCAAAGAGCCAGCTACAGGCATCGTACCCCCCACCCCATCCCCCTAAGGCAATGCTCACGCAGGCCCTGTTACTGGAAGCAGAAACTCCTGAGTGTGGGAGACTTTGGGGTGACAGGGTGGGGAGGAGGAAGCCGGAAGAAGACAACCGGGAAGAAAGTCTTAACAGTGTCAGCTCCAGGTGAGGAATGTGCTGTACCCCTGTCGACCAGCTCAGTAGTCCAGGCTCAGCCCATCCCCATCTGATGGGGCCAGAAACAGTCACAGAGGACTGTAAGATCTGGGAGAAAGAGAAAAAGCCATTTTTTGTTTGTTTTTTAATGATGAAGAAGTTGGTGAGCAGGTCATGGGCCATAGCAACACAGATTAACCTGGGGAAAAGTTCTGAAGAAAATTGGGACATTCCGTTCTGCCAAGACCGTCAGACCAGGGTGAGCTACTGGGGGCTGGCAAAGTGTCAGTGGTTACACTGTCCCCAGCCTAGGACCCAGCCAGCCTTGGCCATAGCTCCAGATGGAGACTTGCCCCACTTTGCTGATCTCCCAGAGGCAGAGGCCAGATTCCTTCCAGTCCAGGGATTCTCTGGACAAGTCATAAAAGTGTTTCCTCCGAGTCTCTGTCTGGTCCTGCTAGAAGAAAATTGTTTGTCCATCTGTCAGTCTGAAGGTGAGTGGGGCTGGGTGCTGTGACTTAACGCCTGTAATCCCAGCACTTTGGGAGGCTGAGGCAGGAGGATTGCTTGAGACCAGGAGCTCGAGGCCACTTAAGCAACATAGACCCCATCTCTACAAATAAAAATGTAAAAATTAACCAGGTATAATGGTGAGTATTTGTAATCCTAGTTATTAGGGAGGCTGAGAGGATGGCTTGAGCCCAGGAGTTTGAGGCTGCAATGAGCCATGATCATGCCACTGTATTTCAGCTTGGATGACATAGTGAGACATTATCTCTTTTTTTTGGGGCAGGAGGGATGGAGTTTTGCTCTTTTGCCCAGGTTGGAGTGAATTGGCATGATCTTGGCTCACTGCAACCTCCGCCCCCCCGAGGTCAAGCGATTCTCCAGCCTCAGCATCCCGAGTAGCTGGGATTATAGGTGCCCGCCATCATGCCTGGCTAATTTTGTATTTTTAGTAGAGACGGGGTTTTGCCACGTTGGCCAGGCTGGTCTCGAACTCCTGACCTCAGGTGATCCGCCCACCTCTACCTCCCAAAGTGCTGAGATTACACATGAGCCACCGCCCCCAGCTGATGTTATCTCTTAAGAAAGAAAGAAGAGAAAGAAAGAGAGACAGGTGACCTCACCAGTCACCTTCAGATTGATGGATGGACAGACAAAATTTCTGATGTTCCATGAGCCACGGCTAAGACATCAGCCCAGAATCCTCTTCTCGGATGACTCAGGAGCGCCCCCTTCTGTCTGGTTTGGCTGAAACCAGTGTGGGGGACAGGGAGAAAGAATTGTTAGATTCTAATCAGAATGCCCAGACAGCTGCTGCAGGAGGAGGCCCCACCAGAAGTGTCCTCACTTTAGGCTGCCCCCCTGATACTCCCACAGCCTGAATTAGAGCTGGACTTCCCCAGGGGGGGATGAGGACCAAGGAGGAGAATGTCTAGAGTGCAGTCGACCCGAGAGGACGCCTAGGCTGTCATACCCGGGCCTGGCAGCCTGGCCCTGTGGGCACATGCCCAGAGCTCTGGAGGGCCGTCCAGCCTGCAGATGTCCCCAGCTTCATGAGAAAAGTCATGGTCTGGGTAATAAGACCAGGCTCTTCCTCTGAGCCTAAGAAAGAAAGGGCTGAGACAATCATTTATCTCAGGGCTATGAGTGTGTTGTAGGGGGAAAAGCCAGCCATGGGAAGCACAAGAGGGGAGACGCTGCTTCTCCCCAGGAACTCCCCCCGGAGCCAATGAGACATGTTTCCCAAAAGACCTCCAGCTTCCTGTGTGCAGGTGCAGAAGAGACCCGCAGACTCCTCTGGTGTTTCGTTCTAACATTCCATGACCTACAGGATTCCACAGCTCACCCCTAGGCAGGGGCTGCCTTCTCTCCTGGACCATCTGCTGCTCTCCTTTCCTAGTTTATTCCTTAGTCTGATTTTTAAAAATTTATTTATTTATTTATTTATTTGCCATATAGAGTCCACATTGAATCTTCAGTCTGATTTAAATCCATCTTGCTGCATCTGAGTGGCAGCTAGAAGAGAGGGAGGGGGAAAGCAAAGGGGATGCTGAGAAACTGAGGAGGAGAAAGACAAAACAAGGAGAAGGAGTGGAGAGGACTGAGGAAGACCCAAGCAAATATCTGAGAGGAGCCGTCTGCCTGGTGGAGAACAGCTTCAGCATTGTCCCTAGTCACTCTCCCTGTCAACACTTCATAGCCGCAAGCCCGTGCTCACACTACATGTAGGTGTGGACACACACACATACACACACACACATCACATACTTAGGCTGTGGGGAAGACCTGGCTGTGTGTGGGGCTCGAGGAGGCAGTCTGCCCCCACCTGCATACTTATCTTCTCCTCCTCATGTCTCCCCACCCCCCAGCCTTCCAGCACTAGTTCTTTGTGCTTTCAAAGCAGCTCCCTCCCAGAATGCTACCTCCAGGAAGTGCTGAGCTGAGAGAATAGGGGAATGGAAGGAAGGGGAGCTAGTCCTCTTCCCCCCAACAGCACTGCTCCATCAAACAGCACCCCCTCCTCCCCTCACCTCCACCTCTTTCATCACTGCCACTGACAGCTGCAAAAACAGCCCTTCTCATCCTGAGCAGTGGGCTGCGGGGATGTGCCCATCTATTTCCTATCCACTTCCCAGGGCAGGAGACAGCTGGGGACAGGGTAGAGAAGCAGCATCGCTATCAATACCCTCTCCCTCCCTTTCCCCATAAGTAAGGAAACAAAAGAGAACGTCCTCCAGTCAGGCCCTAGAACCAGTGTGCAGTCACCCCAGCTTTCTAAAATCCCTGTCCAGGCTGCCCCCAGCCCTGTTCTCCCAAGGTAGACTCTATTTCTTAGACCTTGGAAAGTCGCTCTAGGATATCTCACCCTGAAAGACAGATCCACTCTTGGAATGCTGGGAGACAGTGATGGATTTGCCCACACACTAGCAACCTACTTCCATTAACTCCTGTGTTCAAATAATTTCTTTAAATCACCAAGGATGAGGCTAGGGAGGGGAAGGCAAGCCTGTGACATCAATCTCCAGCAGGGATTCCTCCTTCAAACCTGGCCAGGGCCAGGCAGGAAAAATACCCAGCACATTCTTCTGGGACAAAACTATGGAAATGAGATCCCAGCCCACCCCGCCACCCACAGTGCCTCTTCTCACCTAAGTTCTTGTCCACCCTCTCCCTTGGTTCTGTGGAAAGACAACACAGAGGCTTTTCCACCCCTTCCTGGAGGTTTCAGGGCTCTGGCTGCTCCTTGGCAAGGTGTGGGCTGCCTCCTGGGGCATCCCAACCCCCTAGCAGCCAAGAGAGCATCTCCTGTGTGACCAGCACCCAGGGTGACCCAAAGGGCAGGGCATGAGAAGGATAACTAAAAGCTAAGAGCTGTACCTCAGTTACCAGTTTACCACTCCTTCTCAAATTACCCCAATTGCTGCCCTCGTTTTACAAAAGAGGAAATGGAGACTTACAGGGGTCAACATGTACAAAGCTAGCTGCTAGAAAGGGACAGATCCGAGTCAAGCACAGGTCTTCCACCTCCAAAGTCTGCCCTTAGGGAAATCACGTCCCAGTAGGGAAGGGGAGCAGGAAGCAGGTGACATTTCAATTGCTTAGTGTTCCCATCTACCCTTGGCTCTGGAACACAGGTTCATCAGCTCAGACCTACTGTTTTAGCCCCAGCCCGGCTTACTCTGCCTGCTGCTAAGCCAGCCTCCAGCTAGGAAGTTTGTACATCTTGGGGATGGGCCAGGTAGGGGCCTGGAAGGCAGAGGGGAGAGAGAAAGGAAGAGCTGGCATTTTGACAGGGCCCAGGAGCAGGCAAGGGGAAGAGAGCTGGGCAGATGGGCCTGAACCGGCCATGTGGGGAGGCTGGGCCTTGGGAAAAGCGTAGGCATAATGGGGCCTGGCTAAAGCACGGCTTCACCCATTTGGCATTTCTTCCTTCCTCCGTTGTCCCTATTGCTCTGAATTGTCTGCTTTAGATGTGATTCTTTCCAAATGGGCACCCTCCACCTACAAAGGGACTGGCAATGGGTGAGATCACTGACATCATAGTCTTCTTCTAGTAGCAACAGCAGGCTGGGGAACTGGTGGCCCAGACCACAACAGGAGCAATTTGTGATGTTCTGTTCCAGCAGATTGGAGAGGGTTTTCCATGGCTCAGACCTGAGGCTGAGGAGCCAGAATAGAAAGAGCAGGAGAGAGGAGGCCCCTGAGCTCTTGGACAACCAGTGGGCTTACTGATGGCCTGGAATACAGGTGTCCATATAGGCTTTCCCCTGCGAGAGGGAGAAAAGTCAGCACTGTCCAGCCCTGCGGCTCTGATGACAGTGGGACTTAGTGCGGGTGTCCCCCTTAGAGGTGCTCTACCTCTTCCAGGCCCTGAAGTTCCCATAAACGAAGGGAGAATGAGCAAGAACCAGTCACTGGCACTTGCTGGTTTCCATTTCTCTTATGTTGTTTGCAACCTCTGCCTCCTGGGCTCAAGTGAGCCTCATGCTTCAGCTTCCCAAGTAGCTGGGACCCCAGGCATGTGCCACCATACCTGGCTAATTTTTTTGTATTTTTTGTAGAGATGGGTTTTTGCCATGTTGCCCAGGCTGATCTCAAACTCCTGAGCACAAAGGATCTGCCCACCTCGGCCTCCCAAAGTGCTGGGATTAAGGGTATGAGGCACTGCGCCCAACCTGTTTTTTCTTTTTTTTTTTTTTTTTTTGAGATGGAGTCTTGCTCTGCTGCCCAGCCTGGAGTGCAGTGGTGCAATCTCAGCTCACTGCAACCTCCACCTTCTGGGTTCAAGCGATTCTCCTGCCTCAGCCTCCCGAGTAGCTGGGATTATAGGCATGCACCCCCACGCCTGGCTAATTTTTGTATTTTTAGGAGAGATGGGGTTTCAGCACGTTGGCTAGGCTGGTCTTAAACTCCTGGGCTCAAGTGATCGGCCTTTCTTGGCCTCCCAAAGTGTTAGGGTTACAGGCGTGAGCCACTGCACCCAGCCTGTTTGTTTTTTCTATAGTCCTTTTTAAAGCATGACTCCATGTCTCTCTGAAGCATGACTCCATGTCTCCTGTCTCAAGTGTTTCACTGAGTAGAGGTGGAGTGGGATATATTTCCTTTCCGGAATCCGGGAGAGCTGCAGTGGTTTGAGTCGTCTAGTGGAACTGCCTTAGTCAGTTCAGGCTGCTATAACAAAATACTGTAAATGGAGTGGCTTATAAACAACAGAAAATTTTTTTCTTTTCTTTTTCTTTTTTTTTTTTTTTGAGAGAGAGAGTCTCACTCTGTGGCCCAAGCTGGACTGCAGTGGTGCTATCTCAGATCACTGCAACCTCCGCCTTCCAGGTTCAAGCAATTCTCTTGCCTCAGCCTCCCAAGCAGCTGGGATTACAGGTGTGCACCACCATGCCCAGCTAATTTTTGTATTTTTAGTAGAGACAGGGTTTCACCATGTTGGTCAGGCTGGTCTTGAACTCCTAGGCTCAAGTGATCTGCCCGCCTTGGCCTCCCAAAGTGCTGGGATTACAGGCGTGAGCCACCGTACCTGACCAGAAATTTATTTCTCACAGTTCTGGAGGCTAGAAATCCAAAATCAGAATCAAGTTCTGGGAGGGGCCTTCTTCTTCCTTCAGATGGCCAGCTTCTCATTGTATCCTTAGCTGGCGGAGCACAGAGAGAGGAGGCAAGCAAGAAGCAGCAAGCTCTCTCAGGACTCTGCTTTTAGAGACCAGGTCTTGCTCTGTCACCCTGGCTGGAGTGCAGTAGCACAAATAGCTCACTGCAGCCTCCAACGCCTGGCCTCAAGCAATCCTCCTGCGTTGGGCTCCTGAAATGCTGGTATTACAGGTATGAGCCACCATGCCTAGCCCCATTCATGAATGAAGGCACTCATCTTATTCATGAGGGCTCCAATGACCTCATCTAATCCTAGTTACCTCCAAAAGCCCCACCTCCTAATATCATCACTTTGAGGGGTAGGGTTTCAACATACGCATTTAGTGGGGGACACTTAGTCTGCAGCAGGGACCAAACACATCATGTCAAGAGAAGCAAGAGACAAATACTTCGAGACTGGCCTTGATCCTTAGAAGATCATCTGGTTGCTCTTAAATAAGGGCTCTCCAAATGCTGCCTCTGTAGATCAAAGTCAAAGAACCCAACTCATCAAGAGTGGCTGCAGAAGGCACAGCCCACACAGTCTGAGCACTAGAGAGGATCCCTAGGCATCCTCTAGATTCCAGGCCAAAGGCCCTCACCACCTATTTGGTGACAGACTCAAGTACGAGCTTATGGATTTTGAAATGGAAAGCAGCTGGTTCAGGAAGGAGTCCTTTGCACATAGAGGTGCCCAATAAATGCTGGATGCTGGGAGAGGAATATGCTCCAAAGGAGGCCAATGTTCTGTAATTTGAGGAGAGAAGAGGAGGCTGAGTAGGAGTAGGGGGTCTTGCTACTTCAGTCAAGGTAACCAGGAAGCCTACTCTGCACCCCTACCAAACTGGAGGTGGGAGGACAGGTTACCATTAGGTCAGATCAGCCTCCCAAGCTGGTGTGAACCATTCTCAGGCCACCGCTGAGCCTACCTAGGCTCTGGTCTTGTCTAGACACTTCCTCTCCAGCTGAGGCTGGGAAGCAGGTGCAGTCACTCACAGCCTCACTCTTCACGGTGCTGCCATTAGGACCCTGATTAGTAGAGCCCCATGCCGGGTTGCTAATGGGTTGAGGACATTAAGCATAAATGCTTTCCTAGATATGGGCTTGAGCAGAGCCCAGGAAGAAACAAATATTTTAATCTCAAATAAATAGAATGTCGGAGGGGAGGGGTTCCCTCTGCTTACTCGGCATCTGTTGTCCTCCCATCCTCCACCTGCCACAGTTGCTGCCATTCTCAAGTCCCAGGAATTCCCTGTCCAGGCAATGGGGTTCATGGCAGATCTTCACTCACCCAGGCATATGAGAATGGAAGAGATTCTCAAAGATTTAGAGGGAGGGGGATTTTGTGGACTGCCTTGTCCTATAACCCTGATAGTCAAGAAGTCCTTGACATCGAATTTGGATGACTCTTGCGATAACCCAAGCACAGTTCCCCTTGGTTGGGGAACTGGAGAAAAGGACTGAAGATCCATGAGGGACACCTTCTGACACAAACTAGTTGCTTTAGGCCAGTGGTTCTCCCAGTGTGGTTGGGACCAGCAGTATTGGCATCCACATCAGCTGGGAACTTGCTAGAAATGTAAGTTCTCAGGCCTACCCCAGACCTACTGAATCAGCTCTGGGTGTGGCAGCAGGCAGATTTGTTTTTTGATTGTTTGTTTGTTTTTGAGACAGTCTCACTCTGTTGCCCAGGCTGAAGTGCAATGGCAGGAACACAGCTCACTGCAGGATCAGGAGGGATTTTCAGGGAGCAAGGCCACTCACTGGCCTAGCCTGAGCTACTCACCTGCCCTTGACCTTCTGGGCTCAGGTGATCCTCCCACTTCAGTCTCCAGAGCGGCTGTAACCATAGGCACACACCACCGAGTCTGGGTAATCTTTTGGTATTTTTAGTAGAGATGGGGTTTCACCGTG
The DNA here is from genome assembly GCF_007565055.1 of Rhinopithecus roxellana. NCBI lineage: Eukaryota > Metazoa > Chordata > Mammalia > Primates > Cercopithecidae > Rhinopithecus > Rhinopithecus roxellana. Next base: position 155,306,648 of record NC_044551.1, on the reverse strand, counting down.
TTGCCCAGGCTGTTCTCGAACTCCTGGGCTCAAGTGATCCACCTGCCTTGGCTTCCCAAAGTGTTGGGATTACAGGTGTGAGCCACTGCACCCAACCCAAACTTGTTTTAACAAGCCTTCTAGTGGTTCTTATCCACTTTCAAGTTTGAGAACCGCTGCTCTTGGCTCTCCCTCTCGGACTGAAGGGGAATGTCAAGAGAAGAAAGAATTATGAGGGATGCAGCAAACAGTCTCATCCAAAGAAAAAAAGAAATTGGAACTTTCCCAATGTGGAAATCTTGAGCCAGGCCTCAGAAGAGGCCTCTGATCCTCTGCGGCTGTAAATGTCAGAGCAGTGTCTAAGTGGCCCTGTGAGGAGGGAGTCTGGGGAAAAATAACCAAGCATGACCTTTTGCATTTTGCCCAGAGGAAGGCAGGATAATGGAGCAATCTTTTCAGGTCATTTATCTCCTACTTAGCCTCAGCTTTTCTCAGCTACCTTTCCCTCCAGCTGGGGCCCCCTAAAGCCCAGCCCTCCTCTCCTCCACCAGCCCTCTGGCCAGGCCCCCTGCCCGTCTATCTTTCCCCCTCCTCCATCAAATGAGAACTGGTTCAAACTGTTTCTATTTTCCTTCTTTCTCTCTCTCCTTCCTTCCTTCCTTCCTTCCTTCCTTCCTTCCTTCCTTCCTTCCTTCCTTCCTTCCTTCCTTCCTTCCTTTCTTCTTTCTCTCTCTTTCCCCTTCCTTCCTTCCTCTCTCTCTCTCTCTCTCTTTCTTTCTTTCTTTTTTTGAGACAGAGTCTTGCTCTATCACTCAGACTGGAGTACAATGGCACAATCTCAGCTCACTGAAACCTCTGCCTCCCTGGTTCAAGCAATTTTCCTGCCTCAGCCTCCCAAGTAGCTGGGATTACAGGCACTCGCTATCACACCTGGCTAATTTTTGTATTTTTAGTAGATTCAGGGTTTCACCATGTCTGACCTCAGGTGATCACCCACCTCGGTCTCCCAGAGTAGTGGGATTACAGGCCTGAGCCACCGTGCCTGGCCTCAAACTGTTTCTTAAGCAGACCAGCAAGGAATGAGGCCCTATTTTATAGGGAATAAGAGGGAGGAAAAAGAAAAACCCACTATAACCTGTAATGGGGCAGCCTCTCTTCATACCCCACCCCCTTTCTTTTCTTTCTTTCTTTTATCTTTTTTTTTTTTTAATGGAGTTTTGCTCTTGTTGCCCAGGCTGGAGTGCAATGATGCGATCTCGGCTCACTGCAACCTCCGCCTCCCCAGTTCAAGCGATTCTCCTGCCTCAGCCTCCTGAGTAGCTGGGATTACAGGCATGCGCCACCACGCCCGGCTAACTTTGTATTTTTAGTAGAAACGGGGTTTCTCCATGTTGGTCAGGCTGATCTCAAACTCCCAACCTCAGGTAATCCACCTGCCTTGGCCTCCCAAAGTGCTGAGATTACAGGCATGAGCCACTGCGCCCGGCCTTCTCCCTTTTTCCTACCCAGGCCATACCAGTTCATCGTTCCTCCATAAAGAGTGAAGCCACTCTTTCCCTGGCCTTTTACACAACACCTGAATAGTCACACTTGCAAAGAAAGAAAAGGATAAAATCTAGGCTCCTAACCAATCCATATGTTTCCCAAGGGCCAATAGTGCTCTATAGCTTATTCTCCTATAACTGCCATACTAGATAACGAACACACTAGATTCCTAATGAATATTTCATACATTGAACTCAAGGGAGCTCCTAGAAGCAAGAAACTAAGGAGTCTGTTTCCAAATTGGACCCACAAGAGGAATCAAGACATGGGTCCTCCTGAAATGACTAAGGAAGAAGCAGCCTTCTGCTGCCTGTGTGCCCATGCACTGCTGTCTTCATCTGTTCATTCACTCCACAAGCATGTATAGCACACCTGCTATATGTGGACCCTAGATCATATGTTCTAGTGGGAAAAACACATATGTAATGTGTTTTACTTACATATGTAATGTAAGTAAACATATAATATTTCAGGTGATGTTAATTGCTTCAGAGAAAAACAAAGGATGGTAAGGGGAATAGGGATGGTGGGAACGGGGTCCAAGAAAAGCCTCTTTGAGTGGGTGTCATTTCTGCAGGATCCAAAAGGAAGTGAAGGAGCCACATTTTCAGCTATCTGGGGAAAGAATGTTCCAGGCAGAGGGTATAGCAGCTGCAAAAGCTCTGAGGTGGGGGTATTTTGCAAGGCGTGGAGTGAGTGAGGCTGGAGTGGAGGAGTAAGGGTGAAAGATGTAGGATATGAAATCAGAGAGAAATTGGTGCTCAAATTATGTAGGGCCTTGTAGACCATGGTAAGGATTTTAGATTTCTTTCTGGGTGAGAGGGGAGGTCATTAGAAGGTTCTACACAGAAAAGTGACACGTTCTGATTTAACAGGACTACTCTGGCTGCTGTGTTTAGAACAACCTGTAGGGGGCAGAACAGAAACAAGAAAACCACTCAGGAGACTATGTCAGAGCTAGGAGTTTTCCCCTCAAATTCATCCTTTCCTTCCACATTTTAGCTGGGGACATGGCTGCTCAGAAAAAGGACTACATTTCCCAATCTCCCTTGCAACTAAGCGCAGCCATGTGACAAAATGCCAGCAAAGAGGATGTGAGCGGGCCGGGCACAGTGGCCTACGCCTGTAATCCCAGCACTTTGGGAGGCCAAGGTGGGCGGATCACAAGGTTAGGAGTTCAAGACCAGCCCGGCCAGAGTGGTGAAACCCCATCTTTACTGAAAGTACAAAAATTAGCCGTTCGTGGTGGCAGGCGCCTGTAATCCCAGCTACTCGGGAGGCTGAGGCAGGAGAATTGCTTGAACCTAGGAGGTGGAGGTTGCGGTGAGCCAAGATAGTGCCATTGCACTCCAGCCTGGTGACAGAGCAAGACTCAGTCTCAAAAAACAAAAAGAACATGAACTAAAGAAGGTAAAATGTGAGCTGATGGATATGTTCATTAGTTTGAAAATGGTAATCATTTCACAATGCATACAGATACCAAAACATTACATTGTACAGCTTAAATAATATATACAATTTTAGTAGAAACGGGGTTTCACCAAGTTGGCCAGGATGGTCTCGATCTCCTGACATCGTGACCCACCCACCTCGACCTCCCAAAGTGCTGGGATTACAGGCGTGAGCCACAGTGCTCAGCCTCTAATTCTTTTTTTGAGAGAGTCTTGCTCTCTTGCCCAGGCTGGTGTGATCTCGGCTCACTGCAACCTCTGCCTCCTGGGTTCAACTGAGTCTCATGCCTCAGCCTCCCAAGTAGCTGGGATCACAGGCGCATGCCACCATGCGTGACTAATTTTTGTATTTTTTAGTAGAGATGGGGTTTTGCCATGTTGCCCAAGCTAGTCTTGAACTCCTGGCCTCAAGTGATCTGCCCGCCTTGGCTGGAATTATAGGCATGAGCCACCGCCATGGCCTGTATTGTACCTAATTCAAAGGCTATTGTAATTTCCCAGGCAAGCAATGACACTGGGTGGTTCTGATAAGGGTGATAGTGGTATAACTGGGGATAAGTGACCAGATTCTGGTGATAATTTAAAGGGTAGAACTTGACAGCACTTCCCGAGGGATTGGATAAGGGGACATGAAAGGAAGAGAAGAACCAGGAATGACTCCAAGACTGGGGCTCTAGTAGAACAGATTTGCATTTAGTGCCCTGGGGAAAACTGAGGGACTGCTGAGTCTGAGAGGACTATGAGAGAGACTCACATGGGGATGGCAAGTAGCCGCTGGATATGACCACGACCTATCAACACAGCTGGCTTTAAAGTCCAGAGATAGATGGAATTAGTTAGGGAGTGAGGATGGATGAAGAAGAACAGAGGTGTAAGGACAGCCCTGAGGCATCCAGAGATGGGGAGGTGAGGAGCCAGCCAGGATATGATGGAGGTAGGAGGAGAACTGGGCATGTCATGGAGGCCAAAGGAAGAGCGTGTTTTATGAAAAAACCATCCATGTCAAATGCACTGCTAGGATGAGTAAAATGTGGACTCAGAAATGACAGCTGAAATTAGCAACATGGAAATCACTGGTGAGACCGACAAGAGAATTTGTCCTGGATCACTGAGGACAAGCAGGGATGGGAAGAGAGGAAGTGGAGACAAATACAGATGATTCTGAATTCCTGGCAGGTAGAAATCATTAAAGCATCTAATTTCCACCCTTCCTATCATAGTTCTAAGCCTTCTAAAGGACATGAGGGCACCCAGCAACTCAGTCTATCCAGCTCCCCTTCCACATTGGTCTGAAGGGCTCTGCAGTCTCTCCTCTCCCAAATTCACCCTGTTGCGGGGAGGCCCAGCCTGCCTGCAGCTCTGCCTCTGCCCTACTGGCTTCCAAGGCCGCTCTCAAGGACTACCTTGGCAGGCTAGGCAGCCAGGCCTGACTCTCCTGGATCATAATTAGGGCTGCTGCTAACGATGTTTGGCCTCTGTGGAATAGCAACCTGGGAAGTTCTGATACTTCCAATTTTCCCCCTCAGTGCTTTCCCAGATGCAATTTCCCAGCCAGTGCCTTGTGCTCTCCAGCCCTGGGCCCTGGCTGCCTCCTTGCCAGGGAGAATTAAGCCTGTGCCTCAGATGCCACTCCAGGGGGCCTCATCAGTTAGCTAAAACCATCTCCTGGCCACTATCATGGCATTATCATATTAACACAGGCACTGGCTTTCAGGGAGGCAGGGGGCTGCTGTAAGGAAGAGGTGGAGGAACAGGCCAGCCCTACACAGCACACAATGAGCATTGCTAGTCAAAAAAATGGATGGCTGGAGAAAAAGGAGCCCTCTCAGATGAACTCTGGAGTTTTCAGTGGAGATGCAGCTCAACCATCTCCTCTTTCCTGATGAGGAGCCCACCCAGTGCTCCTCTCTCCAGCAAGGGAGGGCCGCAGCAGCCAGAACCCTGGACACTGCCCCACGGCCTGGCGCCCTGGGGCTGGGGCCAGACCTGGTCAAGACTTGGGCCCAGCTCTTCTCAGCCACAGCAGTACCAAGTCCCGGACTCTTGCCTTGAAAGTGACAGCTCATAGGAGTGTCCTGATCTCCCAGGTCTGGAGACTTTACTTCATCACTCTGATAGGCTTCCAGCTCTCTGGGGCAGGGGGCTGTGGTGGGCTTTACATCTCAACGTCTTGAAGGAGAGGCCAGAGGGTTGCCTTGGGTTAAGGGCACTGGGATTAACTGGACTTTGGCTTCTGCTACATGAGATAAAGATGAGAAATCAACATTTCTAAGGTACCTGCTACATGGGAGACCAAAGGTAAGGTCTTTTTATTGTTGTTGTTGTAGTAAAATATACGTAACATAGGCCAGGCACAGTGACTCACGCCTGTAATCCCGACACTTTGGGAGCCCAAGGCAGGTGGATCTCCTGAGGACAGGAGTTCAAGACCAGCCTGGCCAACAAGGTGAAACCCTGTCTCTACTAAAATACAAGAATTATCCGGGCGTGGTGGTGGGCACCTATAATCCCAGCTACTTGGGAGGCTGAGGCAGGAGAATCACTTGAATCCGGGAGGCAGAGGTTGCAGTGAGCCAAGATCGTGCTACTGCATTCCAGCCTGGGCAACAGAGTGAGACTCCTTCTCAAAAAAAAAAAAGAAAAGAAAAGAAAGAAATATATATATATATATATGTATATATACACACACACACACACACACACACACACACACCATAAAATCGACCATTGTAGCCATTTTAAAGTGTCCAGTTCTGTGGCATTAGGTGCACTCATACTGTTATACAACCATCACCATGATCCCTCTCCGGAACTTCTTCATCTTCTCCAGCTGAAACTTTGTGCCCATTAAACACCAACTCTCCCCAATGCGGGATCTTGCATATTTATCTCTTGTGATTTTTGTTCTGAGGTAGGACATATCCCCCCACCTTTCTTTCTTTTCTTTTCTTTTCTTTTCTTTTTTTTTTTTTTTTTTTTTGAGATAAGGTCTTGCTATATCACCCAGGCTGGTCTTGTACTCCTGAGCTCAAGCGATCCTCCTGCCTCAGCCTCCTGAGTAGCTGGGAACACAGGTGCGTGCCACCATGCCTGGCTCCCAGTTTTTACAGACGAGGACACTGAGAGGAAACACAGGAAAAGCAGTGCTGCCTTTCCCAAGGACAAACAGTCAGGAAGAGGACTGGAATCCTGGTCTGCCTGATTCCCAAGCTCTCTGTGGTTTCCCATTCTGAGCTGATCAAGATTTAGGGCCACTATGGAAATGGCACCGTCGAGTGATGTCACTGATGATTAGTGATTTCATACATGATGTCACACACTGAACACAGTGGTAAGGTCTCTAGACAGCATGGCTTGTACTTCTCAGGAAAGCTTCCCAAAGCAAGGCCAGGCGCTAGTTAGTCTTTGGCCCACCTCAGAGCGTTCAGAAGGTGAGGATTCCTCACACTCTCCTTTAAATTAGTGCCTGGCTCCAAAGCTGGCTGTGCTCATTCCCAGGCAGTGAGCCCTTGACACCACTCAAGGGCTCACCCTCTGTGGAACAGTGAAAGGAGGATGGGCTAGGGAAACAGACAGGCTTGGATTCCAATCCTGACTCTTCACTCTGTACCCATTTGAGGCAGACTCTTAAGGGAAAAGAGACCCCTTGAGTTAGCTCAGGCACAGAAACTTAGTATAAAAATATATGCAGAACCACTTCTGGCCTGTCAGGAAACTCCAGGGGCAGGTGCTGAAGCTGGGGAGAATCTGGATTCAAGACTTCTCAGGGAGGCCAAGCATGGTGGCTCATGCCTGTAATCCCAGCATTTTGGGAGGCCGAGGTAGGCGGATCACGAGGTCAGAAGATCAAGACCAGCCTAGCCAACATGGTGAAACCCAGTCTCTACTAAAATACAAAAATTAGCCGGGCGTGGTGACACATGCCTGTAGTCCCAGCTACTCGAGAGGCTGAGGCAGGGGAATCACTTAAACCTGGGAAGTGGAGGTTGCAGTAAGCGGAGGTCGCGCCACTGTCCTCCAGCCTGGCGACAGAATAAGACTCCGTCTCAAAAGAAAAGAAAAAAAAAAAAGACTCCTCAGGGGCTCTTCAGGAGCGAAAAGGTCTCCCTTCTCAGGCTCTGCCTGCCCTCAATGTGATTCTGCCACACTGGGCGCATCTGCATCTCTTCCAGGCTGTGCTCCCTGCTGGGGAATTCTGCTTCAGGTTGAGGTTACTAAGAGGGAATCCTATTGGCCAGCTGTCTTTCTGCACCAGGCAGTAAGTCAGAGGAGACTGGCTAGCCCATGGATCAACGGGGCTAAGGTTAGAACCTCCCTCTGATGTAATCACCTAGGGCAGAAGAGGCAGGCGTAGGTAAGTGGTGATTTAAACAACTAGGGTAGAGGTGATGTCATGGTACGTAATATGGCCTGCTGCAAAGTCTTCACCAGTACAAAGTCCCTTAGGAGGGATCGTAGGGTGGGTAGGTAAACAGGACTAACACACTATATTGTGTATCTTTAGGCAAGTTACTTAACCTCTCTGGGCCCGTTGTTTTCTCATCTATACAAATGGGACCATAACTCCTACCTCATAGGGTTGTTATAAAGATTAAAAGCCCACTGGAACTCCAAAAAAACACGAAAGGGGACGACAAAAGTCTCAAAGTGCCTGGCACACAGTAGTTGCTTGATAAACATTGGTTTCCCTTCCCTTCCCTTCTGTAGGAAAGGCCGTATTTTGTTCTCTCTTGTTCCCTTTGTTCTTCTTTTGTTCTCTCTTAACACATTTTGTTCTCTATTGCAGAAATGGGCCTCCTAGCCAACCACCTAATAGAAGAGAAAGAGCCACCTCTCTCCTTTTTTATTTTTTGTTTTTGTTTTTGAGACAGAGTCTCGCTCTGTCACCCAAGCTGGAGTGCAATGGCACGATCTTGGTTCACTGCAACCTCTGCCTCCTGGGTTCAAGCGATTCTCCTGCCTTGGCCTCCCAAAGTGCTAGGATTATAGGCGTGAGTCATTGCTCCCAGCCCAAGTCCTCCCCTCTCTTATAATCCTGAAGAACCAGCATTACTAACCCTCTTCAAGAACCATTGACAGGATGAGTGATGGGGAGCAAAGAGGGCGCCTATGTCAAAAGGAAGATAAATGTGCCTCATGCTTAGGAAGACACTATGATGGAATGCCTGGACAAAGCAGCATTTTTCTTTGAAATGCTCTGAGATGATAAAAATGAAAATAGGTCTTCTCCACCTCGAGGGCCTAGGGTAGAAGAATTATTTCTCAGTGGTTAATCCATGCTCAAAGGAGTTGTCCTAGCCTCATTCAATCATTGACTCAGCAAATATTTATAAAATGTCTACTATGTGGCTGTCTCTGCTTTCATAGAACTTACAGTCTCATCAGGGAGAGATAATAATCAAATAATCTGACTAATGAATATACAAATACAAACACGATGAGTGTTATGAAAGAAGGGGGCAAGATTCTATGAGAACTTTTAGAATCTGACCTAGATTGGGGAAACAGACCATGTTAAAGATTTGGACCTTTATTTTGAGAGCAATAGGAGGTTGCTGAAGGGTTTAAACAAGGTTTTGGCATAACCAGATTTGTGTTTTGAAAAGATTGCTCTGGTTACAATGAGGAGAACAGATTGAAGGAGGCCTGTTGTGGTAATGTAGCAAGAGATAATGGTATCTTGCTTTGGTAGTGGTGATGGTGGTAGAGACAGAAGTTTTGGATTAAAGAGATATTTAGGAAATAACAGCATTGGCTGGGCGCAGTGGCTCACTCCTGTAATCCCAGCACTTTGGGACACTGGGGTGGGCAGATCACTTTCACTTGAGGTCAGGAGTTGGAGACCAGCCTGGCCAACATGGTGAAACCTCATCTCAAGAAGGAAAGAAAGAAACAAAGAAAGAGAGAGAGATAGGGAGGGAGGGAGGGAGGGAAGAAGGAAGGAAGGAAGGAAGGAAGGAAGGAAGGAAGGAAGGAAGGAAGGAAGGAAGGAAGGAAGGAAGGAGGGAAAAGAGAGAGAGAAAGGAAGAGGAAGTAACAGCATTTACAGGACTTAGTGATTGGTTAGATATGGGGTGAGGAGGAACATGGTGACAACAAGGATTTGGGCTTATTTAAATGCATGGAAGACCAGAAGTAAAGTCTTAGACATATTTCCGTTGAGACACCCAACTGCCAAAATTGAGCTGGCAGCTGGATACATAGTCTAGAGCTCCAGGGAGGGGTCATGGCTGGAGATGACAAATATGTGGGTCATTTTCTCAGAGGCAGTTCAAAGACAGTAGATGAGCTCGCTTAAGGAGAGAGTAGAGTGAGAAGAAAAGAGGTCTAGGACCAACTCTGAGGAACTCAGACATGTCATTTAGGGCAATGGATCTGAAAGTATGCTCCATGGAACCCTGGGGGATCCCCAAGACCCTCTCAAGGGTCTGTGAAGTTAAAACTATTTTCTTTCCTTTTCTGTTTTGTTTTTGTTTTTTTCAGACAGGTTTTCATTCCTGCTGCCCAGACTGGAGTACAGTGGTGCGATCTTGGCTCACTGCAACCTCTGCCTTCCCAGGCTCAAGTGATCCTCCTACCTCAGTCTCCCGAGTACCTGGGACCACAGGTGTGCACCACCATACCCAACTAATTTTTGTATTTTTTGTAGAGATAGGTTTTGCCAGGTTGCCCAGGCTGTTCTTAAACTCCTCGGCTCAAGATATCATCCTCCCACCTCGGCCTCCCAAAGTGCTGGGATTATAGGCTTGAGCCACCATGCCCAGCTAAAACTATTTTCATAATAGTGTAAGATACGATTTGCCTTTTTATTGTGTTGACATTTGCACTGATGGTGCAAAGCAATGGTGGGTAAAACAGCCTGCACCTCAAAACAAATCAAAGCAGTTGTGCTAACCTGTGCTAGTAGTCATAGTACACTTCACTGCCATGCACATGCACAAAAAAATTTCACGTTTACTTAGGAATGTTCTTCATCAAATGGTAAAGATTATTAATTTCTACTAAATCTCAATCCTTGGGTACTTTTTAAAAAATATTCTTCTGGGCGCGGTGGCTCACACCTGTAATCCCAGCACTTTGGGAGGCCGAGGTGGGCAGATCAGCTGAGGTCGGGAGTTCGAGACCAGCCTGACCAATATGGAGAAACCCTGTTTCTACTAAAAATACAGAATCAACCAAGTGTGGTGGCTCATGCCTGTAATCCCAGCTACTCAGGAGGCTGAGGCAGGATAATCGCTTGAATCTGTGAGGTGGATGTTGCGGTGAGCCAAGATCACGCCATTGCACTCTAGCCTGGCCAACAAGAGCAAAACTCCATCTCAAAAAAGAAAGAAAGAAAGAAAGAAAAATATTCTGACAGGCAGGTGCGGTGGCTCAGGTCTGTAATCCCAGCACTTTGGGAGGCTGAGGCAGGTGGATCACCTGAGGTCAGGAGTTCAAGACCAGCCTAGCAACATAGTGAAACCACCTCTCTACTAAAAACACAAAATTATGCTGGGTGTGGTGGCTCACACCTGTAATCCCAGCACTTTTCGTGGCCAAAGCAGGTGGATCACGAGGTCAGGAGTTCAAGACCAGCCTGGCCAAGATGGTAAAACCCCATCTCTACTAAAAATACAAAAATTAGCCAGGAGTCGTGGCAGGCGTCTGTAATCCCAGCTACTCAGGAGGCTGAGGCAGAGAATTGCTTGGACCCAGGAGGAGAAGCTTGCAGTGATCCAAGATCCCGCCACTGCACTCCAGCCTGGGCGACAGAGCGAGATTCTGTCTCAAAAAATAAATAAATAATAAATAAATAAAAAATACAAATACAAAAATAAAAATAAAAAATTAGCCTGACACGGTGGTGCGTACCTGTAATCCCAGCTACTCAAGAGGCAAGGCTGGAGAATAGCTTGAAACTGGGAGGCAGAGGTTGCAGTGAGCCAAGATCTCACCATTGCAGTCCAACCTGGGCAACAAGAGGGAAACTCCATCTCAAAAAATATATATATATATATATATATATATATATATTCTGACGAAATAGGAAGTACACATAAAGCATTTCTGCTGTATCCCAAGTACAATGATAGTCTCAGGAAAAGCACTTTTGCAATTGTTTTGAGTTTCGAGCAGAACTAGCCTTTTTTTTCATGGAGCACCATTTTGTTTTGTTCTGTTTCTTCTTTTTTGGGGGGGGGGGTTGTTTTTGCTTTGCTTTGTTTTTTGAAGTTTTTCTTGTTTTGTTTTTGTTTTGAGACAGGGTCTCACTCTGTCACCCAGGCTGGATTCCAGTGGCATGATCTTGGCTCACTACACCCTCGACCTCCCGTTCTCAAGCGATCCTCCCACCTCAGCCTCCTGAGTAGTTGAGACTACAGGCACACACCACACACCTGGCTAATTTTGTTTATTTTTTGTAGAGACAGGGTCTCACTCTGTTTCCAGGCTGGTCTCTAACTCCTGGGCTCGAGTGATTCTCCTGTCTCAGCCTCCCAAAGTGTTGGGGTTACAGGTGTGAGCCATGGCGCCCAGCAAGGAGAATTATTTTTACTTGAAAGTATAACAGAGAGGCAAACTATGATTATTCAGATTTGAGTATTTGGCAGATAGTTTTCCAAAAATGAACAAAGTAAGCTTATTACTTCAAGGAAAACAACTGACAGTATTTGTTGCCAATAATAACATTCAAGCTTTCAAGTGAAAAATTAGAATTTTGGAACACTTGTATCTGTCACCATGAACTTGAAAACTTCCCAATTCCTAAAGACTTCTTTGATGAGATTGATAGTGATATAATGAATGTGATTTTAAAAGTATTGTATAATGAAATGCATCAGTATTTAGAAGCTATGTATAATTCAGTCGACCTATATTTTCCAAATGACCAATACACAATGTTACAAAATCTCTTCAAAGTTCAAGATAAACCAATGGATTTTAATGTCATAGAATAGGAATTGATTGACATGATTTTAGATTCCACATACCTCTGTAATCCCAGCACTTTGGGAGGCCGAGACGGGTGGATCACGAGGTCAGGAGATCGAGACCATCCTGGCTAACACGGTGAAACCCCGTCTCTACTTAAAAAATACAAAAAACTAGCCGGGCGAGGTGGCGGGTGCCTGTAGTCCCAGCTACTCCGGAGGCTGAGGCAGGAGAATGGCGTAAACCCGGGAGGCGGAGCTTGCAGTGAGCTGAGATCCGGCCACTGCACTCCAGCCTGGGCGACAGAGCCAGACACCATCTCAAAAAAAAAAAAAAAAAAAAAAAAAAAAAAAAAAAAAAAAAGATTCCACATACCTTTAAGAAACTACTATGTTTCCTCATTAGTATAGTGGTAAGTAAAAAAGGAAAGAAGAAAAAACTACTGTGTGTCACCTTTTGGAGTAGTGTCCAAGAAAAATATCCACAATTAGCTGAAGACTAAAATATTCCTCACTTTTCTAACTCGGTGAGGCCCGATTTGTTTCATGTTATGGATTAAAGAGATATTTTGGAAATAACACCATTGGCCAGGCACGGTGGGTCATGCCTCTAATCCTAGCAATTTGGGAGGCCAAGGCAGGTAGATGACTTGAAGCCAGGAGTTCAATCAAAACAACATATTGAAACTGATTAGGCCAGACATAGTGGCTCAGACCTGTAATTCTAGTACTTTGAGAGGCCGAGGTAGGTGGATCACTTGAGGTCAGGAGTTTGAGACCAGCCTGGCCAACATGGTGAAACCCTGTCTCTACTAAAAATATAAAAATGAGCCAGGTGTGGTGGTACACACCTGTAATCCCAGCTACTTGGGAGGCTGAGGCAAGAGAATGACTTGAACTGGGGAGGCAGAGGTTACAGTGAGCTGAGATCACACCACTGCACTCTAGTCTGGGTGACACAGAGAGAGACTCTATCTCAAAAAAAAAAAAAAAAAAAAAGAAAGAAAGAAAAAAAGAAATGGATTCATTATAATAAGAGAATAAGATAAGAGAATCCAGGTATTTTTGATTAAGCCAGTTATTAGAGATTTGTAAAAATGTAAAACATGCCAATTTTATCACTATTTTAGGGGGAAAATATAGCACTTTTTTCACCAAAATGTGTTAGTTATGTTAACACATAATGGTTTATTTTTGTTATTTTAAATTTAAATGGATTAATAAATATTCCTTCAACTTCTCAGGCTTTCTTTTTTTTTTTTTTCACATCAGATGGGTAATGTGCCACCATCATAACAAGGTTTGAGGGAAGCACATCTCACACACAAGCATGAAAACCCGGTCATCATGCTTATGAACTACAAAAGGATCCCAGTTTTCATTTTGAATATAGTAAATATCAATAGCGATAACCACATAAACAAAAGCTCTTGGAGACGTCAGTCATTTTTTGGAGTATAACGGAGTCCTGAGACTGAAAAAATTTGAGAATCACTTATTTTTTTGCTTGTTTCGTTTTTGAGACAGGTTTTGGCTCCATTGCTCAGGCTGGAGTGCAGTCGTGCAATCTCAGGTCACTGCAGCCTCTGCCTCCCGGACTCAAGCCATCCTCCCACTTCAGCCTCCTGAGTTGCTGGGACTACAGGAGGGCAGCACCACACCCAGCTAATTTTTGTATTTTTTAATAGAGACAGGATTTTGCCTTGCTGCCCAGGCTGGTCTCAAACTCGAGAATTGCTGATTTTAAAATAGCCATCCACAAGGCACAGTGGTTCATGCCTGTAATCCCAGCACTTTGGGGGGCCAAGGTGGGCAGATCACCTGAGGTCAGGAGTTTGAGACCAGCCTGGCCAACATGGTGAAACCCTGTCTCTACTAAAAACACAAAAATTAGCCAGACGTGGTGGTGCGTGCCTGTAGTCCCAGCTACTTGGGAGGCTGAGGCTAGAGAATTGCCTGAATCTGGGAGGTTGAGGTTGCAGTGAGCCGAGATTGCGCCGCTGACCTCCAGCCTGGGCAACAGAGTGAGAACTCTGTCTCAAAAAAAAAAGAAAGAAAGAAAAGAAAACAGCCATCCATTTGTTTTAAATGATTTATCATCTCCATGGACAAACAGCTGGAATAAGAAATCTTTCCTGGCCGGGCGCGGTGGCTTATGCCTGTAATCCCAGCACTTTGGGAGGCTGAGGCGGGCGGATCACGAGGTCAGGAGATCGAGACCATCCCGGCTAACACAGTGAAACCCCGTCTCTACTAAAAGTACAAAAAATTAGCTGGGCGTGGTGGCAGGCGCCTGTAGTCCCAGCTACTCAGGAGGCTGAGGCAGCAGAATGGCGTGAACCTGGGAGGCGGAGCTTGCAGTGTGCCAAGATCGTGCCACTGCACTCCAGCCTGAGTGACAAAGCGAGACTCAAAAAAAAAAAAAAAAAAAAAAAAAAAAAAAAAAAATCTCTCCTAACTTGTAAGTATCTTGAGGGACGAGGAAACCTTACAACTCACAAACACACGTGGTATTTTGGAGCTCTGGAGATGGACTCCATCAGTTCCAAAAAGCCTCCCACAGAAGCTTCCCATCAAAAAGCCCCACCCTGTCCTCATCCCAAGCAATGGCTCAAACGATTTAGTGAAACTCAGCATCTTATTCAATCAATGCCACCCTCTCTTCTCACCAGCACATTCTACCTTTGATTTATCAAGCTGAGATTTGTCAGGAGTAAGGCCACAAGAAGGGAGGATGAAGGGGGCAGATAGGGTCAGACCTGGTGTTCTAAAACACCAGCACATTCAATTCGTTGGGTATTTTGCATGAATTTCCTCTTGAGTTCACAGGCTCCTAACTCAGCAGAATTAAAATGGGATGAAGTAATTAGAGCAGCAGCCTGTGAGGATGTTTTGGGCCTGGCGTGCATAGGGAATGTGGGGCAGGGGGAAAGAAAAGAGACAAGAGAGCCTTAAAGCAGAAGATGAGGAAAGAAATGCACCCCAAGGGTCAACTCCTTGGGAAAGACTCTCCCAGCTTCCCTGGGTCACTGGTCGGCAGCCCTCTCCTTGGTTCTGCTTCCTGAGAACCTACTCCTGGTCTGGCCCTTCACAATCAGGCTCCAACCTCCCTTTCTAGTCCCCTTTTCAGGCACTTCCACCAGATACCTTTCACCTCTACCTGTGCTAAACTCACCACCCTACCCCTTCACTACGGTCCTTTTTTTCTTTTTTTACTTGGAGATGGGGTCTCACTCTGTCGCCAGACTGGAGTGCAGTGGCATGATCTCAGCTCACTGCAGCCTCTGCCTCCTGGTTTCAAGCCATTCTCCTATCTCAGCCTCCGGAGTAGCTGGGACTACAGGCGTGTGCCACCACGTCCAGCTAATTCTGTATTTTTAGTAGAGATGAAGTTTTACCATGTTGGCCAGGCTGGTCACGAACTCCTGACCTCAGGCCTCCCAAAGTGCTGGGATTATAGGCGTGAGCCACAGCGCCCAGCCTGCTTACACATTTACCTCTCCTATGAGACGATTGGTTCCTAGCCTCCGGATATCACACGTGCATTGCATTTTCCTCCCTAAGCAAATCGCCACCTCATGATAAGACTTTCCCCCTTTGGTCCCCAGACCGACTCCTAAATTAGTTTAAACCCACAAGCTTTAAGTTATAAGCAGCATGATGCAGACTTGTGAGTGTGTCATCGTTTGAGTTTAGGTGCTAATGGTATGTTGAGAGCATGCATGTGACTATTTCAGGGATATAATTTGAAGGGATTGGTTTGTGAATTATTTGTGCCTGGGCCATGGAAACTCTGAGTACCCGGCTAATTCTGATAAAAGCTGGTGACCATATTCAGTTACCCTATAAAAGAGCCAGAGGCTCCTTCCTGGGGCAGCCTATTCATGTTTCACCAGTTTTTCCTGCCAGGTCCCTCTGTAGAATTGCTGTCCTTCTCCAACGAGATGGGATGAACCCAGATCTCTTGGGCCTGTAGACTCCTGGAACATCAGCCATCTCCTCTGTGATGACAGGGGGAGCAGCCCTTGTCTAGAAAGGAGATTGCTGAATCTCGAGTCTCTCTCTGTTTATCTCTGTCTCTCTGTCTCTCTCTCTCTCTCTCTCTCTCTCTCTCTCTCTCTCTCTGTCTCTCTCTTTGTGGCACTAAGATTTATTAGAATGTGCCTTAACATAGGCACTGGGGCTTGCCTATGGTGTTCTTGATGTATAAAGCCCAGATGTTCTGCCAGTTCTTCCAGAGCAGTGATATCGGGAAGTTGAGAGCCAGATGGACATTGTACACAAGTTCGTCGTCTGTCATCCAGACATGGCCAAGAGCCATGCCAGACAGAACCCTTTCTTCCTCTGGAACTTGATTGTGGACTTCCCATCAGGTCCCTCTGTAGAATTGCTGTCCTTCTCCAACGAGATGGGATGAACCCAGATCTCTTGGGCCTGTAGACTCCTGGAACATCAGCCATCTCCTCTGTGATGACAGGGGGAGCAGCCCTTGTCTAGAAAGGAGATTGCTGAATCTCGAGTCTCTCTCTGTTTATCTCTGTCTCTCTCTCTCTCTCTCTCTCTCTCTCTCTCTGTCTCTCTCTTTGTGGCACTAAGATTTATTAGAATGTGCCTTAACATAGGCACTGGGGCTTGCCTATGGTGTTCTTGATGTATAAAGCCCAGATGTTCTGCCAGTTCTTCCAGAGCAGTGATACCGGGAAGTTGAGAGCCAGATGGACATTGTACACAAGTTCGTCGTCTGTCATCCAGACATGGCCAAGAGCCATGCCAGACAGAACCCTTTCTTCCTCTGGAACTTGATTGTGGACTTCCCATCATCAACTTTGGCCACCATGTCTTCACTGTACATCAGCAGGGAAGGGAACCTGCCTTCCTTATTTAGGCCTGGGCCCAGGATTTGTGGGATCTGCCTGATCAGAGACCCTGAGGCCAAAAAGGCATCATACTTGTTAAGCAGCTTCTTGTTCTTGTCAAGTTTCTTCAGCACCTCGATGTCCACGTGGGAGACACCCACAGCCTTGGCCTCATCCCAGTGCTGCTGGTCCCCCAGGACACATGTGGAGAACCTGGGGCGGGGAGTGGACTTCAGATGACAGTGCCCAAGAAGCGTTCATCTTTCTGAGGGTCATAGTTCTTCAAGCGGATCTGTAGCTCCAGTGTTCCCAAAAGTTTCTGGCGCTTGCACTGGTTCCTGTCCAGGACTTCCCGCACTGCCTCCTACAGGGTCTCAAGAGGCTGCTGCTCTTGGTGTCTTGCGCAAGGGTAACAAGAAAAGAGCTAATGCTGCCTCTCTTGAGGCCTGGGGCGCTCCCATTTCCTCCCTTCTGAGTCTAAGGAGGGTGGGGAGTGGCATGAGCACCCGCATGTGTCATGTCTGGTAAATCCATATTCCCTGAATAAGATCCACTTTATTAGATGAGAAAGGGTCACTCTTAGTCCCACTTTGGTTTTGTGTGTTGTTGTTGTTGTTTTGTTTTGTTTTGTTTGAGACAGTCTTGCTCTATTTCCCAGGCTATTGTGTAGTGGCGCCATCTCGGCTCACGGCATCTTCCGCCTCCTGGGCTCAAGTAATTCTCCTGCCTCAGCTTCCCAAGTAGCTGGGACTACAGGCATGTGCCACCATGCCCAGCTAATTTTTTTGTAGTTTTAGTAGAGATGGGGTTTCACCATTTCACCATGTTGACCAGGCTAGTCTCAAACTCCTGATCTGAAGTAATCCATCTGCCTCGGCCTCCCAAAGTGTTGGGATTACAGCCATGCCCCGCCTTAATCCCACTTTTGAAATAATGAGGAAATGAATCTTTAACCAGTAACACCACTTAACACACACATGCACTTTTTGTGATATGACAAAAGATTGCTTAATTTTCATTTCGGCAAGCAAGGAAATAAACAAACAAATCAGTGATGACTACCATCTACTACGAACATGTTTTGAGGAAAGAATGTACATAAGAATATAACCTCGGCCGGGCGCGGTGGCTCAAGCCTGTAATCCCAGCACTTTGGGAGGCCGAGACGGGCGGATCACGAGGTCTGGAGATCGAGACCATCCTGGCTAACACAGTGAAACCCCGTCTCTACTAAAAAAAAATACAAAAAACTAGCCGGGCGTGGTGGCGGGTGCCTGTAGTCCCAGCTACTCGGGAGGCTGAGGCAGGAGAATGGCGTAAACCCGGGAGGCGGAGCTTGCAGTGAGCTGAGATCCGGCCACTGCACTCCAGCCTGGGCGACAGAGCAAGACTCCGTCTCAAAAAAAAAAAAAAAAAAAAAAAAGAATATAACCTCAAACTAAAGAGAAAAGATCTTATATTGAATACATTTAATTTTATGTAAAGACTCACTACATTGTCTCTTGCTTTTTCTTATTTCATCCTGATAGTGAAATGGACCAGTGAATACCCTAGCATGGAGTCTGGGAAGAACATAACTAGTCCGTGATCTCCTTTAAGCAGGGAGTGGTATTTGTTCATTTATGTATTCACAGAACCTAACTCAGACCTAACTCACAGCACTCACTACATCTTTGTGGAATAAAGGAAGAGAAGAACGGAGAAAAGAATTCCTCATTTGAGGACCAGGATAGGAGACACCTTAAGCCCTACTGGACTTGGGACCCTGGAACAATTGCCTCCACCAAATTCTACTCTGTGACCTCTTTTTTGGGGGGTGGGGGATGGAAGACAGAATTTCACTCTTGTCACCCAGGCTGGAGCACAATTGCGTGATCTCGGCTCACTGCAACCACCGCCTTCCAGGTTCAGGCAATTCTCCTGCCTCAGCCTCCCGAGTAGCTGAGATTATAGGCATGCACCACCATGCCCAGCTAATTTTTTATTTTTAGTAGAAACAGGGTTTCACCATGTTGGCCAGGCTGGTCTCGAACTCCTGACCTCAGGTGATCCACCCACCTCAGCCTCCCAAAGTGCTGGGATTACAGGCATGAGCCACCTCACCGAGCCCTGTATTGTGGTTTCTATTCCTGTCTCCCCTACAAGACTGTGGTTCTTGACAGGCAGGTACCATGATTTTTTCCATTCTCACATCTCCAGTGTGTGACACCATTTATGAATAAATGACTGGAAGGAAAAAAACCCAAGGAACCAACTAACGTCTATTTTTTCTGGGCAGTTCAGAATCAGAGGCAACTATGGATTAAGGGACTACAATTAAGTTCTGTGAAAGTTGTCAAAATTAAAATAAAGTCACTAATGTTAAGAAAATCCAGGCAGGGCACAGTGGGTCATGCCTGTAATCCCAGCACTTTGGGAGGCCAAGGCAGGCGGATCATGAGGTCAGGAGATCGAGACCATCCTGGCTAACACGGTGAAACCCCGTCTCTACTAAAAATACAAAAAATTAGCCGGACATAGTGGCACGCACCTGTAGTCCCAGCTACTCAGGAGGCTGAGGCAGGAGAATCACTTGAACCCTGGAGGCGGAGGTTGCAGTGAGCTGAGATTGTGCCACTGCTCTCCAGCCTGGGCGACAGAGCAAGGCTCTGTCTCAAAAGAAAAGAAAAGAAAAGAAAAGAAAACTCTGACAAACAGAATCAGGGCAGGCCATGAAGAGAGGGTTTTCATGCTTGTATGCTTGATTAAAAAAAAAAAAAATCACAAAAGACTGTAAAACTCACAACCTTGTATGAAGGCCTTCACAACATTACATAAAAAATACTTATGCAAGGACATCTGCCCAGCAACTGCTTGTCCAAGCTCAGACTGGCATCTCCCTTGGTATTGCTTGAGTTCAGGAGTTTGAAACCAGCCTGGGCAACATGATGAAACCCCATCTCTACATAAAATATAAAAATTAGCCAGGCATGGTGGTACACGCCTATAGTCCCAGCTACTCAGGAGGCTGAGGTGGGAGGATTGCTTGAGCCTGGGAGCCAGAGGCTGCAGTGAGCCAAGATCATACCACTGCACTCCAGCCTGAGCAACAGAGCCAGACCGTGTATCCAAAAAAAAAAAAAAAAAAAAAAAGGCCAGGCGTGGTGACTTATACCTGTAATCCCAGCACCTTGGGAGGCTGAGGCAGGTGGATCGATCACCCGAGGTTGGGAGTTTGAGACCAGCCTGACCAACATGGAGAAACCCCGTCTGTATTAAAAAACTAGCTGGCATGGTGGCACATGCCTGTAATCCCAGCTACTCGGGAGGCTGAGGGAGGAGAATCACTTAAACACAGGAGGCATAGGTTGCAGTGAGCCGAGATCACACCATTGCACTCCAGCCTGGGTCACAGAGCGAGACTCTGTCTCAAAAAAAAAAAAAAAAAAAAAAAAAAAAAAAGTGAGACTTTGTCTTCTTTTACTCACACAGTTTACTATGGCATGCATATTCATATTCCCATTGCAATGTCCATTCCAAAATAAAGACCTTTTCTTTTAGAAAGCCTCTCTGATCGTTATTTAGGTTGACAGTTCCTTCTCACATAGGGTATAAAAAGTGGTCTGAGACAACTCCACTCTCTGACCAAAACACCAGTGCAGATTTCATAGCCTTTAATGCCTGAGGCAGTGCTGAGGCTGGGCAAGGAAAATTCAAGTGTCCTTTCATCCACAAAGTCACTAACACAAACCCACTCACCCTCGCCTTGAAGCTACTAATGCCAAGAGCACCAACAGAAGCCTTAGTGCTCAGGAAAGAGAAAGAGGGCCTGGGTCAAGGGCATCAAATTTAGGTTTTTGTTGAAACTGAAGTTGTAGCTGGAGAGTAGTCTGGGTGTGCTGATCCCTCCTAAGCCCTCGCCAAATACAAAATGTGGGAAACCATATGATCTTACCCATGAAACTGTCCTTGCCTATGGTCTTTTTCTGCTTGTTCCTAATTGCTATTGTAATTTTAATGAGTCCCCCTTCATCAATTCCACATTCCATATCTTTCAGCTATTATACTAAAAAAGTAGGGTAGGCAGGAAGTTGAGGCTGCAGTGAGCCATGATCATGCCACTGCACTCCAGCCTGGGTGACAGTGCAAGACCCCATCTCTAAAAAGAAAAAAGAAAAAAAAAGTGGAGGAGGATGTGCTCGTTGACGCATAACTTTTACGTAACTTGGGCATGCCCAGATTCCTCTGACCCGGGCTCCACCTGCCTTCTGACAGATTAGCTCTGAAGGAGTTCAGAAAATGCCACCCCAAAATATGCTGCTTTGGGCCTCAAACTGAGGACACTTGGGAAACAGCAAATGCAGGGAGAGGCTTTCTCTGAACTTCCCTTATCTGCCTAAGGACAGATTTTCCAAGAGGAACTCCATTGTCATGAGTCCCCTCCCCAGAAATTTCATCAACCAGGGAAGATTAACCAGGAGAGGAAACTAGAGGCCCACTTCATACCCAGACCGTCTCATGATGTCACCTGTTCTTCTGAGGGCCCATTCATCTTTCCCCAAAATCATTACAGTCCCCTAAGTTGCCTATATCTCCCTTCACACCTTCCCCCCCCAATGAACAGGGCATGTAAACATCTACATCTCACTGGGTTTGGAGGTACTCATTTTTCTTTCATGCAATGCCCCTGTGCACATAATATATTTGTATAATTTTCCTCCTGTTAATCGGCTGTCAGTGTACTTCATAGACTCAATAGTTGAATCTCAAAGGGTAGAGGGAAAGTTTTCCCTCCCTTACAGCCCATTCCAGCAATTTCTAACTGGAAAATCAGGGATACATGTGCCCATCCAACTCTAGACACACTTGCAGGATCACAGAATTTTAACCTTCTCTGGAGCCCTCCAGCAAGCTGGAGGTTATCATCCCCCAGGGGCAGGGAAGGAGTGGGAAAACCAAGGCACAAAGTGCCCAGAGGTTAGGGAAGACCAAGTGGGAGAATGAAAACAAAGACTGCCATACATTCAGCGGGGAAAATAACCAAAGGGGCCGGGTGAGGTGGCTTAACGCCTGTAATCCCAGCACTTTGGGAAGCTGAGGTGGGAGGATCGCTTGAGCCCAGGAGTTAGAGACCAGGCCTGAGCAACATAGCAAGACCTCATTTCTACAAATAATAAAAAAGAATTAGCTGAGTGTGGTGACACGTGCCTGTGATCCCAGCTACTCAGGAGGCTGAGGCAGAATCACCTGAGCCAGGAGGCTGCAGTGAGTCGTGTTCATGCCACTGCACTCCAGCCTGGGTGACAAAGCGAGACTCTGTCTCAAAAAAGAAAAGAAAAGAAAATGACCAAAGGAAGCAAGAAAGAGCCAGAGAAGGAAGATGACAAGAAAAGAGGAGGGTGTGTGTAGAGGTGAATGATCACATGAGTGAAAACAGTGAAGAGGCAAAAGGGCATGAGGAGGGGGCCAATCCGATTAGAAGACACGTTAATTTCCTCAAGAGTCAGAGCAGTCTCATATCTGTTTGTTTTTCTCGAATCCCCTATTTAACCCCCCAAAAATGTTCAATACGTACTTCATTGATTCCAGCTTGATTGATTGATTTTGAGATGGAGTCTCACTCTGTCACCCAGGATGGAGTGCAGT
The DNA here is from genome assembly GCF_007565055.1 of Rhinopithecus roxellana. Lineage (NCBI taxonomy): Eukaryota > Metazoa > Chordata > Mammalia > Primates > Cercopithecidae > Rhinopithecus > Rhinopithecus roxellana. The sequence continues at coordinate 155,284,280 of NC_044551.1, read as the reverse complement.
GGCTCGATCTCAGTTCACTGCAACCTCTACCTCCTGGGTTCAAGCAATTCTCCTGCCTCAACCTCCCAGGTAGCTGGAATTACAGGTACGCGCCACCACACCCAGCAAACTTCTGTATTTTTAGTAGAGACAGGGTTTCACCATGTTGGCCAGGCTGGTCTTGAATTCCTGTCCTTAGGTAATCGGCCTGCCTTGGCCTCCCAAAGTGCTGGGATTACACGCATGACCCATCAGATCTGGTCTCCAGCATTATTTATGAACCATGCTTCCAACAGGAGACTCGAACTCTCTGGTCCAACAGAATCCTGTGCCCGAGACTTCTGACATTCATGGTACCACCTAAATTCTCTTTCTATCCCAGGTTCTCAGTGTTGCCTTTGAAAGGCAGGACTTTAGGTATAGACCTTGAGTCAGCAAGGTCTACCCCAGGGGAAAACTGCTCCCTGCGCTAGGTCTGTACACCTAAAAGAAAGCTACAGACCTTGTTTAACCCATCAAATTGTGATTTTGCCCATATCTGCCAGCTGTTAGTAAATAAGTTCCTTTGTCTGGATGCAGAAAAGATCCAAAATATCCCTGTTGAAGATACCTGGTTTCTGGTGTACACTCTGCCTGTCTCCCCTTGCTGCGAGTAAGTCTTCACAAATAACTGTTTTTTTTTTTTGAGAAAGGATCTCACTCTCTTGCCCAGGCTGGAGTGCAGTAGCACAATTAAGCTCACTGCAGCCTCCATCTCCAGGGCTCAAGCAATCCTTCCACCTCAGTTTCCCAAGAAGCTGAGACTACAGGTGCATGCCAACACACCTGGCTAATTTTTTATTTTCTAAAAAATTATTTATTTTCTAAAAAATGTAGAGGAGGTCTATCTATATTTAAATATAAATATAAATATATAAAAAATAAATATAAATATAAAAAATATTTAAAAATATAGAGGAGGTCTATCTATATTTCTGTATGTTGCCCAGGCTGGTCTTGAACTCCTAAGCTCAAGCGATCCTCCCACCTTGGCCTCCCAAAGTGCTGGGATACAGGGCAGAGAACTTCTAATGCATTTCAGCACAGGGGTTGCTTTCCCAGGCTAGGTCGCTGAGCCAGCCTCCCTCTCTATCCTCCTTAGCCAGCTATTGCTGGAACTGCCTGTACCCGCTGCTCTCTGCCCTGGCTGCTTCTAAGAGAGTGCATTAAGGCTGGGTTGCTTCAAGCACTCTCTGCCCTCAATGCTAGCTTCTCAGTGGCTTGGCAAAGGTGCTTCCAACTCTTTTCTTTCTCCCTAGGGTCATCTTAGTAGGAATACCAGCATCTTAATTTCTTCTTTTATAAATCCTTACCTGATTTCCCTTCAGTTTTGCAGTTAAATCTACTGGTAATTGTGAAATAGCTCATGTAAAAAAAAAAAAAAAAATCCTCAGAGCCTAGAAGCCTGGTCCTCAACTTCCAGCCCTCTTTTCTCATGACCAAAATATCCTAGAGCCTTCAAGTGTTCAGTCCAGGCCCTGTTGGAACCTCTTTGAGCTCCACTGTTTATCTCTAGAAAAGCACTGAATATAGCAGGAGGCTAGAGGCATGCTGACATCTGCTCGTCAACAGAGCAGAAATGATGGCTTTAATTTCCTTTCTCAATTAATTCATTTCCAGGCTGTTCCCTCCCCACCTTCATAAGCTGGTTCTTATTTCAAAAAGTCAAAGTAATAAAGCTGCTCTCCATTACTCATCCAGTTGCTTCCTCCAGCTGCACATACCCCACATGCTCTTCCTCAACCTCTCCTCATCACCTTCTTTTTCCTCCCTTCTCCCTCTCCCTCACCCCTTCCAGAGGGAGTGCAGGGTCATTGCTCTACCTCCAAGTCCTACACTCTTCCTACAACCTTCTGAGCTTATTCTCTCTGGGTTGGTCTTCACGGTGCTGAATACATACCTCTTGATATGCTTTGCATTGATTGATTTCCTCATGCCAATGTTCCAGGCATATTTCTCTCAGAGATGACCCTAAGAAAAAATCTGCTGCCCCAGAGAAACTGAAAAATACCGAAAGATTGAGTGCCTAACAGAGCTGGATTTATTCCCTCATTCCAACTACAGGAATTAAAATCTCAGAGCTGGACTGACCCATAATGCCCAGGCACTGGCCCTAACAGTGGGTCTGGACCAGGAGCCAGGATTTTTGTGGGGACAGCCCTCTGTAGGCACCTGGAGGCACCTGCATGCTGCATGTTTGGACATGTTTGGGCATGTTTAGGCAGTGAAATATAAAGAAATGGGCCAGGCGCGGTGGCTCACGCCTGTAATCCCAGCATTTTGGGAGGCCAAGGCAGGCGGATCATTTGAGGTGAGGAGTTTGAGACAGCCTGATCAACATGGTGAAACCTGGTCTTTACCAAAAATACAAAAAAATTAGCTGGGCATGGTGGCGTGCACCTGTAATCTCAGCTACATGGGAGGCTGAGGCTTGAGAATTGCTTGAACCCAGGAAGCAAAGGTTGCATGACCTGAGATCATGCCAGTGCATTCTAGCCTGGGTGACAGAGTGAGACTCTGATTGAAAAAAGAAGGAAAGAAGGAAGGGAGGGGAGGGAGGGAGGGAAGGAGAAAGAAAGATAGAAAAGGAAATGCAACTGAGCATATAGGGTAAGGCATGGGGCTTTGGACTCAAAACTCAGATTTAAGTTCTGCCCTGACATTTATTACCTACCTGACCCTGGTTAAGTTACTTCTCTACCCCTTAATTGTAAAATAACAGTACTTCCTTGGCTGGCAGGACCAAATGGGAGCATGTATGTAAAGCATTTAATGCAGGGTCTGGTGCATGAAGAGCATTCATTAATTGTAAGAAGTTATTATAATCATAAGTGAATAGACATCACTAAGCCAGATAAGCTGTTAAAACTCATTGTAGGCCTCTAAATTAAAAAAAAAAAATATACAGCCTTGCTATTTTTTAAAAGTATTGCCTCTAAGAGTTGCTTTAATAAATTTCTAGAAAGGAGTGATTTATAAGTACCATATTGTTGGAATGTAAACAGATATTTCAAAGAGGTAAAAGTAACTTGTTTTCTTGAGTGGGATAAATATTCCCCTTGGGATCTTGTTTACAAACTCAAATATTTTGTAGGCAAATGATGCTAAGAGAAACTCTAGCCCTTACTTAGGGGAAATGATCACAAAAACTGTATTCTGAGCTTTGAGTAAATGAGGTTTCTACCCTTCAGAAAACGAGCCATTGCCCAAATGAAATACCCTGATTTCAAAAGCATGAGGAAAAATGGTCGTTCTTGAGGTTTTTCGTTGTATACACGTTTAATCTAATGCCGCGCAATATTGGGTAATGGCCAACCTATTGCACAAACAGTTTTCAAGTATTCATGTGTAGACTATCCAAGGGCAGCTATCTAACCAACCTTGTATATGATGCTTTTTGTTCTGTCTGCTTATATCTTTACTGTTTCCCAACACACACACACACACACACACACACACACCCACCCAATTCACATCCGCATTCACACAGATACACATATTAACACACATTTACTCACAGGCATGCATAAACGAACACATTAACACACACGTTCTCTCACTTTTTTGTTCTCTTCTAGACACACATACACACACACATACACACACCCCCACTTTGCCCAGAGCAAGCAGAGCCCAGAACTCTGTCTTCTGGCGGCTACGGAAAGATCCATGACCGCTCTGAAAAGCATCTCTTTGTTCCCTTTCTCCCCTCACTGTAATATTTCCTTTTCCTGAATATCATGCAGCAAGGGGCGGGGAGCGGGAAAGGAAAGAGAGGAAACCGTGGTCTCCCCCCAGCCCAGCAGTGCAGGCTGTGCGAAGCAGAAGGCTCCTGCTTCTGGGTGCTGGCATCTCTCCTGCCATTTTTTCTGAAACTTTGGGGTGTTTTTCTCTTCGCAGCACCCACGCTCCCCTCCCTTTCTGCCAAAGCTCCTTGTTGTGACACAGTGAGCGGCTGGTGGGTGGGGGGAGGGGAATCAGCTAGGTGGCCTCCGGGCTGAGTTACAGCTCCCCCTCCAGGAGCAGGGAGGGCGGAAATGAGACTACAGACAAATCCTAGAAGCCCCCCTAGTGCTGACCCCCCTACATACCCAGAGCGTCTGTGCACCCCCCAACACCCACCCATACACATACACACACACCCCCCAGACGAGCGTGGCAGGCGCAGCCACACAGTCAGTAACACTCAGGCGGGAAACGCCATGTCACATTGCCATGGGTCTGCCCAGAAGCAATCCATGCCCCACGCCCCCTCCTTTGATCTCTCACCCCTCTGCTGGGCCAGAGAATGTTGCTGAGTGCTGGGCCTTGGGTGCGTGGACTCCGATACCATCGGCACTTCAAGCACAGGGACCACCAGCAGCAGCGCCAGCGGCTGCCCAACCCCCTCCTCCCAGGGCTCCAGCAGTACACCCTGAAACACACAGACACAGTCCTGGTTGGGGGGCGGGGCAGAGGAAGTGTGGGGTACATCTCATGGGCTGTGGCCTCGCTCCCCTCGGGTTCAGCTGATGGCCAGCAGTCCCTGGGCTTGTCTGAGGGAGAGACATCACTACAAGAGGGAAGGAGAAAGGATTCAACGACCTCTCAGCTCTCTCAAAACTCCGGGAGAACCAGTCAGTGAGAGCCAAGTGACGGGTCTGAATACCGGAGGACCGGCGTTGCCAAGCTAGGTCGTGGGTCAGGAAAGTCAAAGGACATTCCCTACTGTGCGGGGATAAAACAGGAGACTCTGTGGGCTCGGCTGCAAGTACCCAAAGATGGGCCCCATCATTTTCCTTGCTGGCCACTGGAGGGGCAATGCCCTGCCCTCCTCCCTCCCCAAGACCTTCTTTTTATCAGGCTGCTTCTCTAGCCCCTGTGCTTTAGGCACATTACTTTATTTTAATTTACATAACTCCACTGGGTGTTACTGTAGAAAAAAAAAAAAAAAAAAAAAAAAACAAACCACAACTTGTGGTTCAGGGATTTTACATGATTTGATCAAGATTACAGCCAAGTGCGCGGTGTGGCGTGTGCCTGGAGTCCCAGCTATTTGGGAGACTGAGGCAGGAGGATCACTTGAGTCCAGGTCAGGAGTTGGAGTGCAGTCTTCATCCTGGGTAATATAGCAAGACCTCATCTCTCAAAAGAGAGAGAGATACAGAGAGAGAGAGACAGAGACAGAGAGAGGGAGAGAGAGAGCTAGAGAGAGCTAGAGAGAGAGAGAGAGTACACAACTAGCAAGTGAGGGAGCCAGTGTTCGCCCCCATACCTGGGTAACTTCGTAACCTTGGCCCTTTCCACTGCTTCTCAGGAGTGCGCCACTGGAACCTTCCCAGCTTCCTCTGAGTGAGCTAGAGAGGGAGTCTGGTGTTGAAGAGAGTGTTGGGGGAGGTAGAAGAGGCATCTGCCTACTGACTTTCTTCCAAGGGAACAAAAGTAGCACAGCCTGGGAACCCTCTGCGCCGTCTTCCAAGCCTTGGGAGGCAGTGCCCAGTGGCTCGGGTGATTCCTCTAGAGCCATTTCTCCTTCAGGACCCCACACTTTCTTGGCCAGTGTGCTACATGGCTGCAAAAAGCCCAGCCCTGGACAGGCAAAGAATGTGTTGATTCAGAAACAGTTTTTAAATTAATAAGCACGTGGTGATTCAGGCTGTTTGTTCAGGGCAATGTGCTGCCTAAATTGGAATGTGCCAAACTCCCTTCTCCCACTTCCCCTCACCTTCTCCCACTTCCCCTCACCTTCTCCCCTTCTCCAGGTCCTGGCTGTTCCCCATGTCATTCTGGTAGTCAGAATTCCAGTTCCTCCATACCCTCAGGTGGGGCAACTGTTAGTCTGCGAAGCCCAACTTGCCAACTGAGCAGCTTCCCTGGGCTCTGAGGTCTCGTGTGTGTGTGTGTGTGTGTGTGTGTGTGTGTGTGTGTGTGTAAGGTGCTTTTTCTTCTCAAACTGAAAAGTGATTAATCCATCGGTTCTCCTCTCTTCTGGAACATGTCCTAGGAGGACAGGTACTACTCAGTTTCATATCTGCTGTCAGGAAGTAAGCATATAAGCAGCTCCTCCTTGAGGCAAGACCTACAGGTTGGACTGTCTTAAGGATGATCAAACTAGAAATTATTCTTCCTAGAGGGGCTGCCATCAGAAGTTTATCTCATCTTATCTCCCTTCAAATAGAGCTGCTCTTCTCTTCAGCCCAGACAAACATAATACATTCAAATACTCATTCGACAAGTATTTATTGAGTCTTTATGAGCCAGAAATGGTTCCAGGTGTAGGCACATGGTGGTAACAAGACAGAGAGGCACCCTACTCTCATGGGGTTTCATTCTAGTATGTGGGGGTGGGGAGAGGCAGATAAGAAATGAGGAAACTAATAATCAGTGCCAGGATATATATCAAATAAGATATGATAGAGCAGGGATCAGATCAGCAAGCTATAGCCATGGGCCGAATCTGCCTACTACCTGTTTTGTAAACAAAATTTATAAAGTAAATAAAGAGGCTAACACAGTGGTTCATTCCTGTAATCACAGCATTTGGGGAGGATTACTTGAGGCCAGGAGGTTGAGACCATCCTGGGTAACACAGCAAGATCCCCATTCCTGCAAAATAAATATTTTAAAAAATACCCGGGCAAACTTGGTGGGCACACACCTGTGGTCCTAGCTACTTGGAAGGCTGAGGCCAGAGGATCATGAAGGTACAGTGAACTATGATCGCACCACTGCACTCCAGCCTGGGGAAAAGAGTGAGACCCTGTCTCTAAAAAAGAAAGAGAGAGAAAAAAAGAAGGAAGGAAGGAAGAAAGGGGAAGGAAGGTTGGATGTTCAGCAGGGGCCTACTTTATTTTCTCTTTTATTTTTTAATTAATTTTTTAATAGATAATATATTTAATGAATCTACATTTTTAAAAAAATAGAAAAAGATATGCAGATAAGTCTATTTTCCTGCCGTTTCCTAGCTATCCACTTTCCTTCCCCATAAGCAACAAAATGTTAATTTTTGGTGCCTCCTTCCAGAGAAATGTATTCATACAAAAGCAAGTACATGTGTACAGTCTACGTTTTTGCCCCCAAGGAAGCTATTTTAAATTGGAAGATCAGGAAAGATTTGTGATTTAGGATAAAATTTGAATAAGAAGGTGCCAGCCAGGCAAAGATCTCAGAGCAGCAGCTTCCAGGCTGTGGGAACAACTAGTACAAAGGCCCTAAACTAGACCTGACATGTCAGGCCCTGAGATGAGAAAGGAGGCTCATGTGTTTGGGACATGCTGGGCCAGAGGGCAGTGATTTGACATAAATTGGAAGAAATTAGAAAGCAGGAAGATTCTGCTCTTAAAGGCTCTATAGGCCAGGCATGGTGGTTCATGCCTCTAATCCTACCACTTTGGGAGGCTGACGCAGGCGGATCACGAGGTCAGGAGTTCGAGACCAGCCTGGCCAACATGGTGAAACCCTGTCTCTACTAAAAATACAAAAATTAGCCAGGTGTGGTAGCACGCGCCTATAGTCCAAGCTACTTAGGAGGTTGAGGCAGGAGAATCACTGGAACCTAGGAGGTGGAGGCTGCAGTGAGCCGAGATCGTGTCACTGCACTCCAGCCTAGGAGACAGAGTGAGATTCTGTCTCAAAAAAAAAAAGAAAGAAAAAGATAATATAAACAAAGAGAACAGCAATTAGCACAGTAACAATTAGCACACTCAGCAACTTCCTCCCCCTCCTCCTCCTCATTGCTTGGTTTATAAAACACTTTCTCATCATTTATCTCATTTGATATTTGCAATAACCCTGTGATTGGGCAATAACCTGTTTCCATTTCACAGGTAAAAAACATTGAGGCTCAAGATGATTAAATACATCGTCCAAGTCACAGAGCAGAAACAAACCCAGGTGTTCTGACTCCACATAGCGCAAGCTTCTCTCATTGTGGGGAGAGCAGAGGGCAATGTAAGCAGGCAGAATAACAGGAACAAGAGAAAGAAGCAGGCAGCATTGGTAAACCCAATTGCATGTCATTTGCACCAGGAATGCTCTCTCAAGAGAAGCCTGCAACCTCTGCCTTCTAGGTAGTCTCCATATTCCCAGATCACAAGTCCCAGCTCAGGAAAAGGAGCAACTTACTGATGCACAGCCTCAACAGAGCAGGAAAATTGTGAACAAGAGAAATTCACTACCTCTACAATCTCATTAACACTGCAGACCTACACGCACATGCACCAGACCTGCAGGTTGTCAGCGGTTAGTTACTAAGCCTGAGGCCTGAAATAAATTAGGCTGCATCTCAGAAAAACAAGGTTGTGTTACTCATATTAAGTATTTGTGTGGATTAAAATGCCATCTACTGTTTTGTGGGTCACCTTTCTTTTCTCGGGGCCCTGCTGAGTAGCTAGAAGGACTATCTTCCACACGCGCCACTCAGACTCTATCCTGTCACTTCCCAAAGGGGACTGGCCGAATTGAGCCACCTACTCCTTGTCTATCAGAGCCAGGCTATGAGGCCCCCGGGTAGGGGCTTCAGTGTCTGCCTTTGGAATGAAGTTGCCTTCTGGGGTTGCCCCTGGCAACCAAACTGCTTGAATGTCTGTATCTCTTAGAGGAGACTTGGGAGCTGGGGAGGAGGAGGAATTGATCCCTGAACAACAGAATGCAGGGAGCGTGTCAGGCATTGTCCTCCTTTCCACCTTTCAGCCCCTAGACCCCACCTCCTGATGAGAACAAGTGTTGTCCCCTCACCTGGCTTCTGCAGGTCAGCAGAATTAGCCTGAGATTCTCCCTGAGGACAGGGAGGCTGGGGAGAACCTGCCTGCTTAGCCTACTGCAAAGATCCAGGTACCCAACACATCCTTGGCCAGTTCCTGGCATACCATATGCCTTCAAATGCCTTACACCATTTCATCCTTTAAGCTTCAACATCCCCTTCTCCAGGAAGCCTACTCTGACGTGGCTCTTGGCCGCAGGCAGAGATAGTGTACCTGCCTGTGAAACCCTGAGTATCACTCTATCATAATACACATCACTCCATTGTAGATGTATCTGTTTTTATTAGCTCCTCGAGGTTAAGGAGTGTGTATTATTCTAGCCCAGGACCTGGCACATAGGCACAACATAAATGCTTATTGAATGGGTAAGTGACTGAGTGAGAACACAAGACTATGACAGGAGAGCATTTCCCAAACCAGCAGTCCTGTAGTCCATTGTAGATTAGTAGGAATGTTGCAAAAAATAAAAAGGATTTCTCTGCTTAGATAATGTTGGGAAAGAAATTCCCTCCCTTCCTGAGGCAGGAAGGAGATCTTCAAGCACTGGCCAGAGGAAACAGAATGTGTAGAGCACAGAGGGGCCTGAAATTATTCAGCTCCAACCACAGCATAGGGTATGCAGAGGGAACAAGGAACCAAGACAGTCCTGAAAGCTGAATTAATACATTTGGGACAGGCAAGTGGCAAGCTCCAAGCCTCATATTAGGAAGACAGATCTGGCCAGGTATGTAGGGTGGACTGGAGGGAAGAATCAGCTGGCAGGGAAGAATCAGACACTTGTCAGGAAACTATTGTGACAGTGCAGACTTGACCTGTAAAGGGTCTAGACAAGAGCAGTGACAGAGGGAAATGAAAGCAAGAAATAAACCACCCAACTCTATTGGATGGCTTCCTCATCAGCCCGGGGATGGCAGCTGCTGCCTGACCCTGGCTTATTGCCAGCCTGTGGTTGCCATCTGAGCTGACTGGCCACCAAACACTTGGTGCCCTGCAGAAATCCTAGCTGCCATTACCCCTGGTGCTGAGTGGTGTGCGGTGGAGGGTAAGTCTAGGAGAGCTTTTCCCAAACCAGCAGTCCTGTAGTCCATTGTAGATTAGTAGGCATGTTGCAAAAAATAAAAATGAGTTCTCTGCTTAGATAATGTTGGGAAAGAAACTCCAGAGTTGACAAAGGGAGAAAGTTTCTCTACTGGAACATGTCAGGGAGCCATGTACCCCTTCCCTCAGTGTTTATCAACCTGAAATGGCAATGGAGCCCTTTTCATGCCATCCCCACTCACAGCTCCTAAGAGAGCACTCACTTCCTTAGAGGTCCAGCTTCACTCACAGTCCTACCTCAGAAGCAGTACAGAAGCTGCTTACGAGCTCTGGCTCTGAAGTCAGTGGGTCTGGATTCAAATCCTAGCTCTACCACTTGATGGTTATCTAGCCTCTCAGTTTGCTTGTCTACACGATGGGGAAAATATTAGAAGCTACTGCAGTAGGGTTGTTTAGAGGATTATATTAGCGAGATATGCACCTAGCACTGTACCTGGCGCATAGGAGTCCCTCAAAAATTTGAGCTACTGTTTTTATCCTATGCAACCATGTGCCCTATAATGAGAGTTCAAGCTCTGAACCAGGGCAACCTGGTGAGGGGAGGGCATCAAATACTCTCTCTGGAGATTTAGAAGTGGGACGCAGGGCCAAATGGTTGGCAGTGGGAATGAAGGCGGACAAGATGCATAAAAAGAGGAGCCAGAATCTGAGATCGAGGCCTGAAGAGTCACAGCCAGCACCTCATCACGAGTCTGCCCCTCACTCTCTCCCCATGCTCGCAACGCCATTTTCTGGCTGCCCCTGTTTGCCCCCCCTGTATCGGAGCAGCATCAGGCCCTTGGATGTTTCCAGCCAGTGGCCTCCACCAGGTGTTTATTAACTCTTACTGTGTGAATGAGAAGCTCATGTCATGTCCTCATGACTACAAGGAACACCACTTCCCCTATCTTTTACTCCCCCTTCCTCTCTTCTTGCCTTCACTGCACACACACCTTTCCAGATGCTTCCCTTGAACCCAATAGCTGTCACACATTCCTAAGAGTGGCCTTTGGATCTGGAAGACAGAATGAATAAAGGAAATCATTCCTTCCATCAATACAGCATTTTGCAAAGTGATTTTATATGATTTTGATAACACTCTGAGGAAAGTATTATTATTTCCATTTTTGAGATGAATAACTAAAACTTATAGAACTTAGCATTATCTCAAGGTCACACAGCTACACAGGGTAGAATCAGGACCTGAACCCCGCACTTTTCACCTCTAAGCCAGGGTCATGTCCACTGTACCCTCCACCCTGGCCTCCCTGCCAACCCAGGACTCAGGGTCAGGCCACTATGGCTGCAAATCACAGCCTTTATCTAAGAACTTGTCTCTGGGCAAGTCACATACAGTTCTGTGTGTTCATGGGTAGGCACCACCCCCAAATACCTAGCTTTGTCCTCTGAAAGTGACTTTTAAGAAGAGGTGAGCTAGTCAGGGTATTCAGGGATGCCAGGAGCAAAGTCTTGGATCAGAGCTGCTCTGCCTGCTCGTGTCACACTGCTCTCTCTCCTCTGGGGGAAATCCCCAGCAGCTGTGATATGGTTGGGTTCAAGATTCTGCCCTAATATGGTCTGACAGCAGCTAAAAGGCTGGAGTGGGAAGATCTAGGACTGAAAATCCCTCAGTGGAAACCTGGTTTCCTGTTACTACCCTTTGTGTTCTCTGTGTTTGAGGGACTCAGGAAGACTCAGACACCATGATTATCTGGCAGGTTTTGAGTCTCATTCATTAGCCATGGGAAGAGGCACCTCCTCCTCCTCTCCATCCAGAGAGGGCCTGAATCTAAGCACGCCAGGCAGATGAGTCTGTGCTTCCTGTGTTCCCCCTTTAGACCTGGCCCTCCTCTCCTCCTGCAATGGCCAGTATCTTGTCACTCACGACCCCGCTTCTGGATCCTGGGGCCCGCCTCTTCCTTCCCTTCCCTCTCCTTATGTGCCAACATCATCACAGAATCGCTCTGAGGGCACCCCAGAGTCCCTCATGTTTTTATCTTGTGAATTCCAGAACTGACAATTTCTTCATTACAAAGAGGAAAGGGCTGACTCCTGTAATCCCTAGGAGACCAAGGTGGGAGGACTGCTTGAGCCTGGGCAACACAGGAAGACCCCACCTTTACAAAAATTTAAAAATTAGCCATGTATGGTAGTGTGCACCTGTGGTTCCAGCTACTCAGGAGGCTGAGATGGGAGAATCACTTGAGTTCAGGAGTTTGAGGCTGCAGTGAGCCTTGATTGTGCCACTGTGCTTCATCCTAGGTGACAGAGACAAACAAAAAACAAAGGGGAAAAGATGTATTCCTTATCATCTTCCCTAGCCTGTGGGGCTGAGAAGGCAGGTGGTCTGAGCCCCCCTTCTACCCTATCCAAATTGCTGTCCTTCCCAGCTCCACCTCAGCTGCCAAAGTCTGCTATGGTACACAGACAAACGGAACCACAAAGCTCCCCCAGGAAACCAAAAATGCCAACACAACAGATTTATAACTGTGAATAGACTCCAAGAGATCATGGAGGAAAACTCCAAGCCTTTTTAGTTTCTACACACACACACATACACACACACACACACACACACACCCCGACACACTCTTTCCTCCACCCCCAACAGCCCTCCCTTAAGGGAGATGTTAATGGAGTCGTCCATTAAATGCAGCAGCTGCCAGAGCATTCGGCTGACTGGGCAGAGGGCCTGAACCCATTTATTCCAAACTGCAGCCCCCATCACATGTCTCAGATTTTTATCTTTTCATTTCCACACTGTGCTCCGGCCAGGTCGCTGAATACCAGCTCCCGGCCTGAGAACCCACATGCTTCCATGGAGTACACACTAATGCCTGCCTGCCTAACAGCCACAAAGGCCGTGCATGGAGAGATGGGAGGGAGGACAGCGGGAAGTTAGTAAATCAGTACTCATATCCCAAAGCCCACTCATACTCAAGAAAATGTTGCTTAAAGAGCCCCATTGTGGAATCTTTATCTATGACAATTACCTGTAACTGAAAATTTGTTACAATGTTACAACATCTAAAATCCACTCTCACAACATCTAAAATCCACTCTCAGCCTGGCAGGGTGGGTGGCTCACACTTGTAATCCCAGCACTTTGGGAGGCTGAGGCAGGAGGATTGCTTGAGCACAGGAGTTTAAGACCAGCCTGGGAAACATGGCAAGACCCCATCTCTACGAAAAATACAAAAATTAACTGGTCCTGGTGGCACGCACCTGTAATCCCAGCTACTCAGGAGGCTGAAGTGAGAGGATTGCTGGAGCCTGGGAGTCAGAGACTGCAGTGAGCCAAGATGGTGCCACTGCACTTCAGCTTGGGTGGCAGAGTGAGACTTTTTCTCAAAAAATAAAATAAAATTCACTCTCAAGAGGAAGACTGCCTGTTTCTGAAGACTCTGTCCCCAAGACCAGTGTCACCTGTCATTTCTAATGGGTCCCTGCCCTGTCCTCCATTGTGAACTATTATAAAGCCAAATACTTTACCAGCTGTTTAGAATGAAGGCAACAAAACAAGTTTCATATAGTGTGTCACACCTGAGTCTAGAAAGTACCTCTTATAATTGACTGCTGAACCCATCATTTGTGTTCCTCTTTTTTTTTTTTTTTTTGCAATGGAGTCTTGCTTTTGTCGCCCAGGCTGTCACAACGGCATTATCTCAGTTCACTGAAACCTCCACCTCCTGTGTTCAAGTGAGTCTCCTGCCTCAGCCTCCCGAGTAGCTGGGATTACAGGCGCCCGCCACCATGCCTGGCTAATTTTTGTATTTTTAGTAGAGATGGGATTTCACCATGTTGGCCAGGCTGGTCTTGAACTCCTGACCTCAAGTCATCCACCCACCTCTGCCTCCCAAAGTGCTGGGATTACAGGCGTGAGCCACCGCGCTCAGCCCATCATTTGTGTTTCTTAAGCAATTTCATTTGAATGAGCTAGATGTACTCTACAGTCAAAAAGGCAAAAAGACAATGCATGCTGTAATGAACACAAGTTCCTCCCCAAGTGTTGCTTCCTTAGGGGATCAGTCTCTTTAGTTATTCCAAAACCACATGGTCCTGGGAGTGGCAAGATCCTCCCCTCGACTTCAGGGGTAAGGACATGACCCAGGCCTAGCCCATCAGATTACTCCACACCTCTAGGCACAGCAACTGATTCAGAGAAGGACATAGAACTCAAACCAGACCAATCACAGTGCTCTCCGGCCTTCTCCAGGAGCTATGGGAGAAATATATACTGTCTCTGTGGAATGGTGAATTCTGAGGGTAGCACTGGTTTGGAGCTGCTGGTGGCCACCTGACTGCCATACGTGGAGAGTCTGTCTGACCCTGAAGCAAGGCAGCAACAAGCAAAGCCAAGGAACAGAGATAGTCTGTACCCCATGCACCACTTGTTTTGTGTGTGTGTGTGTGTGTGTGTGTGTGTGTGTGTGTGTGTGTGTATGTTTGCTTCTTTGTTTATTTTCTTTTCTGAGACAGAGTCTTGCTCTCTCACCCAGGCTGGAGTGCAGTGGCACAATCTCAGCTCACTGCAACCTCTGCCTCCCAGGATCAAGTAATTCTCCTGCCTCAGCCTCCTAAACAGCTAGGATTACAGGTGTACACCACCACACCTGCCTAATTTTTGTTTTTTGTTTTTTGATTTTTTGAGATGGAGTCTTGCTCTGTCACCCAGGCTGGAGTGCAGTGGCCCGATCTCGGCTCACTGCACGCTCCGCCTCCCGGGTTCATGCCATTCTCCTGCCTCAGCCTCCTGAGTAGCTGGGACTACAGGCGCTGGCCACCACACCCAGCTAATTTTTGTATTTTTAGTAGAGACAGGGTTTCACCATGTTAGCCAGGATGGTCTCAATCTCCTGACCTCGTGATCTGCCCGCCTCGGCCTCCCAAAGTGTTGGGATTACAGGTGTGAGCCACCACTCCCGGCATTTTTGTATTTTTAGTAGAGATGGGGTTTCACCATGTTGGCTAGGCTGGTCTCAAACTCCTCACCTCATGATCTGCCTGCCTTGGCCTCCCAAAGTTCTGGGATTACAAATGTGAGCCACTGTGCCCAGTCTGTTTTTTAATAAGCTGGTGTTTTGAAATTGTTATTTATTTTTGTAGAAATGAGATCTCACTATGTTGCCCAGACTGCTTTTGAACTCCTGGTTTCAAGCGATCCTCCCACCTCAGTCTTCCAAAGTACTGGGATTACAGGTGTGAGCCACAGCGCCCCGGCCATGATGCATCATTTGAAGTCATGGATCTAGTCTTCCTAAAGCCAGTCGACCATTTTGCTGGAGATGTTTGAAAGAAAACAGCTACCTTTTAGTTAGTTGTCCCTCTGGGACACAGTCCTTATACTACCTTCCTGTTTGTTTGTTTGTTTGTTTGAGACAGAGTCTCGCTCTGTCGCTCAGGCTGGAGTGCAGTGGTGCAATCATAGCTCACTGCAACCTCTGCCTCCTGAGTTCAAGTCATTCTCATCCTTCAGCCTCCCAAGTAGCTGGGACCACAGGTGCACACCACCATGCCTGGCTAATTTTTTTGTATTTTTGGTAGAGACAGGGTTTCACCATGTTGGCCAGGCTGGTCTTGAATGCCTGAGCTCAAGTGATCCACCTGCCTTAGCTTCCCGAAGTGCTGGGATTACAGGCATGAGCCACCATTCCTGGCACTACCCCTATTTTATTCCCTCCCACAAAATATGTTGGGAGAAAAGTTATGGAAATAGATAAGAGTTATCCAAATTTTCCTTTTCGCCTCTAAATCAAACCATAAGATTCCAGATCTCTTGAGAATAAGAATCAGAAGCCACTCTGATTCTAGAAATAGTGAGTCAACTAAGTGCTTGCTAAAGAGGTCAGAGGTATTTGAGGTGTATCCCTAAATATTTGGGAGCATCTTGATAAACATTTACTGTGCTCTCTGTCTCACATTTTCCCTGGGGATCACTATCAAAATAGATGGATCAAGGTACCACCCAGTGGCCTTGCCGGAGAGAGTTCTTCACCCCCTCGCCAACTCCCTTCCCATCCTCACCACTAGTGGGAAGGGGGTCTTCAATATAACAATGCATTGAAATTAAGCTCTAAGAGGTGACAGAAGCAATGAGGAATTGTCTTGGAGATGCTTTATTGGAAGAACATAAGGATCCACCTTCATCCTTCCAAAATAGAGCCAGACCTTGGCCAGGCACTGTGGCAATAATGCCAGCACTTTGGGAGGCCGAGGATGGGTGGATCACCTTAGGTCAGTAGTTCAAGACCAGCCTAGCCAATGTGGAGAAACCCCATCTCTACTAAAAATGCAAAAATTAGCCAGGCGTGGTGGCACATGCCTGTAATCCCAGCTGCTCAGGAGGCTGAGGCAGGAGAATCGCTTGAACCCAGGAGGCGGAGATTTCTGTGAACCAAAATCACAACACTGCACTACAGCCTGGGCGACACAGCAAGACACTATCTCAAAAAATTAAAATTAAAATTAAAAAATGGAGCCAGACCCAATCTCACAGGCCCTAATAATGAAGCCTAGACTCAGAGAAGAAAGCAGGGGGTAGAAAGGAAAGAGGAGAAAAATTAAAGGGAACAATTGCAAAAAGATTGAAAAAGAAAGTCCCAAGAACAAAATAGCGTCACGAAGAGGCCAAGAAGCTGAGCAAAGCATAGCAGAGAGATGACAAGACCCGAGTACCTGGGGCCTTTCATCAGAGCAGCCGGTTCCCTGGGCAGGTGCTGGGCTTCTCCTTCCAGAGAGCTTCGGACCCTGCCCAGGGGAGTGTGGCGCTCAGGGCGCAGCTGGCTCCCAGGCATAGTACAGACCTACCCGAATGACCGCCTAGTCATGGCTCAAAGGTTCTTCCAGTCAATGTGCTTCCTTTGCTGGTTAAACCCATGAAACCTCAGCCTGTGGCTCTCTCCTAACAAGGCTTTTTACGCCCTTGCTAGCACAGCTGTCTGCCAGATGACTATTGAAGGAGCCATCTATTGCTAGAAAAACACACTCCACTTCTTTCTCAGTGGGCCTTTACTCCTCTATGTTTTCTGAACATAGGGAGAGGGGCTGTTGTTCCCAGTGCTCGCTGTCATTGGGCATTAATCATCACTATACTCACAGGGCTCTCTACAGTCATTTGGGTTGCTCAATACTCTATCATTTGGGAGAGCAGCTGTATTAGGTCAGGTTCCCTATTAGCAGAGCCTGAGACAGGATTCAAGGCACACGATTTATTGAGATGTGACTTCAGAAGAAAGAGAATGAAGGAAGCAGGGAAGGGTAGGAGGGAAGGATATGGCTGGAACTTTGTGTTTAGCCTCAGCCTGACTCCATGGGGGGAACTCAAGAGCATAAATAGCACCAAGGAACTGATCCTTTCTTGCAATGAAGGGGCTGGTCCTTGTACCCTCTTGGCTGAAATCTGAAGGGGATGGGTACAGGAGGGTACAAAGGGTCTCCTACACACTGGGAGCAATTTTCTGGAGGCAGGGAGATCTGTGAGCTATTGGAGTCCCAGATAGCAGCTGGGGGATGGATACACTGAAAAGGTAAAGGGAATCTGAGCAGGGTACCAATGGCATCCAATACAGCTACACGTTAGTTGGCCTGGGCTGTTAAAACACAATACCATAGACTGGGTGACTTAAACAACAGACATTTATCTTCTTACAGTTCAGGAGGCTAGAAGTCCAAGAAGGGGGCAGTAAGAGGGAGAGAGGGGGAGGCAGAGTAGATAAACCAAGCCCTCTGGTGTCTCTGTCTATAAGGGCACTAATCCCATCCTGAGGGCCCCATCTTCATAACTTCACTTTAATCTGACTGCCTCCCCAAAGTCCCACCTCCAAATATCATCTGGGCAATAGGGCTTCCACATATGAATGTTGGGGGCACACAGTTCAGTCCACAGCAGCTACCATTTTCCAAACAGGTAAAACAGACAAGCATTAGCTTGCTTTGTTCCATGAGAGCCATTTCCCCACCAGTCATTTCTCTGCCACCTAAATTCCTCTGGGAACCCCATTGCTGACTGATACGGAAGAGTTAAGTTTAAACCCCAGCTAGCTGAACCAGGCCTAGGATCTCCCAACGGCTTCTCTTTCTTCTGCCTTAGCAGATGCTCTGCTTGATCTGGGAAAATCAGGCTGGGAATGTTTGCAAGCCTCAGTCCTTGGTAAGTATTCTGGAGGTGACAGCTGAGGCATGTGCGTGCACTCCTCCCAGCTCAGGCTTTGAAGCTCGGGAGCAGAGCCATTAACATTCTCTTCAGTCCACAGACAGTTCTCTTCAGCCCTTGTTAGTCTCATTTTCTTCCCTCCTGACTTTTTCATCAAGAGCAGCAGCTTTGTTGTTCCTAGAACCTTTTCTTCTCTTCAAAGAGCTCTGGTCCCCAGGGAGGCCTGTGGCCGAGAGACTTGTCAGATACCTCTGGATTCCCAAAGAGGAGACCATGCCACCTGCTTTGCAGCTAAGAACCCAAGCACCCCCACTCCCTTCACAGATGCCTTCAGGATTGAGCAAAGGACCAGCTGGGGGTGGGGGGCCCAACTGCCCCCTGGTTTCCCGGGCATCCGCAGTGGTTAGGCCATGGGCTAGAGAGACTATCCTGCTGGGTCCTCAGGTCCACTCCTACTTCTGAATTTGGGCTATTTAAATAGAGGAGGTCAGAGAGGATAGTTACAGAGAGTAGGAATCCATCTACTGCCCCACCTCCATTCTGAAGCTGTGAGGGGAGGTGGAGAGGGCTCCTTTCACAGAAGGCCTCTTGTAGGCTGGAGAGGGGCAGAGAAGAGTTCTCAGTGGGAGCACCATTCACGCCTCTGTGATTTATTAAGAGCTACTATCTATCAAGCTGTGTGGGGGGTGCTTAGAGAATAGGAAAAAGTAATCTCGGGGAAGCTTAAATTCTACTAGCCCCAAAGCAAATTTCCTAAGCAGTCTACAGATGTTAGTAAAAGGGACTCCAGTGCTTGCAATTCAGACAGAGGAGAGTAAGTCAAGCAGATGGTAATTCACCATCATTGTCTAAATTTTCCTCTGAGGGCTGCCCTTTCTCCAAGAGCCACTGGTTGCATCCCTGTTCCCCCACGAGGTTTTGCAGGGGTGAGGGAATTGTGCCATGTTCCTCCCTGCCCAGGACTTGGTTCTGTCATCTCTGCATCTTCCCTGCCCCATGCCCTACAGTTATCTCAGGCATCCGAGCACTCACTCCTTACAGTTGCTTCTGCAGTGATTCCAAAGAGACACATGAAAGCAACCTCCCCAGGAGCATATTTTACCGAACTCCTGTGCAGACAGGACAACAGTTATGGCAATGAGGTGCCATCATTTTTATTAATTTCCCTGTCCCCTCTGGCTGCAGAGCTGGGCCCAGCATCACATTGCACACCAACCCAGGTAGGCCCAGCGGCACACAGAGGACTGTGACTCCATCTGCTGGCTTGACAGCAGCTCCAGATCAGAGCCTTTGAATTCCTTGCAAGGCAGGCTCTGGCTCTGAACTAGAAGACCAAGAAGTCCTTTCATCATGATAAAGTAAAGATATTCAGCCATTTTGTCAAAGGCGATGACATCTACCCCTCCCACCTTAAACCCATAGACACAGATACAAATACACCAGGGAAACACTGAGCCAAGGATTATTGATCTCTCTGACATGAGGTGGGGAAGGCAGCCCAGCGGCCGCTGGCTGTGTTGTGCATAAGTATTGCTTTGGGGGCTATAATAGAGACCTTCATACAACAAGAGGACAGCTCCAAACCGAGGTGGGGGGATCAGAAAAACACTCATGAAATTAGCGTTTTCTTCTTCCCATCACGCCCTTCACCTCTACTTACCTTCTTTATGGAAGAGGCTCCCTCTGTAGATTACTTAACTATTCCCAAGGGCCTGTGGTCCATGCAGAGTCATCTTTATCCTCAAGATTTCTTACTGCTCTCACTGAGCAAGGAAAGGATGAGGGCCCACTTTAGAGATGAGAACAATTAAGCTTCCTTGAAAGAAGACAGGAGAATGGTAATATTACCTACCTATACTCAGAAAATAACCACTTGGTTCCCGAAATCCCTTGTTTGATGACATTGTGTTATTTGGAAATTTCAGTAAGGCTTCAATATGCAGTATCCATGTCATATCAAAGTGAGGTGCCAGCAATGATGCAAATTTTCATAGGAAACAGTTGACAATCACTTATGAGACTCTCAAACTTTCACCCCTATCAAGGGGAAAAGAAGTTGTTGGATATGAAGAGAATGTTTCTGAAAAGGATTTATTTGGTGCAAAGTATTGGTGTACTATGGGTACACCCTCCAAAAGAAAGAGGATACCTGTGTTTCACTACAAGCCTAATGAGAAGGGCTTTGAAGGGACTCCTTGGAGAGTTTGATATGTGTCTTCTCCTGCAGTTATCGGGGCAGAGTGGTCTAATTTCTGACTCCAGCCTGAAAAATGTAGAAGCCACCATATGTGCTAGCAGCTGCTTTGTGATGCTGGGATTTGTTCAGAGCTTGTGTGGGCAAAGAACCTGTTTCTCACAGACCCGAGGTGGGGCACATGTATAGGGGGATGCTTTAGAGAGCATTTTAGATCCTGACCAATAGGAATGTCAGAGGGCAAACAGGCCTGAGCAGAAGAGAAACTGGAAATGGACTGTTACATTATGAGGGGCCAGAGCGGGCAAAAGCAACTGACAGAGGGGAGTGCACTTGCCCAGGCCACTGGGAACTGCAGCAGCAGCAGTGTGTGTTTGTGTGTGTGTGTGTGTGTGTGTGTGTGTGTGTGCAGATCTCCGAAGAGAAGAGAAGAGAGAAGAGAAGAGAAGAGAAGAGAAGAGAAGAGAAGAGAAGAGAAGAGAAGAGAAGAGAAGAGAAGCACCACAAAAGTGCTTTAGGAGGAAGCAAGATTTAAACATTGGCCACACTGGAAGGTGGGAGAGTGCAAAGCCAGCTTTGACATGAGACAAGTACCATATTTTCTGTCACCTCTTACTTTCTTGTGCTCTAATTCTGGAAGGATCAGAAACTTCAGAAGAGAAAGACTACACCCTTTCTTTTCACTTGCAGCAGGCCCTAGATAGGAAGGACAAATAGCAAATAGCTTAAGCTTCAAAAACCAAAAAGAAACATTGATAATACCCAGCTGAACATTTTTTTTTTTTTGAGAAGGAGTCTCGCTCTGTCACCCAGGCTGGAGTGCAGCGGTGCAATCTCGGCTCACTGCAAGCTCCGCCTCCCGGGTTCATGCCATTCTCCTGCCTCAGCCTCCCGAGTAGCTGGGACTACAAGTGCCCGCCACCACACCCAGCTAATTTTTTGTATTTTTTTTTAGTAGAGACAGGGTTTCACCGTGTTAGCCAGGATGGGCTCGATCTCCCGACCTCGTGATCTGCCCACCTCGGCCTCCCAAAGTGCTGGGATTATAGGCGTGAGCCACCATGCTCAGCCCCAGCTGAACATTTTAAGTGCCCAATTGAAATCATGTTGTACTGCGTACAGTGGCTATAAGGCTTCCTAACACCTCCAAGGGATCCTGAAAAGTATTCGTCCAGAAGCAGACTTAAGACCATCACTACAAAGCAGGTTTAAAGAAACTGGGGCCAGGCGCGGTGGCTCACGCCTGTAATCCCAACACTTTGGGAAGCCGAGGTGGGCATATTGCTTGAGGTCAGGAGTTCGAGACCAGCCTGGCCAACATAGCGAAATCCCGCCTCTACTGAAAAAACAAAAATAAAAATAATTAGCCGGGCATGGTGGCAGGCACCTATAATCCCAGCTACTCAAGAGGCTGAGGCAGGAGAATCGCTTGAACCCGAGAAGCGGAGATTGCAGTAAGCTGAGATCACGCCACTGCACTCCAGCCTGGGTGACAGAGCAAGACTCTGTATCGGAAAAAAGAAAACAAAAGAAGAAACAGTGGGAGCTGAAAACAAAGTTTCTGTTATGATTATACCCCATCAGTCCTGCTTGTCATTGTTCCAGTTGCAGTTATAAAAGTTGTTCTTCAATCTTTATTTTAAAAATAATTAAAGCACCAAAGGACTCATAAGAAGAGGAGCTGTTGTCAGAGCTAACAGTTCTCCTTGGCTTAACAATGCTTCAATGTCCTTGTGGAAAATGAGGCTTCGAGCTCAGCCCACTTCTCTTTCTTCTTCATTTCCTGAAGCCTCTCTCTTCCCTCCTCCTGTTACTCTGCAGTATTTTTTTTTTTTTTTTTTTTGAGCCAGAATCTTACTCTGTTGCCCAGGCTGGAGCGCAGCAGTGTGATCTTGGCTCACTGCAACCTCCGCCTCCCAGGTTCAAGGGATTCCCCTGCCTCAGCCTCCCCAGTGGCTGGGATTACAGGTGCATGCCATCGCATCCGGCTAATTTTTGTATTTTGAGTAGAGATAGGGTTTCACCATGTTGGCCAGGCTGGTCTCGAACTCCTGACCTCAGATGATCTGCCTGCCTCGGCCTCTCAATACCTCCTCATTCTTTCCCAACAGTTGGGGGATGAGATATATACACTCACACCCACATACAAAACACCATGCAAAGAAAATTCTATACCTGGATTCTAGCTCCTTAGAAATGTACAACTTAGGATAGTTAACATTAAACAGACAAGCATAAACATATAAACAATAGAAAAACAACATTAAACCAATACATGAATGAACAGCAGGGCAACTTCACGATTGAGATGGTAAGCAGGCAGCCAGTCAATGAATGTTTACTGAACAGCTCCTAGGTGTCAGATGTTGGGCCAGGTTTTGGCAATAAAATTTGAACAAAACAGACACAGTCCCTGCACACATGGAGAATCAAAATACTAGAAAAGATAAATACTAAACAATTTTTTACTAAAAAGTAGCTTATAGGCTGGGCACAGTGGCTTACACCTGTAATCCCAGCACATTGGAAGGCCAAGGTGGGCAGATCACCTGAGGTCAGCAGTTCGAGACCAATCTGCCCAACATGGCAAAACAAAAATACAAAAATTAGCTGGGTGTGGTGGCAGGTGCCTGCAATCCCAGCTACTCAGGAGACTGAGGCAGGAGAATCACTTGAACCTGGAAAGTGGAGGCTGCAGTGAGCCAAGATCGCACCACTGCACTCCAGCCTGGGCGACAGAGTAAGACTCCATCTCAAAAAACAAAAAAAAGTATTATAGGTGTAGACAGTGCTGTGGAAGATAATATGCAGGACTGGTCTAGGCCTTAGGAGTCTAATCTATTCTGGGGGCTGAAGAAGCTTGCCTGCACAAGTGACATTTATATTGGGACCTGAAGACTAAATAAGGTTAGACAAATGGCTGGTGGGGAGAAAGTGATCTAGGGAGAAGTAAGGGCCTATGGAAGTGCAGAAGGAACACTTTCAAGGACCTGAAAGAAGGCCCATGTTGCTGCAGTGAATCTATCAAGGAAGGGTTGCTGATATAAGGAGGTTGAAGGGACCAGCAGGAAGCTGGGAGATTTTTTTCTTTTTTAAGAGAAGGGATCTCACTATGTTGCCCAGGCTGGAGTGTGGTGGCTATTCACAGGCACACCGTTATTGCACACTACAGCCTCGAACTCCTGGGCTCAGGTGATCCTCTTCTTAGCACTACAGGTGTGCACCACCACACCCAACTCTGGTTTTTTTTTTTTTGAGACGGAGTTTCACTCTTGTCACCCAGGCTGGAGTGCAATGACACCATCTTGGCTCACTGCAACCTCCGCCTCCCAGGTTCAAGTGATTCTCCTAACTCAGCCTCCTAAGTAGCTGAGATTACAGGCAAGTGCCACCACGCCCGGCTAATTTTTGTATTTTTAGTAGAGACAGGGTTTTACCACGTTGGCCAGGCTCAAACTCCTGACCTCAGGTGATCTGCCCTCCTCAGCCTCCTAAAGTGCTGGGATTACAGGCGTGAGCCACCACGCCCGGCCTTTGGGGGATTTTAAATGTTAATTAACAACAAGCAAGTAGGCCAGGAGCAGTGGTTCATGCCTGTAATCTCAGCACTTTGGGAGGCTGAGGTGAGCAGATCACCTGAGGTCAGGAGTTCGAGACCAGCCTGGCCAACATGGCGAAACCCCATCTCTACTAAAAATACAAAAACTAGTTGGGCGTGGTGGCCAGCTCCTGTAGTCCCAGCTACTCTGGAGGCTGAGGCAGGAGAATTGCTTGCACCTGGGAAGCAGAGGTTGCAGCAAGCCAAGATCGGTGCATGAGCCACAGAGTGAGACTCCGTCTCCAAAAAAACCCAAGCAAGTGGAAAGTATAGAATCAAACACTTGCAGGATGGGCAGTCACACGATTTAAAGGTCATCTAGTCCCACCACCCAGATGATGCTGGTATCTCCTCTGCTCATTTTCTATCACCAGATGAATACAAACGGAGGCCAGAGGGGCTAGCATGAGGTCACAGCAGGCTGAGGTAAGGGAGTATCCATGAAGCCCCGAAGGCTGAGGCAGGAGGGTTCTGGGTTCCATTTGTCTGACCCAAGTATGAGTTTGAGCTGGTCTCTGGTCAAACTGCCTATTTGTGTGAGGACACTCACCGGATCAGCCAAGGAAAAGCAGATAACAGCCATTCATGTTTATTAACCATAGCGCATTGGAAGGCTAATTGCTCTGAGCAGGTGTCGGGGAGGTTGATTTGTTTAAGAGGGCCTGACTAGTTTGTATTTGTGATGGAGAAATCTATTGTTGAGAGCTGGGCAAGACAGCCTGTGAAGAAGCCAAAGAAGGGCAAAGCCAGCCTGACCAGTACCCAGAGGAGCTCTGGCCCATGGACTCTGATCAAGGGAATTTGTTCATCATTATCAGGGCAAATGCTTCTTCCTGCGCTGGCAGCAGGACAAACAGGCTACTCCTTGGTGATACAAACCAGTGAAATATTCATGATTATATGGCAATAATGAACCTGGCCCCTTCCTCCCTTCATTTTCCTGATTCTCACTGTGTGGCAGGGCTGCGTGTGCTCAGAAAGAGTCCTGTGTCCATGTCATTATGATAATTAATCAACATTTAATAAGTGCCCCCCACACTACGAAAAGCCCTGTGGTGGCTCAGGATGCAAGAAAGTGGTAGTCTCTGCACCTGAGAAGGTTCACAAATCTAAATAAAGTGGAAACGTGCACCAAAAGGTAAACCATAACCAATACATGGCTGCAGTGACAGGGGTTTGGGATTTAAAAGGCCATCAAAAGGCCAGGCGCAGTGGCCCACACCTATAATCCCAGCACTTTGGGAGACCAAGGCAGGAGGATCACTTGAGCCCAGGAGTTGGAGACCAGCCTGGGTGACAGAGTGAGGCTCTATCTTTACAGAAAAAGAAAGAGCCAGGGTCTCACTCTGTCACCCAGGCTGCAGCATAGTGGCGCAATCTCTGCTCACTGCAGCCTCTGCCTCCCAGGTTCAAGCGATTCCCCTGCCTCAGCCTCCCAAGTAGCTGGGACTACAGGCGTGGCGCCATCACATCCAGCTTTTTTTTTTTTTTTTTTTTTTTTTGTATTTTCAGTAGAGACAAGATTTTGCCATGTTGGCCAGGTGGTCTCGAACTC
This sequence comes from Rhinopithecus roxellana, assembly GCF_007565055.1. Taxonomy (NCBI): domain Eukaryota; kingdom Metazoa; phylum Chordata; class Mammalia; order Primates; family Cercopithecidae; genus Rhinopithecus; species Rhinopithecus roxellana. The sequence continues at coordinate 155,258,945 of NC_044551.1, read as the reverse complement.
CTGGCCTCAACTGATCCACCTGTCTCGGCCTCCCAAAGTGCTGGGATTACAGGCATGAGCCACCACACCCAGCCTACAAAAAGTTTTTTTAATTAGCCAGCCATGGTAGTACATGCCTTTAATCCTAACTACTTGGCAGGCTGAGGCAGGGGGATCACCTGAGCCCAGGAGGTTGAGGCTGCAGTGAACTGTGATCATGCTACCGCACTCCAGCCTGGGTGATAGAGTGAGACACTGTCTCTTAGAAACAAATAAAAATAAAAGTAAAAAATAAGTGAAAAATAAAAAGACCACCAAAGACTACTGTAGAAGAACAAGACAGAGACTAGAATTTAAGGAAATTGGCCTCAGAGCAGCATGATGCAGGAAGGTACTTCAAGTAGACTAGAAAGAGATGCTTTGGGGCCAGGAATGAGAATGTTTGTAGGTCCTGGAACAAGGGGACCCAGGCCTTGATCCCTGGCATGGCAGCACCTGAGAAGGCAGCAAGACCCTAGAGAGGCCTGGCCTCATGGTATAGCTAGGAGATAGGACCCCAGGCCATAGGATGAGGCAAGGATGAAGAGCAGGCTGTCAGTACCCAGGCCTGAAGTGATGGTGCGAATGATGGGACAGCTCAAAGCTCCCTCCAATCTCATCCAAAATATAAGATCTTGGAACCATAATGGAAGCTTGAAGACAAGAAATAAGCTAGGTTAACTTTCTCACCAGTCAGATGGAATCAGAGCATATAATTGGAGTTTACCTTTATTTAAGAATATAAATAAATGTGATACTTCCTACACACATGAATTTATAAACTGAGAGTCATACCTGCTGCAGTTGCTATAGTTCAGGCGTGAAAGGATGAGAACTAGATTAGAATGATTTCAGCAAGAAGACAAAGACATAAAAGTCTTAGTGATACACAGGAATAAAGAACAGAACTAGATTTGCCCAGAATCTACAGAAAATCCCAGGACACATTGAGAATACACGAAGTTTCTCCTTGTTTTGGTCGCTCTCTGCCCGTAGGCATCCCTACAGGGGACTCAAGTCAATGCTTTATGAGTTAGTCTTGGCATCCATAAGTTTTGATGAAATGCAACTTAAAAAAAGCTTTGTTCCCTCCCAAGGCTGCATGTTACTGCTCAGGTGGACAAGGTAATAAAAAAAAAAAAAAAATGAGAAAATTTAGTCACTGAGTTTCTACTTTGTATCAGAAATGGTGAGGACTAACAATACCAGGATTACTAAAACTCTCTTCCTTCCCTTAACATGCTCATTATCTATTCAGAGGAATGGGCATTCCAACAAATAATTAAATCCTCTGTGATATATTGTGACAGAACTGTGGATAAGTTCTCTAGAAGCACAGAGGATCAAGTGACAAGCTCAAGAAGCCAGAGAAGGCTTTACAAAGAAGGTGAGATTTCAGTGGTGGGCTTTACAGGATGAATAGGAGCTCACCATTTGTTTTGTTTTGTTTTGTTTTGTTCTGTTTTGTTTTGAGGCAGGGTCTTGCTTTGTTGCCAAGGCTGCAGTGGCATGATCTCAGCTCACTGTAAACTCTGCCTCCTGGGCTCAAGTAATCCTCCCACCTCAGCCTCCCGAGTAGCTGGGACTACAGGTGTGCACCACCACGCCCAACTAATTTTTGTATACATCTTTTGTAGAGATGAAGTTTCACCATGTTGCCCAGGCTGGTCTCAAACTCCTCACTTCAAGTGATCCTCCTGCCTTGGCCTCCCAAAGTGCTGGGATCACAGGCATGAGCCACTGAGCCTGGCCCAACATTTGGATAAGAAAGAGAAGAGCATTCCAGAGAGTGAGAACAGTACACAAAAAGCATGAAGGCACAAAAAAAGGGTGAGCTTGCAGTGTGGAGGAGGGAGAGGAGGGGTGAAAAAGAAGTTGGCAGGAAACTTCTTCCAATATTTTCACAAGATTAATTAAATTACGAAGATCATATAAGTAATTCTGCAAATTCACAAGTTGTTAAGGAGCTATATCCAAGCCTCAGAATTTGGATTCACAGGGTAAGAGGGATTATCACAACAGACGGAAACTCGATTGTATTCCATGAAAAAAAGATGTTCTGCCTAGAATTGGCCCTTACACTTTCTTTTCTTGAGATGGAGTCTGCCTATGTTGCCCAGGCTGGACTAAAATTCCTGGACTCAATCGATCCTCCTGCCTCAGCCTCCCCAGTAGCTGGAACTACAGGCACATACCACCACCACAGAGGGCTGGCTCCTGCCATTTTTCACCAAGGACAGCTAGCCCAGCTAGAAGGGGTAGCTGTTCACATATTCACCACCAATGGACTTCTGAGGTACATGAAAGGGAAGAAGTCACATGTTATCTGCCATATGGCCCTGTGCTGGAGACCACACAAAGAGATAGTTTACACAGACATTTACCTACCCTTAGAAAACCTACTAGCCTCCAGCAAAATCATTTTCTTCTCTTTTTTACTCTTTCAGGGCTTCTCACCAAAAGCACTGGTAGGTTTTCCTTCCTCAATAATAGCCAGCCCCATAGCTTTCTTCATTTATCAAGTGAGCACCTTTCAGTGAAAACACTTTGGTTTAATATCCACATCGCAGGAGTCTGGATAAAGCCTGAGACCTTACAGGGGCGCATCCATACTGCACAGCTTCAGAACGCCATCCCAGGCATCACATGTCTACATCCATACTGCACAGCTTCCAGCACGCCGTCCCAGGCATCACATGTCTACATCCATACTGCACAGCTTCCAGCACGCCGTCCCAGGCATCACATGTCTACATCCATACTGCACAGCTTCCAGCACGCCGTCCCAGGCATCACATGTCTACATCCATACTGCACAGCTTCCAGCACGCCGTCCCAGGCATCACATGTCTACATCCATACTGCACAGCTTTCAGCACGCCGTCCCAGGCATCACATGTCTACATCCGTACTGCGCAGGTTCCAGCACGCTGTCCCAGGCATTACATGTCTACATCCGTACTGCACAGCTTCCAGCACGCTGTCCCAGGCATCACATGTCTACATCCGTACTGCACAGCTTCCAGCACGCCGTCCCAGGAATCACACTTTTTTTTTTTTTTTTTTTTTTTTTTTGAGACAGGGTCTCACTCTGTCACCCAGGCAGGAGTACAGTGGCATGATCACAGCTCACTGCAGCCTCAACCTCCTGGGCTCAAGCAATCCTCCCACCCCACACTTCCAAGTAGCTAGGACCACAGGTGTGCACCACCACACCCAGCTAATTTTTGTATGTTTTGTAGAGACAGGGTTTCAACTGAAACTCCTGAGCTCAAGCCATCCTCTGGCCTCAGCTTCCCAAAGTGCTGGGATTACAGGTGTGAACCAGCACACCCAACCTGGGATCACATCTCTTTTTTTTAATTTTTATTTTTTATTTTTTTGAGACTGAGTCTTACTCTGTCACCAGGCTGGAACGCAGTGGTGAGATCTCAGCTCACTACAACCTCCACCTCCTGGTTTCAAGTGGTTCTCAAGCCTTAGCCTCCCAAGTAGCTGGGATTATAGGCACACGCCACCACACCCAGCTAATTTTTGTATTTTTAGTAGAGATGGGGGTTTCACTATGTTGGCCAGAATGGTCTCGATCTCCTGACCTCATGATCTGCCCGCCTTGGCCTCCCAAAGTGATGGGATCACAGGCATGAGCTACCACACCCAGCTGGGATCACATCTCTTTAGGCCCTATTCTTTCCTGCCTTTGCCCCAAAGAGGCAGTGTGGAAGAGAGCTACCTTTGCTTACTAAGATCAGTATATCTTTAATCCATGGCAACTTCACGTAAAATACGGAACAAGAAGAAAATAACCGCCAAAACTCCAGAGGGTTTTTTCCTAATAATGTGCCTCAAGATTTATTGAAATGTCTGAATCTCATTTCAGCACATTAAAGATCTGGATTGCAAATGTACAGGTTATGTATTTTGTGATGTGTTTCTGATAGAATTCAGGGATCAGGGAAGGAAAGATATTATTACTGACAGATTATTTGAGGGTGAAGGGAAGGTCTTAGGAAACTGACTTCAACTTAAAAAAAGAAAGGTAATTTGGTTTTAATCTTCAAATAAAAAGTGCATTTGATTTTGAAAAGCAATCATCAAGATTCACATTTTTGTGTTTAACAACAACCTTGAAATTGGTCTGCCTCAGAGGACAGCATGATTCTGGGCTACCTTAGCATGAATGATTTATGACATTCATGAACTTGGCAACTACATCAGTTTTTCTAAACCTGGCACCCAATACCACCTGCATGTTAAGTAAAGATTTATGATTTATAAAACTCACCTCATTATGCAGAGGTACATGAATTGTCTTCTATCTGTAATCTATAACCCCCAAGACATATGAAGGCAGCTATGTCACAGAATTTATGGCTTCTACCCACTAAAGCTGAAGTTTTGGAGAAAAACTACAGAAATAACTGGCCCCTTTGGAGAAAAATAGCTTTAGCTAACCATTACACCCCCAAATGATGAAATGGCTATAACCCACCATTATATCTTACATGAACAAAGAGGCTAACGGCGAAAGTCACTTTAATCACAGCACTGAACTATGCCTCCCTTTTGAATGCGGCGGTAATACACAAAACCTAAGTGACTTCTTGGAAATATCAAGCACTCTGTCAGTTTAATTTTTTTCCCCAGTTTGGTGTCTGAGACCTCTTGCTGAGATTTCTCATCAAGTGGCCCAGCCAGAGCCACAGACATGGACTTCAGGGAAGACAATTCAATACCTCGTTGTGTCTAATGGCTTCCTGCATACACCCCTAAAGTGAAGAAGATCACATGCTGATTTGAATTCTGAAATGCAGCTTGTTTTCAGAGATATTTTAGAAATGCAGCCTCTCTCTCCCTATACCCTGAAAAAATAAAAAAATAAAAACTTGGAAGAACAGAACATTCAGTGGAATAAACTTATGTATCTTATGGAATAAGATTATATAGCTAGCCATTAAAAATGACAAGTATATGGGACCAGGTTGACATACAGAAATCTTTAGACAACAGTAAACAAAATAAGCACGACACAAAATGATAGAAAAAAATGAGTTTCAATCCTAGAGATTTTCAATGGTATAAAGCTAAATGAAAAACAATAAAACCCTAAATAATTTATTTTCAAATTTCCCCACCAATAAGGAAATAGATATATACACATGGCTGCCGACCGCCCTGAATCTGAGAAGCACCCCACGCCTCCCTTCTCTGCAGAGCTCTCCAAAGAACCTTCTACTCCCTCTGGCCTTTGAGAGTATAGAACACCAGCACTCAGATACCCAGGTCCACCGAAGAAAGCGGAAAATGTAAATGTCTTTACGTAGCAGGAGGAAAATCAATCGGAAAAAAGAAGGTAGGAAACCCACTTCCATATTTGATAACTAAATAAACCTTTTAGGGAGATTGTTCTTTGCTATTTACTTAGTAACCTGATTTCCAAAATGTGTCTGGGATTCTCCCAGTTCTGACTTTGGGCTCTAGTGCCAGTGTGGTCGCTCTAACTCATGAAAATGATACTCCACTCACAAAATGGTGTCCTAGAACAAGAGGACAGTATCAATGAACCACAGATTACACACCAGGAAAAGTGAAACCTCTTTGGCAACTGGGACTATATTCGAGAGCAGATAGATGCACAGACAGACCCCAGGGAAGAATTGCATTTGGGTTCAAGGACTCAGTTACCACTCCTCCTTAAGCGGTCTGCTGACACTTTACCACTCAAACACAGATGCTGTTCTCCAGGGCTCTGGGTGCTGGTCTGTTGGCTGCCTTTAATCCTGAGAGTGACTTCCCCAGTTCAGGCCAGGGATTCATGCTGTAATGGAATGAGAGAGAAGTGGGCCAGTACCATACACACATACACCAATGCACACACCCAACACAACCCAGGGCAGAGCAGACTTCCTTTGGGAAGCCATGCGAAGTTGCAGAGCACAGGCAGGATGGCCTCATCCATGGCTTCTGCCCATTGGCATGCTTAGAAACAGTTCATTGTGGCAGGGTGCAGTGGCTCATGCCTGTAATCCCAGCATTTTGGTAGGCTGAGACGGGTGGATCACCTGAGATTAGGAGTTCCAGACCAGCCTGGCCAACATGGTGACACCCTGTCTCCACTAAAAATACAAAAATTAGCTGGGCATAGTGACGCATGCTTGTAGTCCCAACTACTTGGGAGACTGAGGCACAGGAATTGTTTGAGCCTGGAAGGCGGAGGATACAGTGAGTCTTGGTTGTGCCATTGCACTCCAGCCTGGGCAACAGTGCAAGACTCTGGTCTCAAAAAAAAAGAAAAGAAAAGAAAGAAACAGCTCATTCTTTTATGGAAGAGAGGTGTTCATGGGACGCTTATGCAAATAGATCCCCTTTTTCCTTGAAGAAATGGTCAAAGGGATCCTTCTAGGTAAACCGGCTTGCTTCAGGTCATGGCACACACACACACAAGCCCTCTCACCCAACCCCTCAACCACTAGTTGAATAAAACAAGCAATTATCACTTAAACCAAAGGCCGGGCCTGTAAGCTAAACCAGTGACCCTTGTGACACCTTAGCACTTTTCTGGGCCTTTACTCTGCCCAATAAGGCTTTCCATATGGGATGATGTAATTCAAGCCACACAGAGGAAGGCAGCAAGGGTGGTCTATACCAGAGATACTTTGGGGTATAGGAAAGAAGTATTTAAATCTATTTCTATTTTATCTCTTTCGTTTTTGTTTTCTATTTTTATGTATTTGTAATAATAGTACTATATACACATACGTAGTTTATAAATACATGAACACACACATAATAGGAGTATGTGCGCCAATATTTTTCTAATAGGGACATGTAATTAAAAATTTTGGAGACAAGAAGACACCAGGGAGCTTGGGCTATTTCTAAAAAGACGTGGTCCTTAATCTCCACCTCACCATCAGAATCCCTCTTTATTAAACATGCAGATTCCACAACCCATCTCAGACCTGAATGTCCAGAGGTAGGATACCAGTGCTCTGCATGCTTAAAGAACCGCCCAGTAATTCTGACTGCTACTGAAGTTTGGGTACCATTGCACTAGAATTGGAGAAGCTAACAAAAAAGGCTGAGCTATGAAAAAGGCAGAGTCAGTGCAGATGAGAACACCAGAAATCCATTTCTAAGAAGAAAACAGGTAACTGGCCGCTACAGCTCCTGATGGAGCCTAAGAAGTCCCTGTTCTTCCAGTATTCTGGCTGTTTGGGTATTGAGACAATGGCTGTACTTTCCCAACTAGTCTTCCATTAAACTCTCATCTCCTAAGGAAACCTGGGTATTTCCTCTCTTGACAGCTGAGGAACAGGAATGGGGAAACTGAGAAACTGTCTTGGTCGGCTCAGGCTGCTACAACAAAATATCATAGACTGGATGGCTTAAACAACAGACAGTTCTTCCTTACACTTGCCGAGGCTGAAAGTCTGAGACGAGGGTGCCAGCATGGTGGGTTCTGGTGAGGGCTCTCTTCATGGGGAAGGGGAGATCATTTCTCATGTTTCCTCTTGTAAAGGCACCAATTTTGACCGGGCCCGTTGGCTCACACCTGTAATCCCAGCACTTTGGGAGGCCGAGGCGGGCGGATCACGACGTCAGGAGATCCAGACCATCCTGGCTAACATGGTGAAACGCTGTCTGTACTAAAAATACAAAAAATTAGCTGGGCGTGGTGGTGGGCACCTATAGGCCCAGCTACTCAGGAGGCTGAGGTAGGAGAACGGCGTGAACCTGGGAGGCGGAGCTTGCAGTGAGCTGAGATTGAGCCACTGCACTCCAGCCTGGGTGACAGAGTGAGACTTCATCTCAAAGAATGAATGAATAAATAAATAAATAAATAAATAAAGGCACTAATTCCATCATGAGGGCCCATCTTCATGATTTAATCACTTCCCAAAGGCCCATTTCTAAATACAATCATATTGGGAATTAGGGATTCAACATATAAATTTGGGGGACACACACATTCAGTCTATAGCAGAAACCAATAGCTCCTTGCATAGAGAGAGCATATAATCTAAGAGAACTGAAAAGGCAACTGACGTAATTTCACTAATCATGTGGCTGAAAGGGTGAGGACAGGATAGGAGGAAGAGGGTGATGAGGCAGAGTTGTCTGTAAGCATTTGAAAAAGGTCCTACACTGACCAAATATTTAACCTGAAGTCATGCGGGTGATTTCTAAAAAGCATAGGCAAGTTAAAAGAGGAGGCTGTAGAGCAGAAGCTGGAACAGTCTGTGTGACCTTGGGCAATTCACTGATTCTCTCTGTCCTTTATCTAAGGTTCTTTCCAGCTTTCTAGAACCCAAGTTCAGGCTCAACTGCTAGTTCAGGGTTCCTTCCACACTATATCATGCTAGTCAAGAATAAATTACAAATTTGGCCCTCTAAAGTAAAAAATCCAGAAAAGCCTCCTACATCTTTAAGAATTAAATATTAAATAGATCTTCTTCCGGAGCAAATCTCTTGTTTTGTCAGCCCTCCTCTCCTCCCAATAGGAACTTCTTGCACAGGGCCTTGCCCTATCCAAAAGCCAACTATTTTCCAAACCTGAATGAAAATCCAGAGTGAATATAACTGACTGCTTTCTACCTTGAGCAATGAGACTACATTTTCACTGGAATGTAAATGTCCTGTCTAATCAAAGTGACATCTTATTTTGATTTATTGCTGCCTTACTTTTCTTTTAGGGTCATCCTGTATTTCTCTTTTCTCCTACCAGAAAGAGGGCAGGTTGGTGGGTTACTAGGCATTCACCATAGAATGAAACTTGATAATTGTCACCACTTCTGTGGCCAGGGACATCACCTGCCATAATTCTTCCTACACTTTGCTGGGGCAAGCTCTGTTGAACCAGACTTGAGGGAAGCGACACTGTGTAATGCACTCCAATAGAGTGTAGCTAATGCCAAAAGAGAAAAGTGGGAACTGTCTCCTGAAATCTGCCACAGGTACATGAAAAATTCCAAGGAGAACAAAGGTGACAAATCCCTGCAGTATGCCACATTTTTATTTCCTGAAGATAGAAGGTGCCACAGCATGCTATTCATCTTTGGAGAAACTGAATAAAATGTCTTCTGAGTCACCAGTTTAAAGAGACTTTACTTTAAAAATGTAAACTTGATCCTATGAATTATAATACAGATTGAACTTTATAGTTGTCCTGGAACCTAAATAATTCCAAAAAAGGTTAAAGTATTTCTAACTTTTTAATTCTGTTGCCTAAAATAACTGCTATTAATAATGTATTAGGCCAGTATTATAAAATGCACCTTCTGGATATGTGAAAGTAGAGGTAAAAGATAACACCCAGCTTGGTTATGAGGCAGCAGAGCCTAGTGGTTAGTAGTGCAGGTTCTGGAGTAAGAGAGTTTGGCTTCAAATTCTAGCTTCACCATTCAATTGCTGTGTAACCACTCTAGGCCTCAGTTTCCACATCTGCAAAATGGGAATACCAATAATATTTACTTGAGACCATTGTTGTGAACATGCCAGTAAATAATATATATAAAGTATTTGTGTGGCACTTAAAATGAACGCTCAACAACTATTGGTGATTACTATTCTAATGACAATTCCTATTAATGAATGAGGGTTATTTAAATACTTAAAAGTTGAAACTAGTTACCTGTCTTCAAATATGCTAAAGTAACAATCATGTCAGTTAGAATATTATTAAAAATATAGGCCAGGTGTTGTAGCTCACGCCTGTAATCTCAGCACTCTGGGAGGCTGAGCCAGGGGGATTGCTTGAGGCCAGGAGTTTGAGACCAGCCTAGGCAACACAGCAAGACCCTATCTCTATAAAAGAAAAAATAATTATACATATATAATTATTTCCTGAATAATATATATGTATGGTATACACAGATATTGGACAGCCACCTGTTCTGTTTGGTAAACATTTATCCGCATGCAGATTATGCATTAGCTCCTTCCATTTCCCAATTTTGCACTGAGATGACAACAGAAATGAAATACAGCACTGTGCTGCAGAACAATTATACCGTTTAGCTATGGATATGTCCATTCTTGCTCATCTGAACCTTTATATGTTTTTAGATTCAGGTTCATTTCCTTGAGCCTTCAGGCTGTAGGAAATGTTAATTTGCAAAGCAGTCCAGTAGCCTGTCTTCACACTGAAGATACTATAAAGCTTGCGCTTTCAGTATCTAGCGCTACCACATCCCCCTTGTGGTCGTAGAGAGTATTTGCAAGGCGCCTGAGAAACCACCAGGAACAGCAAACACATTGAATATACCCATAGGATTGTAATTCCCGACACCCTTAGATAGCAACATTTGATTCCAGGATTCTTTTGTTTAACACTTCGTGGCTTTTTAACATATGGAGCAAGAAGAAGGAAAGCAAACTCTTCGCTGGGCGCGGTGGCTCACACCTGTAATCCCAGCATTTTGGGAGGCCGAGGCAGGCGATCTCCTGAGGTCAGGAGTTCGAGACCAGCCTGGCCAACATGGTAAAACCCCATCTACTAAAAATACAAAAAAAAAAAAAAATACAAAAAAAAAGGAAAGAAAAGAAACACTCTTAGTAGAACCAGTTAATAGAAGAGAGAAGTAAGAAGTATGCAGTTACTCCAATTATTTCTACTTACTCCAATTATTTCTACCTGCTCTTCTCCTCCCCGTCATGTACAACGTAAGAACATAATGTTTTTTATTGCGTTTCAATGTTCAATAGTATTCGTCACTCCTCTCTGTCTTCTTTTCTTCAGTATATTGTTTTAGAATCTAAATCTCTACAAACAGGAATCATGAGCCTGTAACTTGGATAGCCTTTAAGAAAGCCTGCCTTCTCATTTTTCTTCCTTTCCTTCCTTTCTCTCTCTCTCTCTTTTTTTTTTTTTTTTTTTTTTTGAGACAGAGTCTGGCTCTGTCACCTGGAGTGCAGTGGTGCAATCTCCACTCACTGCAACCTCCACCTCCTGGGTTCAGGCAGTTCTCCTGCCTCAGCCTCCCGAGTAGCTGGGGTTACAGGCACCCACCACCACGCCTGGTTAATTTTTGTATTTTTAGTAGAGACGAGGATTTCACCATGTTGGTCAGGCTGGTCTCGGACTCCTGACCTCAGGTGACCCACCCACCTCAGCCTCCCAAAGTGCTGGGATTACAGGCGTGAGCCACCACACCTGGCTGCATCTTTCTTTTTCTCTTTTTCCTTCTTTCCTTCCTTTCCTTCTTTCTCTCCCTCCCTCCTTCCTTTCTTTTTCCTTTCTTTCTCTCTGTTTTTTGTTTGTTTGTTTGTTTGTGTTAATGTCTCCCTGTGTCACCCAGACTGGAGTGAAATGACACGATCATAATCATGACTCACTGCAGCCTCGACCTCCCTTGGCTCAGGTGTTTCTTCCACTTCAGCCTCCCGAGTAGCTGGTAGCTGGGACTACAGGTGCACCACCATGCCCGGCTAGTTTTTTGTAGAAATGGGGTTTTGCCATGTTGCCCAGGCTGCTCTCAAACTCCTGAACTCAAGTGATCCTCCCACTCCAGCCTCCCAAGTAAGTGGAACTACAGGTGCTGGCTACCATTCCCAGCTAATTAAAGAAAAAGAAAAAAAAAAAAATTGGCCGGGCGCAGTGGCTCACGCCTGTAATCCCAGCATGTGGGAGGCCGAGGCGCATGGATCCCTTGAGTTCAGGAGTTGGAGACCAGCCTGGGCAACATGGCAAAACCCCGTCTCTCCCAAAAATACAAAAATTAGCCAGGCGTAGTGGCGCATGTCTATAATCCCAGCTACTCGGGGGAGTGGGGCGCTGAGGCGGCGGGGGAAATCACTTGAGCCCGGAGAGGTGGAGGCAGCAGTAAGCTGAGACTGCACCACTGCACTCCAGCCTGGGCAACAGAGGCTAAAGATGGGGTCTCACTCTGTCGCTCAGGCTGATCTTGAACTCCTGGGTTCTAATGATCCTCCCACCTCGGCCTCCCGAAGTGCTGGGATAACAGGTGTGAGCCACCGCCCGGCCACCCCTGCCTTCTGAGAGAATTAAAAAACACGAGAAATGAAGTGTTAAGTAACTAGTGAGGATAATATAATAATAGCTGAGAGTTAAAGAGTGTGGGAGGCTTTTTAAAAACTTTTAGAATCTGTATAATCTATAATCCATGTTACGTTAAACTTTATTTTCTTACTCCCACTGCCATTCCCCTCAGAATGTAAACTCTTCAGTTACCTTCTTTCCCTCCCCAACCTTCCCCAACATTTCCTTCACAATTCCTCACCCAGGGGTGACTACTCAATAATACTGATCTTCCTGAAGAGATAGGGAGTCTGAAGCATTTCTCTTTTTTGAAAGAGGGCTTCCAGGACAAATTGCTTCATCTCCAAAATCAAGCTCAGTCTGTCATCATCCATTCATTCGTGTTTTGCTTTTGCTGTATTCCCACCACCTAGAAGAGTGACTGACACACGGTAGGCACGCCAGAACATATCTTTTGAATCAATTAATTCCTCTTCTAAAAAATCTAAAACTGGGCTGGGCGTGGTGGCTCACGCCTGTAATCCCAGCACTTTGGGAGGCCGAAGGGAGCAGATCACAAGGTCAGGAGATCCAGACCATCCTGGCCAACATGGTGAAAACTGGTCTCTACCAAAAATATAAAAATTAGCTGGGTGTGGTGGCGCGCGCCTGGAATCTTAGCTACTCGGGAGGCTGAGGCAGGAGAATCGCTTGCATCAGGGAGTCAGAGGTTGCAGTGAGCCTAGATGGCGCCACTGCACTCCAGTCTGGCCACAAAGCGAGATACTGTCCCAAAAGAAAACCCAAAAACCTAAAACTGGTCACAGGGTAGAGTAGTAGTTGACATCCTGCCACCAGCACAAGGTTTGAAAAGGGCCAGAGGAGTCTCAAGTCAGGCCCAGCACAGTGGGGAGAGAAAGGGCCTGTAACTCAGCTATTTTTTTTTTTCCTGCAAGCTCCGCCTCCCGGGTTCACGCCATTCTCCTGCCTCAGCCTCCCGAGTAGCTGGGACTACAGGCGCCCGCCACCTCGCCCGGCTAGTTTGTTTTTTGTATTTTTTAGTAGAGACGGGGTTTCACCGTGTTAGCCAAGATGGTCTCGATCTCCTGACCTCGTGATCCGCCCGCCTCGGCCTCCCAAAAGTGCTGGGATTACAGGCGTGAGGCACCGCGCCCTGCCAACCTCAGCTACTTTTTTTTCCCCTTTGTGCAGGCCAATTGGCCTAATGTTATGTATGAACCAAACGCTTTGTAGTTGGAAACCCAAGACCCCTGTGATAAAACGCAACACGAAATTGTTTAAGCTCTGCATATCCAAGTATATTTCAAGTTGTAAACGACGGGCGGCACCAAGCAACAAAAGTACTGACGTCCTCACTTAACAAAGCCACAAGACAAGATGGCGCCGTCCTCCAGGAGCGAGAGGGGGGAACACTTTCACGCCCGCGGGATGTGCACGCGCCCGGACTCGCCCCAGGCAACGCTGGCGTGCGCTCAGGCACCCAATGAGCGATGTCGTTAGTCTCCACCCACATTTTCCGCCACTCCCTGCGCACATGCGCTCTAGGTTCTTAGCGGGATGCCTGTTGCGCAGGCGCAACAGGCTCCTCCTTCCGCGCAACTGACGCAAGAAGACTGTAATCCGTTCGCAATTTATCCCGTGTGACCTTGAGTCTTTCCTGTCGCTGAGGACCAGGGCTGTCCGAGGTGCCGCCTTCATGCCCCTCTTCCTCCCCTAGACTCTTTTTGAGCCCAGAGCCGCCGCAGCCGGGACAGGAGGGCAGGCGTTCTCCAGCCATCATGCTGCGGAGCATATTACCTGTACGCCCTGGCTCCGGGAGCCGCAGTCGAGTATCCTTTGGTCAGGCGGCGCGGACGGCGCCTCAGCGGAAGAGCGGGCCTCTGGGCCGCAGTGATCAACCCCCGCCCCTCACCCCACGTGGTTGGAGGTTTCCAGAAGCGCTGCCGCCACCGCACCGCGCAGCTCCCGGCCGCCCGAGCGCCTGTTTGCTGCCTTGTACTCATCCATCTATCCGCCATGATAAGCGCCAGCCGAGCTGCAGCAGCCCGTCTCGTGGGAGCCGCAGCCTCCCGGAGCCCTACGGCCGCCCGCCACCAGGTGAGGAACTGTCGGACCTTCCCGAATGGGGTCACGGCCTCGGGCCTCGGTGCGGCAGGCCGCGCGCCCTTCAGGGTTTGAATTCTCCGGGATAGGTCAGGCGGGAAGGAAGATGACGGGCCTTCCATAGCTACCGCTGCCGGCTCAAGATTTTACCGAAGGTTTTGCCTCCGGCTTGGGCCCTGCTGAGTCACACCCCTCGCGATCTAGAGTGTCAACTCAAAATTACCAGGTAGTGGTCCTGATGGCTCGTTCTGTGGCTGAATGGAAAGATTTGGCCTTGGGGGTGAGGGATGCAGTCTATTAGGAAAGCCGCTATTTTTGGTTATATTTTCGGCTCCTCTACAGAATACGGAGTGTGTAAGAATCTCGTTAATAAGGTGAAGTAAAGTAAGAAAGTTCTGAGACGGAAATAAAACTACAGTTTTTGTGCTTAGCAACATTTTCTCAAAATCGGTGGTGTAAGATTGTACGCGTTTGTTACTTAAGGAAAAAAAGCAGATCGGGGGGCGGAAAAAAGGCTATGGAGTGGTTACTTGTTTTCTAAAATTAAAGACAAATATTTTGGAGAATAGGAATTGTATATGGGCATTAAGGAAGGCTTGGAAGGAGCCTGAAGTTAAATTGTGATAAAGATCTTTTATCCTAGTGGAAAGCCACTACTTAATTTTTCTTTTTTCTCTAAAGACTTAGTAATCCTAGTTCTCTTAAGCTAATTGCATGGCAAGGTCAGGGGAAGTGTTTTCCCCCAGGGGACATCTGGCAATGTCTGTGGATATTTTAGGTTGTCACTAACTTACTGGGGTTCTTACTGGTTTCTAGGGTGTAGAGGCCAGGGATGCTGCTGTATATCCTATAATGCACAGAACACCCCCCACAACAAAGATTTGGCCCAAAATTAATAGCGCCACGGTTGAGAAATCCTATTGTAATGTGATTCTAAGGCCATCTTTTATTTACCTTTTTTTATCTTACTTATTTGGGAAACTTTAATATTTACTGTTTTAGTAGCTTAATGTATTTTATATGCTAAATGAGCCCAAGTTTTCTTTTTTTCCTCTCAGGATACACATTGGTTGGTGACTGAGTCAGTTTTTTTCTTTTTTAGGATGGCTGGAATGGCCTTAGTCATGAGGCTTTTAGAATTGTTTCGAGGCGGGATTATGCGTAAGTATAATTTCATTTCCTTTGAGAGGGAATACATATTAAACTTCATAGCAGTGTTTTCTACATTTGTGATTAACTATTCTTCTCTAATTTATCTGTATTAGAGATTATGTAGTATACCACTGTTAATTTTCAAATTAAATATTATCTTCCAGTGACTTTGGTCTATCAGGATAACAATAGCTGTGACGTTGTTCTAAATATCTTACAGATCAGAAGCAATCAAGGGGGCAGTTGTTGGTATTGATTTGGGTACTACCAACTCCTGCGTGGCAGTTATGGAAGGTAAACAAGCAAAGGTGAGCATGATTGGTAACTAGTATCCCATCCAGAACCTATCCAGAATTCTGTGGTCTTTTCCTTAGTTAAGGAATTTGAGAACCTGATTTGCTTTTTTTTTTTTTTTTTTTTTGGGAGATGGTCTCTATAGCTCAGGGTGGAGTGCAGTGGCACGATCTGTGCTCACTGTAACCTCTGCCTCCTGGGTTCACGCAGTTCTCCTGCCTTGGCCACATAGCTGGGATTACAGGCGTGAACCACCATTCCTGGCTAATTTTTTGTATTTTTAGTAGAGACAATTTCACAGTGTTGGCTAGGCTGGTCTCGAACTCAAGTGATCCACCCGCCTTGGCCTCCCAAAATGCTGGGAACTACTGAGCCTGACCTGAAACTACTTTTAACTAAAACAACAAAAACATGACTATAGATCAGGGCTGGCCAGGCATAATGACTCACGCCTGCAGTCCCAGCACCGTGGGAGGCCAAGGAGGGCGGATTACCTGAGGTCCTGAGTTCAAGACCAGCCTGGCCAACACGGTGAAACCCCGTCTCTACTAAAAATACAAAAAATTGGCCGGGCACAGTGGATCACAAGGTCAAGATACCGAGACCATCCTGGCCAACATGATGAAACCTGTCTCAACTAAAAATACAAAAATTAGCTGGGCGTACTGACACACACATCTGTAGTCCCAGCTACTCAGGAGACTGAGGCAGGAGAATCGCTTGAACCCAGGAGGCGGGGTTGCAGTGAGCCGAGATTGTGTCACTGCACTCCAGCCTGGCGACAGAGTGAGACTCCATCTCAAAAAAAAAAAAAAAAAGGCCAGGCATGGTGGCCAGCATCTGTAATCCCAGCTCTTCAGGAGACTGAGGCAGGAGAATCACTTGAACCCAGGAGGCAGAGGTTGCAATAAGCCAAGATCACATCACTGTACTCCAGCCTGGGTGACACAGAGAGGCTTTGTCTCAAAAGAAAAGACTATAGATCAGGTTTTTCATACCCAATGTTGGGACCCAATGTTACTTCCACATGGAGAATTATATCTACTTCTAAATTTTTGCGGGGGTTGGCCGCAGATTTCAGGCATATAGGAAAAATGTTAAGAAGCACAAATTAGGGCCAAGAGAAGGAATAATCTCGGTGCCAAACAAGTGGGATAAGAAGACCATAGACAGTTCAGGTTATTTCAGAAGGGGAGATGGGAGATGGGGGGAAAGAGGAAGCATGAGAGCAAAAGAGGCCATGAATGGTAGAAGCAAGAGTCAAGAATTCCAGGTGCTCTAAATCTTGCTAAAAACCCAGTAGGAATAAAAGTTCAATGTACAGAGTAAGGAGGCTTCAAAAGGAATAACCTGCTCCAATGAACAACATGCATTACTTCAGATGTGAAGCTCCACTTCTAGTCTGTCTCTGCACCTCCAACTTTGGTTCAGTTTAGAAAATGCAGCACTTTGGTGGTTACCAGAGTAACCAAACAGTGCAAGCCATTCCCACCCCTCTTAATAGTAAATTAGTGTCCTATTTCTATACCACATTTAAATCCTTTTTTTTTTTTAATCCTTTTCTGGGAAGTTAGATACATACAATTATCAGCACTACAAAGGTTCGCCTATCGAGTCTTAAAAGCAACCAAAACAGCTTTTAAAATGTAAATCAGGGCCAGGCCTGGTGAGTCATACTTGGGACTCAACACTTTGGGAGGTCTCTTGAGTGGGAGTTGAAGATCACCCTGGGCAACATAGCAAAACACTTTTGAAGACCTGGGCTACAAAAAATTAGCCAGGCACAGTGGTGTGCACCTGTGATCCCAGCTACTCTGGAGGCTAAGGTGGGAGAATCAGCTGAGCCTGGCAGGTCAGGCCTGCAGTGAGCTGTGACAGTGTCACTGCGCTCCAGCCTAGGTGACAGAGTGAGACTCTGTCTCAAAAAAAAAAAAAAAAAAAAAGCCAGGCGCGGTGCCTCACGCCTTTAATCCCAACATTTTGGGAGGCAGAGGTGAGCGGATCGCCTGAGGTCAGGAGTTTGAGACCAGTCTGACCAACTTGGCGAAACCCCATCTCTACTAAACGTACAAAAAAAAATTAGTTGGGCATAGTGGCAGGCACCTGTAATCCCAGCTACTCAGGAGGCTGAGGCAGGAGAGTTGAACCCAGGAGGCGGAGTTTACAGTGAGCCGAGATCGCACCACTGCACTCCAGCCTGGGTGACAAAAGCGAGACTCCATCTAAAAAAAAATAGTAGTAGTTTGAAAGTAAAGGATTAAAGACACGTTAAATATCTACTGTTCATTAACTATCAGCAGTAAAGCACGCCCAGTATTGTTCGTGCGCATTTGTTTCATAATTTGGGAGCTGTTTTTGTGTCTTAAATGATTGCTGCAAAGATACCAGTGATAGGCTGGGCGCAGTGGCTCACGCCTGTAATCCCAACACTTTGGGAGGCTGAGGCGGGCGGATCGCCTGAGGTCAGGAGTTCGAGACCAGCCTGGCCAAAATGGTGAAACCCCTGTCTCTACTAAAAAATAACAAAAAATTAGCTGGGCGTGGTGGTGCACGCCTATAGTCCCAGCTACTAGGGAGTCTGAGACAGGAGAATCGCTGGAACCCAGGATGCAGAGGTTGCAGTGAGCCAAGATTGTGCCGTTGTACTCCAGCCTTAGCGACAGAGTGAGACTCTGTCTCAAAAAAGATACCAGTGATAACTACAAACTTATTCTCTATCACATTTTGGGAGTTTAGGTGCTGGAGAATGCCGAAGGTGCCAGAACCACCCCTTCAGTTGTGGCCTTTACAGCAGATGGTGAGCGACTTGTCGGAATGCCAGCCAAGCGACAGGCTGTCACCAACCCAAACAATACATTTTATGCGACCAAACGTCTTATTGGCCGGCGATATGATGATCCTGAAGTACAGAAAGACATGTGAGTAGTAGCAAAAGCGCAGTTATCTGCAAGGGCTACACAGAAGAGCCTCAGCATGTTGATTAGGATTCCTGGAGCACCTCACCCTAGTCGTTTTACTTATTGTCCCTAGGGGAAATCTATACCACTGCCAAAAGGGTAATTTCTTTAAAAAACTCATTTTTGGCCGGGTGCAGTGGCTCATGCCTATAATCTTAGAGGGCAAGGTGGGCGGATCACTTGGGATCAGGAGTTCAAGACCAACCTGGCCAACATGGTGAAACCCTGTCTCTACTAAAAAATTAGCTGGGCATGATGGTGGGTACCTGTAATCCCAGCTACTCGGGAGGCTGAAACGGGAGAATCGCATGAACCCAGGAGTGGTTGCAGTGAGCTGAGACCACTGCCACTGCACTCCAGCCTGGGCTGCTAAAAAAAAATTCATTTTTGTCTTTACACATTAGGTCTTTGCTATGTATTGACATGATACATGAAATTTTGCAAAGCATTCCTAAACCTCATAGTTCAGTGTTGAATACATACCGCAGAAATGGCATAGGTTCTATCGTGTGTTGATCCAGTACAGAAAAAAACTTGATTTTTCCTTTTCTCTACCCCCGCCCCGCAAAAATAGAGACACGTCTCACTATGTTGCCCAAGTTGGTGTTGAAATTCTGGACTCAACTGACCCTCCCACCCCAGCCTCCCTAAGTATTGGAATTACAGGCATGAGCCACCATGCTCAGCCTGCTTTTTTCTAAAATAGACATACTAGAGGCTAGATGGGGTGGCTCACACCTGTAATCCTAACACTTTGGGAGGCTGAGGTGAGCTCAGGAGTTTGAGACTTGAGGAAAAGCCGCCTCTGCAAAAAATACAAAAACGAGCTGAGCTCGGTGGTGCGTGCCTGTAGTCCCAGCTATTAGTGAGGCTAGAGTGTTGGGGGACGGCAGTTCCAGTGAGCCAAGATCGTGCCGTGCCATTGCACTCCAGTCTGAGTAATAGCAGTGAAACCCTGTCTCAAAAAAAAAAAGTACTAGAAGCATAGGTAGAGGTTCCTGTTGTATACAAAATTTTTTAGGCCTGGAGTAGTGGCTCATGTCTGCAATCCTAGCACTTTAGGAGGCAGAGGCAGAAGGACTGTTTGAGGCTAAGAGTTTAAGACCATCTAGGCCAACGAGGCAAGACAGTGTGTATGTGTGTCTTTCTATATGTAAATACTTAAAATTTTAAACAGCTTTATTGAGCTTGAGTAGAATATGAGTTCTGTATGCATGGAGTCGCGTGGACTTCTGGGACTGGCTTCTTTCACTTAGCTTGTTTTCAAGGTTCATCCATGTTGCAGCATGTGTCAGTACTGCATTCCTTTTTATGGCCAAATAATACTATACTGTATGGACATACAGCACATTTTGTTTATCCATTTGTCAAGTGATGGACATTTGAGCTGTTTCTGCTTTTTGGCTATTAGAAATAATGCTGCCTTAAACGTTTGTGTACAAGTTTTTGTGTGGACATAAATGTTTCCATTTCTCTTAAATAGTAGAATTGCTGGATCATACAGTAACGGTTTCATCGTCAAATTATTGTAAAGTGGCTGCAAAAATCTTCTGCCTGGGGTGCTAAGTGAAAAATGTTGAGGTTTCATTGTGATGTTTTTATATGTTAATGATTGCTTTCTTTTTATTTATTTACTTCATTTCATTTTGCCTTGTAATCCTCATGAACCACGTTAGTGATTGCTTTCTGAAAAATTTCACAAACTGTCATTTTTTGGCCATGAATGAGTCTTTTGGGGTGGAAGATGGATGTTCATGGTGTGTGGTAATTTTGTCATATGAGGTTGTTCAGGCTAGTTTTCTCTAATAGAATTCTTGTTCTTACAGTAAAAATGTTCCCTTTAAAATTGTCCGTGCCTCCAATGGTGATGCCTGGGTTGAGGCTCATGGGAAGCTGTATTCTCCAAGTCAAATTGGAGCATTTGTGTTGATGAAGATGAAAGAGACTGCAGGTGAGTTGAGTGGGTTTAGTTCACATCTGGGAAAGTTCTAAGAACAGAATGATTCCTGTGAGATCACTAGCTCCCTGTGCCCCAGCATCCTGTAGATGAATCTGTGGTCCCTTTTGTATAGAAAACCTAGGAATGGCAAAACTGTTACACTTCATGCTTTCCCTGCAGATTGAATTTATCTTCATATCTCACTAATGGTGTCTGGCTTGTTTCTTTTTTTCCAGTAGGGGGTATGTTCTATCTATATTGAAAGCCACAAGATTACACATTAAGCTTTTGTCCCTGTTAGGTATAAATTAGAACTTCTTATTTGAAGTGGCTGTTAAAAGTCTAAAGGTCATTTGTAGTTTAGTGAACCTTCACTGAAATGTTGAAAGACTGATCCTAGGGGTTTTGGTTTTTGGGTTTTTTTGTTTTTTTTTTTTTTTTTTTTTTTTTTTTTTTTTTTTTTTTTTTGAGACGGAGTCTCACTCATGTCGCCCAGGCTGGAGTGCTGTGGCCGGATCTCAGCTCACTGCAAGCTCCGCCTCCCGGGTTCACGCCATTCTCCTGCCTCAGCCTCCCGAGTAGCTGGGACTACAGGCGCCCGCCAGGTCGCCCGGCTAGTTTTTTGTATTTTTAGTAGAGACGGGGTTTCACCTTGTTAGCCAGGATGGTCTTGATCTCCTGACCTCGTGATCCGCCCGTCTCGGCCTCCCAAAGTGCTGGGATTACAGGCTTGAGCCACCGCGCCCGGCCGTTTTTTTGTTTTTTTAGACGGAGTTTTGCTTTTGTTGTCCAGGCTGGAGTGCAGTGGCGCGAACTCAGCTCACCGAAGCCTCCAGCCTCCTGGGTTCAAGTGATTCTCCTGCCTTCCACCTGGCGTAGCTGGGATTACAGGCATGTTCCATCATGCCTAGCCACTTTTGTATTTTTAGTAAAGAGATGGGGTTTCTTCATGTTGGTCAGGCTGGTCTCGAACTCCCGACGGATCAGGTGATTCGTCCACCTTAGCCTCCCAAAGTGCTGGGGTTACAGGCATGAGCCACCGTGCCCGGCTGGCCAGTCTTGGGTTTGTTGGGTTTCTTTTTTTTTTTTTTTTTTTTTTTTTTTTGAGACGGAGTCTTGCTCTGCCACCCAGGCTGGAGTGCAGTGGCCGGATCTCAGCTCACTGCAAGCTCCGCCTCCCGGGTTTACGCCATTCTCCTGCCTCAGCCTCCCGTGTAGCTGGGACTACAGGCGCCCGCCTCGTCGCCCGGGTAGTTTTTTGTATTTTTAAGTAGAGACAGGGTTTCACCGTATTAGCCAGGATGGTCTCGATCTCCTGACCTCGTGATCTGCCCGTCTCGGCCTCCCAAAGTGCTGGGATTACAGGCGTGAGTCACCACGCCCAGCCCGGTTTGTTGGGTTTCTGTTATGTTTTTTTTGAGACAGAGTCTCGCTCTGTTGCCCAAGCTAGAGTGCAGTGGCGCGATCTTGTCTTATTGCAACCTCCGCCTCCCGGGTTCAAGTAATTCTCCTGCCTCAGCCTCCTGAGTAGCTGAGATTACAGGCATGTGCCACCACGCCCGGCTAATTTTGTATTTTTAGTAGAGAAGTATTGGTCAGGCTGGTCTCAAACTCTCAACCTCAGGTGATTGCCCGCCTCAGCCTCCCAAAATGCTGGGATTACAGATGTGAGCCACCGTGCCCGGCCTGATCTTGGGTTTTTAACTAGTATATTTACTTGGAGTGTTTTCCTGCAAAGACATATTAGGTCACTTGTCAAAAGACTGATGAATATTGTCTGTGGCTCCTAAAGGATGACACAGGTTGTTGGGCTATGTTAATAATTCTGTTCTGACAGAATTCCATGATGGAATTTCATTCTTTTCCAGAAAATTACTTGGGGCACACAGCAAAAAATGCTGTGATCACAGTCCCAGCTTATTTCAATGACTCGCAGAGACAGGTAAGGTCGATTAGCATTCTTACTCACAAAAAGTAACGTGCCTGGGATGGAAGGGTACAAAAATGCTTTTCTCTTTGTTTTCTCTAGGCCACTAAAGATGCTGGCCAGATATCTGGACTGAATGTGCTTCGGGTGATTAATGAGCCCACAGCTGCTGCTCTTGCCTATGGTCTAGACAAATCAGAAGACAAAGTGTAAGTTTATGCAGTAAATTTCTCACCTGGATGTGTGAAACTAAAGTGTCACTTGATTTCTTAGTGATTGAGCCTTTTACTTAAATAATGCTTTTACTGATTTTAAGTCTGTATGGTCTTTTTTTATTATTATTTCAAAACCATTCCTTTGTTTTCTTTTGGGCCATGGTAATTTGACCAGTATATACCTCAGGGAAAAGCTTAGATTATCTGTATTTGGTTATTGAAATTTATATTCTGGTGATAGGTTTTGTTCCTTAAGGATTTCTTCTTTCTTTCACAAATCATTTACAGCATTGCTGTATATGATTTAGGTGGTGGAACTTTTGATATTTCTATCCTGGAAATTCAGAAAGGAGTATTCGAGGTGAAATCCACAAATGGGGACACATTCTTAGGTGGGGAAGACTTTGACCAGGCCTTGCTACGGCACATTGTGAAGGAGTTCAAGAGAGAGGTGAGTTACCAATGTGGTTCATATGTAGATGTTGGGATATTGAGAATTTGTTCAGATTGCTCTTTGCTTTGTTTACGAGTTCAGTTCAACCCCCTTATTCTAGACACAGATACTCTTTTCAGAATATTTTTTCCCCACACATTAAGGGTAATAAAAAGTAATCATCTTGTATATAAAGGTTATGATTCCATTTTGTGTTGTTCCACCTTATTACTGCAGTTTAAATTTATTACCTCATTAATGCTGTTGTTCAATGTCTTCACTTTATAGACAGGGGTTGATTTGACTAAAGACAACATGGCACTTCAGAGGGTACGGGAAGCTGCTGAAAAGGCTAAATGTGAACTCTCCTCATCTGTGCAGGTGAGACATGAAAAATTTGAGCGGTCTTGATGGGTATTTTCAGCCGGAGTTTATTTAAATAGTATTTTCTAATTGGCCTCATGTCAGTTGAGTTTTTTCGTTTGTTTTTTCAATTTTCTGGTTTCTAGAGACCTTTGTCGTGAGCACAGGAGCAGTAAGGTGTTCAGTTTCTTTATGAGCTGAAATTTTTTTAACCCCCCAAATCAGGTACATACACTGGAGCTGAATAATACATGAATAATGCTGGGTATACTTGTTGGCCTTTCCGTTAAACACATTTATTTTAAAACCTGCTCTGGCAGTGTTTAAAACTAGAATTACTAGCTTGGAGAAACTGCTGTCTTAACTGACAGTATTAAATAACCTCTCCTTGTGAATTGGAGAGTCTCTGTCTTTTTTTTTGAGATGGAGTTTTGCTTCTATTGCCCAGGCTGGAGTGCAATGGTGCGGCGATCTCGGCTCAGCACACTTGAATCTTGAATCACTGGGTTCAAGTGATTTCTCCTGCCTCAGCCTCCCGAGTAGCCGGGATTACAGGTGTGCACCACCATGCCTGGCTAATTTTTGTATTTTTAGTATAGACAGGGTTTTACCATGTTGGCCAGGTTGGTCCTTGGACTCCTGACCTCAGGTGATTCACCTGCCTCGGCTTCCCAAAGTGCTGGGATTACGGGCGTGAGCCACTGAGCCCGGCTAATTGTCTCTCACTTAATAAATAATTTGAAAAATTACCTGGTCACAGTCTACACAGCTGTAGTCCCAGCCACTCCAGAGGCTAAGGTAAGAGGATTGTTTGAGCCCAGGAGGTTGAGGGTGCAGTGAGCTGTGATCACACCATTTCATTCCAGCCTGGGTGACAGATGAGACCCTGTCTCAAAAAATGACAATAATTTGAATCACCAGTCTAGAAAATGAGCTGAAGCTTGTTCAAGTTTCCATCTGTGAGCATCAGATTTACTCAGTCTCTTTGTCAGCTTGATTAGCTCCAGTTCTGAGAGGTGAAACTTCACTTAACCACCAAGAGTAGAATTGTATAAACCATGTTAGATCTGTGTTAGAGACCCATGAAGACAGAAAGCAGCAGATCTATTTCCGGTGTCTTGTGTGACTGTAGGAAGAGCAGAGCTGTGACACCTTTATTTTGATCACCCACAAGGGAAGAGGTATTTATGATGATTGTCATTGTGTTGGTAAAGTGGTTGCTGCTAATGAACCTTCAGTCAAACCTGGATTTTGTTTTTTAAAGTGGCTGTGAGGAATGACATAGTTATACACACGCATCCATGGTCTTGCTGATGTTACTTTGTCCCTGCTATCATGGAGTGGCAGAACATTGCAACGCTGGTTAGGGTTGAAGTTGAAATACGTGGCACTGCCAGAAAATAGTTTGTAATTCTTCCCAGGGATTTGATATTTGGGGTAGGGGATGCGAGGTGGTGGAAGAGATTGGTTGGTTTTAATTAGTGTGGCTGCATCCTATTGATAGACATTTTGATTGTTTTCCAGCGTTTATTATAGCAAGATGTATTGAGCATCCTTATACATTCAGTTTTGCATAGGTGATTTTAAATCTATTGAATAAATTCTTAGCATTTATTACCCTCATGCAGATTATATTGTGGTTTGGAAAGATGGACATTAATTAGAACAGATTAGTAAACGTTAAACTAGAAGTGATACAAAGTAAAGGTTAAGGGTGGTTCTGCAGGCATTCTGCTGCGGTTCGAGTCCCCATTGTGTGGCTTATTAATTGGTGATCTTGGATGAATTAACATTACTGTTACTTATCTACAAAATAAGGATAATAGTGGTACTTTACTCCTCCCCTAAGAGTTCTGAGCATTACCAAGTTCATAAATATTACAAGCTTAGGAAAACATAGGAAATTGTGAATACTCTTAAATTTAAGTTACTATTAATGTAACAAGTGGTAAAAAGGCAATTATATTTATAATTTAAGAAGGGGCCATACTTTGGGTGGCCAGGGCCAGGAATATCACTTGAGCTCAGGAGTTGGGGACCAGCCTGGGCAAAATAGTGAGAACCCCCAATCTCTACAAAACTAGCTGGGTGTGGTGCACTACACCACAGGTGCATGCCTGTAGTCCCAGCTACTCAGGAGACTGAGGCACAAGAATCCTTTGAGCCCAAGTGTTTGAGGCTGCAGTGAGCTCTGATTGTGCCACTGCACCCCAACCTCGGCGACGGAGGAGGTCTCTTAAAAATAATCTAAGAAGGGGCCAGGCGCAGTGGCTCACATCTGTCATCTCAGCACTTTGGGAGACCAAGGCGGATGAATCACTTGAGGTCAGGAGTTCAAAACTAGCCTCGCCAACATGGTGAATCCCTGTCTCTACTAAAAATACAGAAATTAGCAAAGCGTGGTGGCAGGCGCCTGTAATCCCAGCTACTCAGTAGACTGAGGCAGGAGAATCGCTTGAACCCAGGAGGCAGAGGTTGCAGTGAGCCCAGATGGCAGTCCAGCCTGGGCGACTGAATGAGACTCTGTCTCAAAAAATAAAAATAATAAAAAGAATCTAAGAAGATACCTGAGAGAGGTGTTCAGCATAGTAAGAATAGCATTTGAGGCCAGGCGCGGTGGCCAAGCCTGTAATCCCAGCACTTTGGGAGGCCGAGACAGGCGGATCACGAGGTCAGGAGATCAAGACCATCCTGGCTAACACAGTGAAACCTCATCTCTACTAACTAGCCGGGCGAGGTGGCAGGCGCCTGTAGTCCCAGCTACTCGGGAGGCTGAGGCAGGAGAATGGTGTAAACCCGGGAGGCGGAGCTTGCAGTGAGCTGAGATACAGCCACTCCATTCCAGCCTGGGCGACAGAGCGAGACTCCGTCTTAAAATAAAAAAAAAAAAAAAAAAAAAAAGAATAGCACTTGAGAGATGAGTTTATCAGAAAAAGATAAATGGGCATGTGTAAATAGGTTAAGTGTAAGGCTCTCAGGTGAAGACCTGAGAAAGGGCCAAAGTGGCCAAAAGGGCAGAGTGAAGATTGGGGTCGGATGTTGGTGGGCATGGAAAATGAGGTTAGAGCAGGCTTGTCCAACCTGCAGCCCAGGATGGCTTTGAATGCGGCCCAATACAAATTTGTAAACTTTCTTAAACTATTGAGAGTTTTGCTTTTTGTTTTTTGTTTTAAGCTCATCAGCTACTGTTAGTGTTAATGTATTTTATGTGTGGCCCAAGGAAGCCAAAAGATTGGACACCCTTGGACTAGAGGCTTTATAGATTTGGGATTTGGCATCTCTCCCAAGATAAGTAAGTACAAACCCCAGAGGAGTTGAGGATAGTAACATGGTCATGTGTCGATTTGTGAAAAGCCCTTTGGCTGGAGTAGAGTGGAGAATTGTTAAGGGCAGAAGGCAGCCTGAGTGGGTGTGGGGAGGGTGTTGGTAACCATGTGTTGAGAAAGGACTTGGATGAGAGAGTGTGAGTGAGACATAAGTGGTTGGGTTTGAGAAAGGAGGTAAGGAGAGAACATAGTGATGGATGTTGGACTCATTGTAGAGGGTTGAGAGTTAGTGCTGAAGATTTTCAGGTTGCCATTAGCTTTTAGTGTTTAGAGTTGTGCTACTATAATAGCCAAATGTGGGTTTTGAATTAATTAAAATTAAATAACATTTAAAATTACATTTCTTAGTTACCCTAGTCTTATTTCAGGTGCTCAGTAGTCATGTTGTTAGTGGTTGCTGAATTGAACAGCGTAAGTAGCATTTTCATTGTCACAGAAAATTCTACTGGATAGCATTGATTTAGATAATTGTGTGTTCTGATTTGGTTAATCAACATTTTGTAAAAAAGAAATTGTCAATAATATTTAGATATCACTGTTCTACAGATGGTGTGTTAACTCTGTTTGTTAATTCTATTAAGTATTGAAACGTCTAGGATACTTTCTCCTAAAGAAAGATGGTTAAGGACTCACTCTCTTAGTTACACATTGTAAGATCTTATGTTGTACTGGGATTTGGGATTTATTAAATACTGGATGTTACATGGTGTGACTGTCAGCTGCTGTCCATGGATGTGATGGCCATACAAGTCAATCCTCATACATTAATGAGAGTATGTCTGTAGCTTTCATACTACTTGTAAATGTCCTGGAACTTAACAGAGCCCAGGGTTGATGGCATGTTATTTGGTTCAGAAAATAACTTTGACATTTCACCTACATGGGATATTTTTAAAACTTGGTGAAGGAAAACATCAGTAATGTGGTTCTAATGAGTGTTTAGTGGCAGAATAGCTCTTTATCTCTTGAATGGGGATTTTTTTCCTGCTTATCTGCTGCATTCTTGTTAATAACTATAAACTTCATTAAAACAGATTCTGTAGTGTTTATCTCTGGGGAGATAAAACATTGCATCTTAAAGAGTAACTATTCTTGGCCGGGCGGGGTGGATCACGAGGTCAAGAGATCGAGACCATCCTGGCCAATATGGTGAAACCCCATCTCTACTAAAAATGCAAAAATTAGCCGGACATGGTGGCACATGCCTGTAGTCCCAGCTACTCGGAAGGCTGAGGCAGGAGAATTGCTTGAACCTGGGAGGCGGAAGTTGCAGTGAGCCAAGATCATGTCACTGCACTCCAGCCTGGCAATAGAGTGAGACTCTGTCTCAAAAAAAAAAAAAAAGTATTCTTGGTGACTATTCATTTAAATTAGGTCTCACCCTCCCTGTGGTTTTCCAAGTCTTCTGTCCTAGGGCATGGTCATATCTTAGTTGAAATAATAAATGTAACTGTCATTTGGCCTGCTCACAGACATGCAATTAAACATTTCCTTTGCAGACTGATATCAATTTGCCCTATCTTACAATGGATTCTTCTGGACCCAAGCATTTGAATATGAAGTTGACCCGTGCTCAATTTGAAGGGATTGTCACTGATCTAATCAGGAGGACTATCGCTCCATGCCAAAAAGCTATGCAAGATGCAGAAGTCAGCAAGAGTGACATAGGAGAAGTGATTCTTGTGGGTGGCATGACTAGGATGCCCAAGGTATGGATCCGTGGAATTCTGTCATGGAGAGAGGGGACTGGCACATAGTGTATACTTGGGACAGGTGCCATGAATATATGGCCTGTTCTGCTGGGGTGACGTAAAAGGGAGATGAGATTATATCCTCACTAAAGAATTCTTTTCTGGGCTGGGCGCAGTGGCTCAAGCCTGTAATCCCAGCACTTTGGGAGGCCGAGACGGGCGGATCACAAGGTCAGGAAATCGAGACCATCCTGGCTAACCGAGTGAAACCCCGTCTCTACTAAAAAATACAGAAAACTAGCCGGGCGAGGTGGCGGGCGCCTGTAGTCCCAGCTACTCGAGAGGCTGAGGCAGGAGAATGGCGTAAACACGGGAGGCGGAGCTTGCAGTGAGCTGAGATCCGGCCACTGCACTCCAGCCTGGGCGACAGAGCGAGACTCCGTCTCAAAAAAAAGAAAAAGAGGCCGGGCGCGGTGGCTCAAGCCTGTAATCCCAGCACTTTGGGAGGCCGAGACGGGCGGATCACGAGGTCAGGAGATCGAGACCATCCTGGCTAACACGGTGAAACCCCGTCTCTACTAAAAAATACAAAAAACTAGCCGGGCGAGGTGGCGGGCGCCTGTAGTCCCAGCTACTTGGGAGGCTGAGGCAGGAGAATGGCCTAAACCCGGGAGGCGGAGCTTGCAGTGAGCTGGGATCCGGCCACTGCAGTCCAGCCTGGGCGACAGAGCGAGACTCCGTCTCAAAAAAAAAAAAAAAAGAAGAAAAAGAAAAAAAGAATTCTTTTCTCTTTGTTTTGTTAAAATTGAAGAATAGGCCGGGCATGGTGGCTCACGTCTATAATCCCAACACTTTGGGAGGCTGAGGTGAGCAGATCACGTGAGTCTGCAAGAGTTTCAGGCCAGCCTGAGCAACATGGCAAAATCCCCTTTGTACAAAAATACAAAAAATTAGCTGGGTGTGGTGGTACATACCTGTAATCCCAGCTACTTGGGAGAATCACCTGAGCCCTAAGGTCAGTCACTTGAGTGAGTTTGGGGCTGCAGTGAGCCATGATCATGCCACTGCACTCAGCCCAGGCAAGAGTGTGACCCTGTCTCAAAAAAAAAGAAAATACAGTGAGCCGAGATCGCGCCACTGCACTCCAACCTGGGCGACAGAGCAAGACTCCGTCTCCAAAAATACAGATATAGATATAGATATATATAGATATATGAAAACTTGGGCAGAATTTCTTTAGGGGCAGTAGCAGGGAGGATCCCGAACTCAGTCATAGAATTTTTAGGATTGAAACAAAGTTTGAGGTCAGAGACAGCATAAAACCTTGGTAATAATGCCCCCCTCACCCCAGCCACCGTCTTTGTACATGTGTCTTTGCAGCATAGTGCATCTCTTCGACTAAGATGTGTGCAATGATGTATTTTATTCAACACATCATTCTGAAAGAACATGTGTTGAAAAATAATGACTGAGCACAAACCTGTTGAAGATGCAATTCTTCTTGGTAGGCTAAATAGGATTATCTTGGGCCTAAGATAGTGACCTTTTTTTTTTCTTAATTTTTCCATTGAAATACATGACCTTAAAGAAATACGCAAAAAAGAAAAATGAACCTGGGAAAAAAAAAGGCCCTGGACCAGGTGGATGCCTTTGTAATAAGAAATGATCCCCGAGGCCGGGCGTGGTGGCTCATGCCTGTAATCCCAGCATTTTGGGAAGCTGAAGTGGGTGGATCACAAGGTCAGGAGATGTAGACCATCCTGGCTAACACGGTGAAACCCCATCTCTACTAAAAATACAAAATATTAGCTGGGCATGATGGCGGGCGCCTGTAGTCCCAGCTACTTGGGAGGCTGAGGCAGGAGTATGGCGTGAACTCAGCAGGCGGAGCTTGCAGTGAGCCGAGATAGTGCCACTCCAGCCTGAGCGACAGAGCGAGACTGTCTCAAAAAGAAGAATAAAAAAAGAAATTATCCCCAATACTATTCAAATGGAACTTTATCACTAATAAATACAAGGGAAGAACATGCCCCCACGTTAGCAATGCAAATTATTACTACAGCTGCATATGATAATTTGGTCTTTAGTTGATAATATACAAGAGGATGTGGACTTCTAAGTCCCCTTGCCTTGCATCCTCTGTTTCAAATGATTTAATGTGTTACGTGGGAAACCAGATAATAAAACTTAGGAGAATCCTTCCCAGATTTACAAGCGTCATAAAGGAGATACTCCTCTAAGTATAAAGTGTATGAATGTTACGAGATCATTAGCAGGAACCCAACTATGAAATGGTCATTTGAATAAACATTCTTAGATTTGAGTTAAGATTTGGCTGGGACCGAAGGACACATGTGCTGTCTTTTGTTCTGCTCAGGTAGTTCACAAGTGTGGGCTGACAGGTTCTTTTTCCTTGATGCTCAGGTTCAGCAGACTGTGCAGGATCTTTTTGGCAGAGCCCCAAGTAAAGCTGTCAATCCTGATGAGGCTGTGGCCATTGGAGCTGCCATTCAGGGAGGTGTGTTGGCCGGTGATGTCACAGATGTGCTGCTCCTTGATGTCACTCCCCTGTCTCTTGGAATTGAAACTCTAGGAGGTGTCTTTACCAAACTTATTAATAGGAATACCACTATTCCAACCAAGAAGAGCCAGGTAAGAGCTATCACTTACTACCTTGTCACATGGGTTTTAGGTTCTATGATGGATGTGATCGCAGCCACTTTCATGAGCTTTTTCTAGAAAACTTCAGTTTTTCGTTTTGCTGTTTAGAATAGTAAATAGTTAACTATGGGTGGTGAGAATCCTGGTTTTTTTTGTTACCAGAAAAGTTCTTACGCGTTAGCTGATAGAGATGTTTATAGGAAGGACATTAGTAGTCTCCTCCACAGGATTAACATAATTTGTTAAAAGGGATCTCAGTCATTTGAGACTGAATTCCCTGAAGTCTTCTGTTCTCAAAGACGGTAAAAAGGATAGTGTGGACCAGACTTAGGGGAGTGTTCTTATGAGTGAATGAAGGGGGTGGTATGGGGGTGCCGAGATATCCAAGCAGGGCTATTTGGACATGGCTTGTTCTTGAAGTAGGAATTATTTCTGGCTGGGCGCCGTGGCTCACGCCTGTAATCCTAGCACTTTGGAAGGCTGTGGCGAGAGGATCGCTTGAGCTCAGGAGTTTGAGACCAGCCTGGGTAACATGGTGAAACTCCCTCTCTCCAAAAAGTTAAATTAGCCGGGCATGGTGCTGTGTACCTGTAGTCCCAGCTACTAAAGAGGCTGAGGTGGGTTGATCACTTGAGCATGTGAGGCAGAGGCTGCAATGAGCTGAGGTCATGCCACTGCACTCCAGCCTGGGTGACAGTATGAAGTGAGCCCTTGTCTCAAAAAATGTATATATATTATTTCCTGACTTCCCTAATCTTGTGGATGTTTTTCCATAAAACTATGGCTGTTGGTGTATTTGTGCAGTGATGTATTTGTCAACACATCATTCTGAAGAAAAGTATGTGGTGACTTCCTGTGACTGAGCACAATACATCATCTTTCCCTGATCCCGTTTCCCCAGATAAGCGTGTTACAACATTTTAGTTCCTTTTTTGAGGCCTTCTCTCCTATTGCTGCATCTTAGGAGATGCATTTGCTTAGCTGAAACAATTGCTATTGTATGCCCATTTGCTGTACTAATCCTAGTCCTATTCCCTATAAAGACATCAGCCTTTGTTCTGAACATACTGTGAATTAGCAGCCTTCCAATCTTGGAATGTGAACCTTTGGCTTTCATTTTTTCTATAGAAAGGGAATAGGTTAATCAGATTGCTAACCCAGGAGGTTTTCTTTTTCCCTAGGTATTCTCTACTGCCGCTGATGGTCAGACGCAAGTGGAAATTAAAGTGTGTCAGGGTGAGAGAGAGATGGCTGGAGACAACAAACTCCTTGGACAGTTTACTTTGGTAGGTATTGTGAATCCTGAATACTATGCCTCCTTCACTGTAAAGTGAGATAATATTCTAAGCCATAAAAATATTAGTATAAACCGCTGGCATACACATACATACTGAGTAGTCTTGAGAAGAGGGGATGCAGACACTTTGTGCAACTGGCTACCCATGGCATCAGTTTTTACCTGAAAGCCTTGCTTTTTCCTTGTGCCTTAGGAATTTCCTCAGAAATAAACTCCTGATTACTCATTTAGAAGACATTTGATATTGTTACTGGTTTCTGATCAGCATTGCTTATTGGTTATTGGTGAGGTGAATAATAGCAGGGAGGTTTGCTGTCTGTCATTTAGTGTGTCCACAGGTATATACAGCCATTATAGTTACTTGCTATAGCTAAATTTCACTGGTATAAAACCGGTTGATTTCAGGCAGCAAACTACTACTGTTGCTTATAAACTTTGTGTTTTTGTACATTAAATCACTTGTTTTTCCTAGGAACCAAGTGACTTGTTTATTATAAAACCATATAGATTTGAAAATAATAGCACTGGACCCCTCTGTAAGAGGACCTTACTCTGGATTTATTTATTTTAGATTGGAATTCCACCAGCCCCTCGAGGAGTTCCTCAGATTGAAGTTACATTTGACATTGATGCCAATGGGATCGTACATGTTTCTGCTAAAGATAAAGGCACAGGACGTGAGCAGCAGAGTAAGTCACCTTGTTTATCAGACCCTAAGAGTGAGGTGAGGGAGGTCTTGGGAATAGACCCTCTTAGGATGATGAGTCCTCTTTGCCCCTCAGTTGTCAGATTCACTTGTACTAGTGTTTATTCCCCCCAAATAGGCACTGAGCCTGTGGATTGCTGAAGTTTTCATGGGCAAACAGGCCAGTTGGTGTTTGTGTATGTATTGGGTCCTTGGTTTCATTTTGCTTTATAGGACTATAAAGTATTTCTCCTCTTCATAATTTGTATCAAGATTGGCTGCTATGAGCCAGAGTACTCTTAATGCAATGGAGGAAGAGGAGGCATATACCTTTACCTGGGAATTAATGAAATGCCTTCTTTTTACTACAGTTGTAATCCAGTCTTCTGGTGGGTTAAGCAAAGATGATATTGAAAATATGGTTAAAAATGCAGAGAAATATGCTGAGGAAGACCGGCGAAAGAAGGTGATTACTTTTTGTCTTCTGAACTTTAATCTTAGTAAAGCTCGGTCTTGAGAGTTTGGGGCTGGGCACGGTGTCTCACTCCTATAATCCCAGCACTTTGGGAGGCCAAGGTGGGCCGACTGTTTGAAGTCAGGAGTTCAAGACCAGCCTGACCAACATGGTGAAACCCCATATTTACTAAAAATACAAAAAAATTAGCTGGGCATGGTAGTGCACACCTGTAGTCCCAGCTACTTGGGAGGCTCAGGCAGGAGAATCACTTGAACAAGAAAGTGGGAGAGTTTGGACATGTCATAGGTTGTGGGTAAGAAAACCTAAGATCAATCTATTCTTCCTTCCCTGTTGCTTATACCTTATGTGTGCAGTGCCTTTATTATTTCTTCTGTTCTCCATCACAATTCTGATGTTACAAAATCTAGCCCAAATCTCTCTCAAAGCCATCCCAGACTACTTCATGCCGCTCTAATTTCTCCCTTACTTTTATTTTTACTCTGTAACTGTATGCAGCACATAGCTTATTGTCTTACTGAGTATAGACATTCAGCAAACTTTGGTTGATTGGAAAGTCTTCGTTTAAACTTCTAATTTCTCTAAGGAACGAGTGGAAGCAGTTAATATGGCTGAAGGAATCATTCACGACACAGAAACCAAGATGGAAGAATTCAAGGACCAATTACCTGCTGATGAGGTGAGTTCTATTTTAAAGTAACTCAAGAGGTTGGACACATTTTCACCAAAGGCAGTGAAGTTTATTTTTCTGTGGATTTTGATAGGGGTTTAATTATTTTAAAATGTTTCTAAATAGTACTTCTACTTGTAATGGTACAGGAGACCTGGAAAAGTAAGGATTTTTTTTCTTTTTTTAAGTGCAACAAGCTGAAAGAAGAGATTTCCAAAATGAGGGAGCTCCTGGCTAGAAAAGACAGTGAAACAGGAGAAAACATTAGACAGGCAGCATCTTCTCTTCAGCAGGCATCATTGAAGCTCTTCGAAATGGCATACAAAAAGGTACAAGGGCTGAAGTGGATTTTGATCTTAACTTGATCTTGATGGAACTATTCTTGATGACCGTTACTGGTGGCTCCCTCCATAGCCATTTGTGGAATTGAAAGTGAGATTGGAGTTGAAGATATTCTCCTGCCGTCTCGACTCTATTTTGACATTAGGGGTAGTGTCAAAGGGAAGGAATCCAGAAGCAGGGTAGAAAGCGGGGAGGGGGAGTGGAATAGATATGAATGATGAGGAATATGTGGGTCTCTCATCTTGGAGTGCAACAAAGAGCAAATGGTTAGCCCTAACATTAAATCTGAGTGGCTTTCAAATGTTTTCTTAACAGATGGCATCTGAGCGAGAAGGCTCTGGAAGTTCTGGCACTGGGGAACAAAAGGAAGATCAAAAGGAGGAAAAACAGTAATAGCAGAAATTTTGAAGCCAGAAGGACAACATGAAGCTTAGGAGTGGAGAGACTTCCTGAGCAGAAATGGGCAAACTTCAGTCTTTTTACTGTGTTTTTGCAGTATTCTATATATAATTTCCTTAATTTGTAAATTTAGTGACCATTAGCTAGTGATCATTTAATGGATGGTGATTCTAACAGTATAAAGTTCACAATGTTCTATGTCCCTAGCCTGTCATTTTTCAGCTGCATGTAAAAGGAGGTAGGATGAATTGATCATTATAAAGATTTAACTATTTTATGCTGAAGTGTCAAGGGGTGAAAACATCTCGCACACAACAATTAAGGTAGTCATCCATAGACTTGAAATGAGACGACATATGGGGATGAGATAGATCCTTCTAGTTAGGCTAGTACTGCTGTATTGGCCTGTGTGTACACGGGGTCCTTCAGCTGAGGCCTTACAAGTCAAGCTGGCTGTGCCATGTTTGTAGATGGGGCAGAGGAATCTAGAACAATGGAAAACTTAGCTATTTATATTAGGTACAGCTATTAAAACAAGGCAGGAATGAGGCTAGAGTCTTAACTTCCCTATGGCATACTTTTCTAGCTACCTTCTGCCTTGTGTCTGGCACCTATATCCTTGATTGTTCTTACTCGTTCTGGATTTTTTTTTTTTTTTTTTTAAATAAATATAGAAAGCATCTTGATTTCTTGTTTGTGAGGGGTGATGCCCTGAGATTTAGCTTCAGGAATAGGACATGGTTCATGCTTGCCATATTTCCCAAGTAGGGAAATACACAATTCTCTAACACTGGTTAAAAATGCAAATTCAAGATTTGGAAAGGCTGGTATAATGAAATAATGAGCAGTATCAGCATGTGCAAATCTTGTTTGAAGGATTTTATTTTCTCCCCTTAGACCTTTGATACATTTAGAATCTTGAAGGTTTCTAGATCTCTAACATGAAAACCAAGGTGGCTATTTTCAGGTTGTTTTCAGCTCCAAGTAGAAATAACCAGAATTGGCTTGCATTAAAGAAACTGCATCTAGAAGTAAGTGCTAAGATATTATTTCTATGGCTCAAAAATAACAGGAACCCAGATTTCTTTGCCTATTTCTGCTTTTCTGTCCTCAGTGTACTGGCTTGTCCCAAATTCTCTGATGTAGTTCTAATTATCCTGTGTTGACAACTTAAGCAGAAAGGAGACTACATCTTTATTCAATGTTAAGATTTCCCAAAAGTCTCCCAGCACATTTCCCTTATGTTTCATGGACTAATGTCATATGCCATGTTCAAAGGAGTCCGTTATCAAGATGGGCTTAGAATATCAGACACAATGGCTCCTTTTGTAATGTTTTGTAATATGTAGAAATGAGATTATTTCCATAAATCAGTGTAAGAAATCAGTTTAATTTGCAAGTATGAAGGAAGTGATTTAGACAACATTTTTGGAAGATTCAGTGCTTGTTGACACCCATGTAAAAGATTCTTGGGATTTAATGTGAAAAATAAATTCTAGGCTCAGGTTTCCAACCACATGAACACTCAATGGAAACATTGTAGGATTATGAAGGATTGTTATGTGGTGTGTTGGAAGATACTTAGCATTTCTGGTTGGCCCTTGCCCACTGCCTCTACTGTCTTCCTAAAGATCACTTTAAAAGCCCTCCAGGACTTGCAAAGTACTCCAGTTGAGAACTACTGGTTTACATTAGTTAAGATTCATCCTTGGGATCAGAGAGAGGAGCCAGATTTCCCAAGCAAAATATATCTTTGAGTTCTATTAGGAGGGAGAAGTTGCTTGGGTATGAGTGGAAACAGTATTTCAGTAACCTATTGGTAAAGCTCATAGTAGTATAAATAGCAAGAAGGTATACGGAGATTCCCTATAGAGCCAATAGGATATAGATCTAGAATGAGATTTACTATAAGATACTGGCTCACACAATTATGGAGGCTGAGTCCCACCCACAATCCACTGCTGGGAAAGCCGTTGGGGTAAAATTGCAGCGACCAGGAACACAATGGTGTCCTAGTCCAAGGTTAGAATATGGATGTCTTAGCTCTGGCAGTTCTATATGGGCCCTTAACTGATTAGATGATGTCCACTCACATCAAAGCAGAGCAATCTCCAATTCAATACTAATCTCTTCTGGAGACAGACAGACAAATGTTTAACCAGTTAAATGGCATCAATGGCCAAACTGACACACAAAATTAACTATCACAAAAGGCAAAAAGAAATTATTGGTTTTATTCTTTAGTAGAGCCTCCCTTTTGTGATCGTAAGTACTTGCTTAGGTCCCAAGAACTTACGATATCCCTCTTACACCAACCTCCTGTTCGGCGGGGGGGGGGGGGGTGTATTTTATTTAATTTTTAATTTTTATTTTTT
Source organism: Rhinopithecus roxellana (assembly GCF_007565055.1). Taxonomy (NCBI): domain Eukaryota; kingdom Metazoa; phylum Chordata; class Mammalia; order Primates; family Cercopithecidae; genus Rhinopithecus; species Rhinopithecus roxellana. Next base: position 155,221,622 of record NC_044551.1, on the reverse strand, counting down.
TTTAGTTTTTGTTTTGAGATGGAGTCTTTCTCTGTTGCCCAGGCTGGATTGCAGTGGTGTGACCTTGGCTCACTGCAGCCTCAACCTCTGCATCCTGGGTTCAAGCAATTCTCCTGCCTCAGCCTCTTGAGTAAAGGTGCCCACTACTACACCCAGCTATTTTTTTTTTTTTTTTTTTTTTTTTTTTGAGACAGTCTCCTTCTGTTGCTCAGGCTGGAATGCAGTGGTGCGATCTCAGCTGCAACCTCCACCTCCCAGGTTCAAGCCGATTCTCCTGCCTCAGCCTCCCTATTAGCTGGGATTACAGGCACCCTGCCACCACAAACAGCTAAGGGGTTTCACCATGTTGTCCAGGCTGGTCTTGAACTTCTGACTTCAGGTGATCCACTCCCCTCGCCCTCCCAGAGTGCTGGGATTACAGGCTTGAGTCACTGTGCCCAGTATAATTTTTGTATTTTCAGTAGAAATGCGGTTTCACCATGTTGGCTAGGCTGGTCTCAGACTCCTAACCTCAGGTGATCCACGGGCTTCAGCCTCCCTGAGTGCTGGGATTACAGGCGTGAGCCACTGCACCCGGCCTCCTTTTGTTGTTGTTTTTTGAGACGGTCTTGCTGTCACCCAGGCTATAGTGCAGTGGTGCATTCATAGCTCACTGCAGCCTCAAATTCCTGGGCTCAAGCAATCCTCCTGCCTCAGCCTCCCAAGTAGTTAGGACTACAGGTGCACACCACCACACCTGGCTTATATATGTCTTTTTCTTTTGAGGCAGGGTCTCACTCTGTCATACAGGCTGGAGTACAGTGGTGCCATCCCAGCTAACTTCAGCCTCAACCTCTCGATCTCAAGTGATCCTCTCACCTCAGCCTATGGAGTGGCTGGGACCACAGGCGCACGCTACCATGCCAGGCTAATTTTTTTTTTTTTTTTTTGGTAGAGACAGGGTCTCACACTCCTGACCTCAAGCAATCCCACCTCAGCCTCCCAAAGTGGTGGGATTACAAGCATGAGACACAGTGCCCAGCCTGATTATTTGTGTTGAGTGAGGTACACATTATCAGTAGAAATACTACATACATGTGTACATAATGTGTCAATTCTCAGGGAGATCAAGACGTTGAATTTCTTTGATCCACATAACATTTATAGTAGTAGAAATAAAAGCAAGTTCTTACAAACAGTGCATGAGAAGACTGGGTATGAAGAAACAATTCAAATTTTGGAAATAGCCAATATTCAAGAGACCCTTCACCACTTCAGATACCACTGCAGCTCTATTCTCTTCTCCGGTCATAAGGCCAGGTTTTTTGTTTTGTTTTTTTTGAGACAGTGTCTCTGTCACCCAGGCTGGAGTGTAATGGTGAAATCTTGGCTCACTACAACCTCTGCCTCCCAGGCTCAAGCGATTCTCCTGCCTTAGCCTCTTGAGTAGCTGGGATTACAGGTGCGTGCCACCACACCTGGCTAAGTTTTGAATTTTTAGTAGAGACGGGGGTTTCACCATCTTGGTGAGGCTGGTCTTGAACTCCTGACCTTGTAATCCGTGCCTCGGCCTCCCAAGTGCTGGAATTACAGGCATGAGCCACCGTGCCCGGCTCATAAGACCACTTTGTAAGGGCTTTGTCTTCTCCCTTTCTCCACCTCTAGTATTAGAATACAAAATGAGTGAAAGCCCTGGGAACAGATAAAGGAGCTATAGGGTGACCTACTGCACTCTGAACAGCATGCAGGAGCTGTACTTCAGCAATTACAGAATTGCTGAAACAGGCATTTGAGTAGATAAACAATTGAATATCACCAGTTTCTTACAGTTAAACCTATTAGAAGGAGCCATCTCTGCTACAGCAGGTCAGGTAATCTGTCTTGACACTAAAGACTGCAGCTGAACATCAAACCAGCCTTTAATGTAGGCATCATCACTGCAATCAGGAATGGGAAAGTAAAATGTTCTGCCAAACTCACAGGCTCTTAAACAGATTGTTGAAGTCCCTGACGGAGAAAGTGAAGATTAGGGTCAAAGGTGATGGGGGTGTGGGGGTGGGGAGTCCATAAGGGACTGATTATAAAGTGCAAGATTGTGAATATTGATTATTTTTAGGAAGGTGGTCCATCGCTTTCACTGGTTCCTTGGAGTCTGTCCCAAAGAGGGTTAACCATGACATGGAAAATTTACTAGCTTAAATGGCTTCAAGTCATATCATACCAGTCACCCCTTTGCCATTTGCCATCCCCTCAATCCTGTGCATTTATTTAGCATCCTTGGTCTACCATACACCTCCTTGGTATACCTTCCCCACTCAGCTCACACAGATCATTTCACTCAATATCTTACGCTGTTTTTTTTTTTTTCTTTTTGAGCTGGAGTCTCGCTTTGTTGCCCAGGCTAAAGTGCAGTGGCACGATCTCGGCTCACTGCATCCTCCACCTCCCAGGTTCAAGCGATTCTCCTGCCTCTCCAGAGTAGCTGGGACTACAAGTGCACGCTACCAAACCTGGCTAATTTTTTGTATTTTTAGTAGAGACAGGGTTTTACTGTGTTGCCCAGGCTGGTGTCGAACTCCTGAGCTCAGGTGATCTGCACACCTCGGCCTCCCAAAGTGCTGGGATTACAGGCATGAGCCACCGCACCCGTCCCTACGCTCTTATTTTTTAACATCTTAATGTTCCATTTAGCAACTTCATCTTTTTGTTCTTTTTTGCAGTCTTGCTCTGTCACCCAGACTATAGTGCAATTGGCATAATCTCAGCTCACTGTAACCTCCGCCTCCCAGGTTCAAGCGAAATTCTCCTGTCTCAGCCTCCCGAGTAGTAGCTGGGGTTACAAGCATGTACCACCACGCCCGGCTAATTGTTGTATTTTTAGTAGAGACAGGGTTTTGCTATGTTGGCCAGGCTGGTCTCAAACTCTAGAGCTCAAGTGATCCGTCCACCTCAGCCTCCCAGAGTGCTGGGATTACAGGTATGAGCCACCGTGCCTGGCCTTCATCTCTTTTATGACATTTTTCCCTACCTTCTGGATTATTTTGAAGCAAATTCTAGAATTCATAATTTGACTCAAAGTATATACTTTTTTTTTTTTTTTTTGACACAGAGTCTCGCTCTGTTGCCCAGGCTGGAATGCAGTGGTGCAATCTCTGCTCACTGCAAGCTCCGCCTCCCAGGTTCACGCCATTCTCCTGCCTCAGCCTCCTGAATAGCTGGGACTACAGGTGCCCACCACCATGCCTGGCCTTTGTTTTGTTTTTGGTTTTTTTTTTATTTTTTATTAGAGACGGAGTTTCACCATTAGGCAGAATGGTCTCAATCTCCTGACCTCATGATCCGCCTGCCTCGGCCTCCCAAAGTGCTGGGATTACAGGCGTGAGCCACTGCACCTGGCTGACTCAAAGTATATACTTCTAAAAGGATTATACTACAAAACATATCATTGTCACACCTTTTAACATCTTTATAGCAAACAAGAATATGCTTTTCCCAATAGCCTCATAATTTTAAAGTTGATCTGAGGAACCAAAGGTCACACCCACATTGTTTGACATGTCCAAGCTCCTTTCAATTTAGGCTTCCCTGCCTTTTTTCCCCTTTGCAATTTATTTTAGAAACTGGACCACTGGTCCCGTAGCGTCTCCTACATTCTAGATTTTACTAATTGCTTCCCTGTAATGTAATTTAATGTATTCATTCGTCCCATTTAATCCAATTCAAGTTCAGTTTTTTTGACATAGGATCTCACTCTGTTCCCCATACTGGAGTGTGGTGGTGCTATCATAACTCACTGTAACCTCAAACTCCTGAGCTCAAGCAAACCTCCTGCCTCACCCTCCCAAGCAGCTAGGACTACAGGTGCTCACCACCACACACAACTAATTTAAAATGACTTTTGTAGAAATGGCACCCTTGCTATGTATATTGTTCGGGCTGGTCTCGAATTCCTTGAGCCAAGTGATCTTCCCACCTTGGCCTCCCAAAGCACTGGGATTACAAGTATGAGCCTTTCACCCAGGCTGTTTCATTTTTCTACAACAGGTGATGTGTACTTCCATCAGAATTTAAAATATTAACATATGAATTCCAAACATAATTTCGGTTGGCTCTTTTGTCATGTTAGTAGCCATTGATGATCATTACCGAAATCTCTAATTTCATTAAAGGTCTATTATTTTACTTCTGTCTTTTCATTTTTAGTTGGAATACCTCTATAGTAAGAAAATTCCCCTTTTAACAAGTACCAAGTTACACTGCAATGTAACTATATATATAAGGGAAGACCAGTTAAATGCTCAGCTCTTTTCCTTATTTTACTAGTTTTCACAATTAGTTCCATAATCAAAAGTGGGGAAATTAGGTTTCTTGGGTGTCATTGTGAACTCATGGATTTCAACTTATTTTTATGTTTCACTTCATTGCAACTTTTCTTAGTGATACTCAAATTGTTCTAACCTTGGCCTGAGAGCCTGTTCCTGTTGGCTCTTAAGTCCTTTTGACAGGCCGGGCGCGGTGGCTCAACCCTGTAATCCCAGCACTTTGGGAGGCCAAGACAGGCGGATCACGAGGTCAGGAGATTGAGACCATCCTGGCTAACACGGTGAAAACCCATCTCTACTAAAAGATACAAAAAATTAGCCGGGCGAGGTGGTGGGCGCCTGTAGTCCCAGCTACTCGGGAGGTTGAGGCAGGAGAATGGTGTGAACCCGGGAGGCGGAGCTTGCAGTGAGCTGAGATCCGGCCACTGCACTCCAGCCTGGGCGACAGAGCGAGACTCCGTGTCAAAAAAAAAAAAAAAAAAAAAAAAAAATCCTCTTGACAAAACCCCAGTAGTCTATGTTACTTTCTTTGCTTACTGATATAACAAGATGTTCCAGGCTCACCTTGTTCATTTCTGCTTCAGTCCAAGAAACAACTACTTACTTTATCTGTTATCTTACTTATTTAACATCCCTGTCTCCCCTGCACCCCCACAAAAGACCATAAATATAAGAACTGAATTACATCTAAAAATTTTCAGCACTTGTCTCAGTGCTGGACCAAAAAAGTGGCATGCAATAAATATTTATGGAATTCAACTAAAAGATTAGCCTCTGTCTAGCTATTCTCCAGGTGTCTCTGTTGAGTCAAACAACATTAAGCACTTGCCTCTTCAGGTGGGTCAAGGGCAGGGTTCAGGCTCTCCCTATAAATACTCTTATATGCTAGAGGTAGACCCCAGCTAATGAGCTCTCCCTAGAACAGGTATTCTAACACGCACGCACGCACACCCACACCCACACACACACACACACACACCTTTTTTTATACTGAGAGAATGAGAAAAACTAAGTTTTAGTTCTCCATGGGCCTTATTTTCTTAAGGAGGAAATCATTACAGAGTAAAGCATTAATGGCCAGTATCTGCTTAATTTAACAAGACTACAAATTCATGTAAAGATGTCTGATCCTCTAGAGAGGAAACTGTCATTCCTTAGCTGCAGTTCCCCCTCCAACTGAAGAATTACATTTCAACACTAGGTGTCCACAGGGGAACAAAGGATACCTTACACTTCCCCATTCCAAGTCCCTTTCACACACACTGCACTCCATAAACAACTTGTCCTAGGTCAATTTATAAAAACCTTAAATCTTGTTTTATGTTGTACCACTACAGCTTAGGTCATCATTTATTCTAACTTATAAGATATCCTGGCCGGGCGCAGTGGCTCACACCTGTAATCCCAGCACTTTGGGAGGCCGAGGCAGGTGGATCACGAGGTCAGGAGTTCAAGACCAGCATGGCCAATATGGTAAAACCCCGTCTCTACTAAAAATACAAAAATTAGCCGGGCGTACTGGTGCGTACCTGTAGTCCCAGCAACTCAGGAGGCTGAGGCAGGAGAATCACTCCCTTGAACCTGGGAGGCGGAGGTTGCAGTAAACTGAGATCGCGCCACTGACTCCAGCCTGGATGACAGAACGAGACTACGTCTAAAAAAAAAAAAAAGAGAGAGAGAAAACTTTCCTCTAACAAACATACTGACTTCCAGAAGAGTCAAAGATAGCCCGTTAGCAAATGTCACCACAACCATCCCTTCCTTCATCTTGGCTACTTTTTTTTTCTGAACTCCAGTGATCCTGAGTAGCTAGGGACTACAGGTGTGCACCACCATCCCCAGCTAAATTTTTTTTTTTATTTGTAGTATAGACGAGGTCTCACTAGGTTGCTCAGTCTGTACTCCAACTCCTCAGTTCAAGCAGTCCTCCTGCTTCGGCCTCCCAAGGTCCTAGGATTACAGGCATCAGTCACTGTGTGTGGTTTATCTTCGTTACTCTTAAACTTATCTTCACATTAGTAACCAATAACCTCATTCTGTAGCTATTTTGAGGGGAAAGGGTCTTGCTCTCTCACCCAGGCTGGAGTGCAGTGATCACAGCTCACTGCAACCTCAAACTCCTGGGCTCCAGTGATCTTCCTGCCTCAGCCTCCTCAGTAGCTGGGACTAGTGGCACATGCTGCTGTGCCTGGCTGATTTTTTTTTTCTTGTTTTTGTAGAGACCAGGTCTCTCTAAGCACAAAGACTTATTTCTGCTTTCAACATCAAAACAACAGGCCTGTAATCCCAAGCACTTTGGGAGGCTGAGGCAGGTGTGTCACGTGGGGTCAGGAGTTCGAGATCAGCCTGGGCAACATGGTGAAACCCCCATCCCTACTAAAAATACAAAAATTAGCCAGGCATCATGGTCCACACCTGTGGTCCCAGCTACTAGGGAGGCTGAGGTGGAAGGATCGCTTAAGCCCTGGGGTCGAGGTTGCAGTGAGTCATTATTGTACCACTGTACTCCAGCCTGGGCAACAGTGAGACCCTGCCTCAAAAAACAAAACGAAACAAAAACTTACTCACCTACTCCCACCTAATTGGCTAGGAACATCACCTATATCCCAATATCTAACTTTGTTATTGTTTGAGCTGAGGAGAAGTTCTGAGATCATACAGAACAATTTCTTTATTTTTCAGACAATCTGTGTGCTTAGAAAGGTTATATATTCTGTTCTCACCATTTAGCAGTTTGAAAAATCTGTATCACTTTTATATCACAGAACATTCCTCCTCAACAATGAATCGTCATGGTCCCATTTAAAAAGCCTTGATGCAGGCACTACCATCCGTGCTCCATACCTCCCAAATCTCTTCAGGTAGATAACTATCCCAGCTTTTGCCTCTAATGCACTGATTTCTAATTCTAAATGCAGAGACGGTGAATTTGCAGCAACTAGGCCACGAGCTTTTGGGGCTACCTGGGCCTGCAATTGTCTAAGAAATAAGAAATTCAGAGACTGACAAACAGCAATCCTACTTGGGATGTCATCATGCTTACTTCAGCCTGAACCACACAGAAGAGAGCCTTCAAGCATGGACCTGAAGCAATGCTGTAAACACAAACATCAAAATGAAGAGGAGGCCAGGCGGTGGCGGCTCACGCCTGTAATCCCTACACTTTGGGAAGCGGAGGCAGGCGGATCATCTGAGGTCAGGAGTTCAAGACCAGCCTGGCCTACATGGTGAAACCCTGTCTCTGCTATTAAAAAAAAAAAAAAAAAAAATTGGCCGGGCGTGGTGGTTCACACCTGTAATCCCAGCAGTTTGGGAGGCCAAGGCAGGCGGATCACGAGGTCAGGAGATCGAGACCATCCTGGCTAACACGGTGAAACCCCGTCTCTACTAAAAATACAAAAAATTAGCTGGGTGTGGTGGCGGGCACCTGTAGTCCCAGCTACTCAGGAGGCTGCCGCAGCAGAATCACTTGAACCCGGGAGGTGGAGGTTGCAGTGAGCCAAGATCACGCCACTGCACTCCAGCCTGGGCGACAGAGCGAGACTCCGTCTTAAAAACAAAACAAAACAAAACAAAAAAGAGAACAGGAAGGGTAGAGTAGGACAATCTAATATAGAAATAGGGCAAGAGGAATGAAGGAAAACCTTGGACACAGTTGATTCCTAGTCAGTAAGTAGTGTTTATGACTAAGGCAGCCCCTCCGTTCACTACTAAACACAGTGGATGACACACACACAGCAGGAATACAATATTATATGACAAGCGAACATATGCCAAAAACTACAAAATGGAACCCAAAGAAGAGGTTCCAACCTGAGATTCATTTCCTGGGGGAGAGAAGTATGACCGTGTCCCCACCCTATGAAAATACAGGTAATGGGGTCACTGTATATAACACCGGACACCAAACATGAAGTCAGGAAGCCATAAACTAGCTGTGGGACTCTGAACAAGTCCCTTTCACTTTTCTTTGCCTCAGTTTCCCCATGTATGAAATGGAGGTCATATCCCCATCTTCAAAGTGTGGACAAACTTTATAACACACGAAAAAAGTATTCAAAGACCACACAAATGAAAGCACATGATTGGCATCACTACTTACATGTCTCATAAGCAATCTCAAACTTAACAGGCCCAAGATGAAATTCTCAATCATCCCCCAGCACCTGCTCCTCACCTTTCCCACCTCAGTAAATGTCACCACTTCAGTACTCTGGGAACCATTCTTGGTTTTCCTCATCCAATCCATCATTCAGTCCTATTCACCCCCTTTTTTTTTCCCCCTTGAGACAAGGTCTTGCTCTGTCACCCAGGCTGGAGTGCAGTGGTGTGATCTCAGCTCACTGCAGCCTCGAATTCCTGGGTTCAAGGGGTCCTCCCACCTCAGCCTCCCAAGCAGCTGGGACTAGAGGCGCGGGCCACCACATCCAGCTAATTTTTTGTACTTTTTGTAGAGACGGAATCTTGCCATGTTGCCCACGCTGCTCGCAAACTCCTGGGCTCAAGCGATCCTCCCTTTGGCCTCCCAAAGTGCTGAGATTACAGCCGTTGGCCACTGTACCAGGCCCTTCATTCACTTCTATCTGCACTGTCAGCACCCTAGTGTAAGAAAAAATCATCTCTCACATGATAATGAAGCAGCCAAAATAGTCTCTGGGCTTCTCCTGTGCTCTCTCCAGTCCAAACCAGGGCTCTAAACGCTTTAAAGTACCCACTGTTCTTGAAAGAAACCAAACTTCTGAATCTGGCTTAAAAGGCCCTACATAATCTCTTTCCCTGCTGCTCCTTCAAACCTCTCTCCCCGTCCCTGACTGCGCCAGCACACTGGCGTTTCTGTACTTCTCAACTGTGTTCTGCTTCCTCCTGACAAACTCTTACTCACCTCTTGGGTCTCATTTCCGAGTTGCGTCCCCGCCATACACTCTCAGAGCACCCTGAAGTACTGAAGCACGTGTGTAGTTATTTTATTATAAGAAGTATGAAATCACAGACGGTTCGAAACCCATCGACTATAAGCTCCGTGAGGGGTGAGCACTGTCATCTGTTTGGTTCACCTCTGTATCGCCAGGAAAACAGGGTCCAGCACACGGTCTGGGCTCAATATTTGAACCCAGACGAGGTGAGGGGAGACAAAGTAGCCACCTAAAAATCCTGACTCAAAAAGATAAAGCTCTAACCGTGTGTGGATGCCCATTTTATTTCAACTCTCTCCACCTCCGTTCTCAACGGCTCAGGCCAAACCATACATGGGGTCAGATACCTCAGGTCTCCCAGCTCAGGCAGCCCCCGCTGTCTTCCACCCCATAAAGTTCTAAGTCCAAAGTGAGCCCGTCCTAGCTCCGGGGCGAGAGAAAAGAGGCCTCTTCCGCCCCTGCAGGTGAGGGTCCCAGACCGCCCGGAGGCAGGCTCCTCATCCAGACCTACTGGCCAAGACTCCTCCACACTATTCCACGCAGCCGTGACGCACGCAGACCGCAGCACTTCGTCAGCGAAGAAGCCGCTGGGCGCGAGGCGCTTCTTCGCGGCTTCTCAAGCACTGTTCAAACCGCGCGTCGGGCCCAAGTGCCTAGCTTCACGTCACAAAGCCTCAGATGTCCATCCTATTAATGGAGAAGGGACTGAGAGACGACGACCCCGGTCGTCTCTCTTTAAGAACCACCCCCATTCGAGCCTGACGGGGGCTCTCCATAAACTCGCGAGAGCCAGCGGCTTCCGCCCGCTTCCTCCTCTCGGCTTGCCGGGCCGGAAGAAAAGTGGCACCTCCCACCCCTCCAGCCTCTACCTCACAAGACAGCGCGGACCCAGCTGCGGCCAATCGGCGGGTTCATTGTAGGCTGCGGGGCAGAGAGCCAATGAAAAGTCGCGGCGGACGCAGAGCTTCTCCTCACTCGCACCGGCCCCCTCCCTTCCGCCCGCCGCCATCCACTCCGCCCCTGGCGGAGGAAGTGATGTCACAGGCCCCATGTGAGCGGATTGCAACACATGCAGCTGCCTGGAGAGAGGGAGCCGGTGTCCTACGTCAGAGCCGCCGCCGCCGCGGAGCCGCCGCCGGGGAGGAGCAGCCGCTGCCGCCCAGGACTGGGCCCTTAGGTAAGGCACGGGGAGGGAAAGGCCGGCGACCTCTGTGGCGAGCTGCGCCGGGCGGGAGGAGAGGGCCTCTCGGGGGTGGCGAGGAAGGGGGCCGCTCTGCCCCAGCGGCGGCGCTAACTCTGTGGTCTTGGTGTCTCCGGGCCCCGCCGGGCCGCTCTAGGGAGGAGGAGGCGAGAAGATGGCGGACGACCCCAGTGCTGCCGACAGGAACGTGGAGATCTGGAAGATCAAGAAGCTCATTAAGAGCTTGGAGGCGGCCCGCGGGTGAGCGCCGCGTCAGGCACCCCCTGTGCCCTCTTGGTTCCCGGACCCCTCAGGATGGACGCCCCCGCGCCGCATGGCCAGATGAGGAGAACCAGGCACTAGCCAACTCCCGCCTTCTGGATCTCTGGGTAGTAGCCCCTGACCCAGGGGCGAGGGTCGGTGCGGTTGGCCCGAGAAGGGGTCCTTTCCCCGCATGGGGATAAGGGGCCCGCGCTCCCCGGGTTTAGATCACTCGGCCCCCCTCGTGTTAGGCCACCGCTACTTTTTACCTCTCCTGGTCCCTTAAGTCCAGCTCATCACTCTTCGGGCTCCAGGTGCTGCCATCCGACTCGGGTACTGTTGTGGCAAAGTGCTCGGCCTTCCTTTCCCAACGCCCTTCCCTGATTTCCTCTTCTCCCTTCGTTCCTCAGCCAGGCTTCATTAAAATGGCCTCTTCCTCCTGGGCTTCTGAAACCCGGGTGGGTGAAGTTTGGATGGGACGGGAAGCAGAGGTGGTCAGGGACAGCTTCTTTCTGATTCGTGATTGTTCTGGGTTTTCCTCCTGTCCCAAGATGACTTCTTCCAAGTCCTCTAATTACCCCGGAGCCTCCTGGTTTTAGCTGTTCCAGGACCCACGTATAGACTGAAAATGCCAACGTATGCGCGATGTAAGGAGTGTTGGGTAGGTTTTGGTTAATGAATCTGCATGTGTATGTCCAGGAGAAATACGGATCAGGAGGTCGTTTGATAGAAGTCATAACTACAGAGTCCCTGCTGGCATTTATCTGAAACTGGTGGGGATATCGCTGTAGAGAGGCTTCTGATGTACTTGATGCTTGTTGAATGAGATTCAGAATTGAATTAAATGGGCTTTGAGTCTTGTACATTTTGATAAGAAACTGTAGGTGTGTCCATTGTGGGAAGAGTAGGTTAGATTAAAATTAACTGTGTGTGTGTGTTTTGTTTTTAATGTTGTTCGTTTGAGGAAGGTGTGCCAGAGGTATTTCTGTTTCCTTTATTACTTTATTTTGTTCCTTTCCCAGTCATAGAAACTTTTTATTTACAGAAAATGCCCCTCCCCCCCAAGAAAAAGTGTTTGGAACATTATTACATACTTGTGTGTCTGAGCATTCTTAGAATAGTAGAATGGCCTGCCTCAGGCCATGTGAAAAGTTGATTTCAGCACAAGAATTTGACATTCTGGTTTCCAGCCCAGGATTGTCGTTTATGGGTAGATTTGCAATTTTAGAATGACGGCCCCTTCAAGCTCTTCATTATTACTGTTTTATGAAACAGGGTGTGCTTAATTGTACTGAATGCCCAGTTCACAAGTTGGTTTTGCTAGTGTTTTGTTCTTAATAAATTAGGGACAGTTCTGTTTGGAATGAGGCTTCTGAAAGTTTGGCCCCATTCAGTGACTTGGGCTTGTGCTCACTCCTTCGGTTTACTGGAGAAACGTTAGTTTAATATGAATCGCAGACAGCAGCTTATTTTTTAGTCCTTAGGTTTTTCTTTAAATTTAATAGAATATTCAGACCTTCTTAATAATCTTACAGAAACTTGTGCCATATGGTAGAGTGAACATTTATTCCCAAAATGTGAGAATACTGTACAGAAAGGATAATATAGGTCACGACCCATTATGTTGCACTACCAAGAATGAGCCAGGTTCTTTTGTTTCAGTAGGATCTTCTGTTTTGTTACTTGAAGCTTTCAATCCAGTATTGCATTTTTATAGATTGCTGTTGTTGCAGTATTGTATATAGGTGGATGTGATCTGTGGATTTGTTCTTACTACTTTCATTATCAGGCAGGTTCACACATTTTAATTTGCATACGTTATATTCTCTGAAACAGTCCAGAAAATTAAATCATGACTATAATTTGCCTGTTTGAATGAAGTAACATTGAAGATGACATTGCTTAATGAGTAACACCATTCCTTTCTACTGCTTGATGAAGGAAACTCATTCTTAAATTTTGTTCTACCCATGTTACCTAGCGACTAGAAACTTTTAAGCCCCTCTTTAAGACTTTTGAAGGCTTTACCTCTTTGTTTAGCAAAGTTCAGTAGAGTTTAAAGCATGCTAAAAATGAAGTTATAAGACACAACTTGTTTTCCAAGTTGTTGAGCTTTGATATTTTAGACATGAGTAAGCTGTCTAAAATAGCTGGAGCATCTTCCTCTAAACACTGTGGTTAATAATCATGTCCTTCTTTGCTTTTAATCAGGATTTGGTTGCATCTGGATCCCATGGAAATTTAAAATTTTGGCCATCTCTGAGTATTGATAAGGGAGTCAGAAGATTCCCCAGTACACTCCAGTTTTTGGAGGTGGGGAATATTTTCATTGCCAACTTGTGTTAAAGTCAGACTCTAGATTTTCATAGATAGGGTACAGTGAAAAATGTTCTTCCTACTTTACCTAGTGATAAAATATTTTTAGGAGAATTGTAATGGGCTTTAAAGACAAAGTGGATGGCAAAATGAATCTGTATTTGCTGATGTTTTGGGGGTACTCTGGTTTTCAGGAGGAAAACAGGTTGTTTTCAGGCATGGTTGTTAGCACAAGATAGTGAGACTTAGTGGTGGAGTAACAGTATTGTTTTGGAAATGAAAAAGCCCTTTCCTCCCCTTAGCAGTGTAGAATTCTAGGCATGGGAATCAAGGATTGGTTTTTAACAGTAGTTATTAAAAGATGCTAGAATAAGAGTGATTTTGAAATTAAGATAATCTTACGTAGTTATCTCTTGACATATGACCCAAATTTAATGTAGCTTGAAAAAGAAACCACCTGCAAAATGGGCTAACTACATCTGAATAAAGGGAAGTGTGTTGGCAAAATAATTTATTAAGCACATACCATATTATAGACTGTGCTACAGTACATTATTAAGTCATTTAATCCTCACAAGTATTGCCACCATTTGGTAGACAAGGCACCTGAGGCTAAGAGATAATTTGTCTAAGATGTCACAGCAAAAATGTAGCAGAGTTCAGAACTTAAACCAATGTGCCATACGAGGTATATTTTATTTTCAGAAAATACAGAACTAGATTTCCTTAAAATGTAGTCTGAGCTCTAGCAAATTCTATTTTATGTTACACGTGTGTGGAAGAGCATTTATAGAGGCCAAATTACTAAAATGGGGAACTTGATAGCGTTCTGTTTTGTAACCAGCATCATACTTAATTTTCTGAGTTGAAAGGAGTGTCATGCATAAACTTGATTTTTAATTTGGGTAGAATATTATTATTTGGTTTCAGATAAGCCTGGTCAAATGTTAGTTTGTGTGTGCTAGTAAAATAACCAGTTAATTATTTTGGTAGACATAGGCCCCACTTAAAGTTGATGGTAGTTCTTTCCTGTTCATGATTGCTCCTGGTGTATTCTCCACAGTTGGCTAATGAAAGACAAATGTATACATAAACCAATACTGTGGTTGAGGGTATCTTGAATAAGGAACTAAAATAGGTGAACGTATGTTGGAAAAAGCGGGAGAATTATTGGTTGTTTTTTCTCTTGGTGTTTTCTGTGCAGGCGAGTGGTGGCCTCAGAAATAGTTTTGGACGCTATTGTTTTAAGGTAATGTTAATAAAATCATAACTAGAGCCTGTCCTAGCCAGGGACAGCGGTGAATGTGACAAAGGAATGGACAATGTTAGTTTGGGTTAGGTTGTGTCGGTGGTTGTTAAAATGTCTTTTCACTTATCTTCACTAGGAAACCTCATGTGTTTCATATCTAATGAACACTTGGTCAGATAGCCCTCATAGCCATAACCCTTGTTTGAAGGTCAGTGCAGCTTGCAAACTTCTGCTGTAGTGTTTGGGCATTTTAAAAACTGGTTACTTAAAAATAACTTATTGATATCTTAACTCTAAATGAAATAAAATTTGTTGTTCCTGCCCCCAAATATAACCATTTTTAAAGAATCCCCACTGAGGCCGGGCGCGGTGGCTCAAGCCTGTAATCCCAGCACTTTGGGAGGCCGAGACGGGCGGATCACAAGGTCAGGAGATCGAGACCATCCTGGCGAACACAGTGAAACCCCGTCTCTACTAAAAATACAAAAATCTAGCCGGGCGAGGTGGCGGGCGCCTGTAGTCCCAGCTACTTGGGAGGCTGAGGCAGGAGAATGGCGGGAACCCAGGAGGCGGAGCTTGCAGTGAGCTGAGATCCGGCCACTGCACTCCAGCCTGGGAGACAGAGCAAGACTCCGCCTCAAAAAAAAAAAAAAACAAAACAAAACAAAAAAAAAAAAAAAAAAAAAAAAAAAAAAAGAATCCCCACTGAATTCCTCACATTATACAGAATTAAAAGTTAATGTTTTGGCGAGATCATTGAATAGGTTAATGTTTTAAATCTTAGAGATAATATGAACAGCTTGCTTAATTTATATACTTTGAATAAATTAAGGTATGTTGGATGTGTTTGAGTACCTTCCCTAAGTAAACATTGTTGGTTAATAGAATATTCACCTAAATGGTGGTGGTAATAATGTTCTCAAAGCACTGAATTTCACATTTTTTTCCCCCCTCACTATCCTCGAAGGGCTGGTTGTAGCTAAAGTGATACTTTGTGGTCTTTGATACAAATATCTGAACCATTTGAAGTTCAGGCTCATAAAGAAGACTTTTTTGGTCCTCTATTCTGGCTCTTTCCATGCCTCCCTCCCCCCAAACTGATGGTTAGACAAGTTAAAAGACTACATGAGGACTGGGCACATTGGCTCATATCTGTAATCCCAAGACTTTGGGAGGCCAAGGTGGGCAAATCGCTTGAGGTCAGGAGTTCAAGTCCACCCTGGCCAACATGGTGAAACCCTGTCTCTACTAAAAATACAAAAATTAGCTGAGTGTGTGGTGGCTTGCACCTGTAATCCCAGCTACTTGGGAGGCTGAGGCAGGAGAAATGCTTGAACCTTGGAGGCATAGGTTGCAGTGAGCCGAGATTAAGATTGCGCCACTGCATGCCAGCCTGGGCAGCAGAGTGAAACTCTGTGTCAAAAATAATAGGGGCTGGGTGCGGTGGCTCATGCCTGTAATCCCAGCACTTTGGGAGGCTGAGGTGGGCAGGTCACAAGGTCAGGAGATCGAGACCATCCTCTCTAACAGTGAAACCCCGTCTCTACTAAAAATACAAAAATATTAGCCAGGCATGGTGGCGGACACCTGGAGTCCCAGCTACTCGGGAGGCTGAGGCAGGAGAAAGGCGTGAACTTGGGAGACAGAGCTTGCAGTGAGCTGAGATTGCGCCACTGCACTCCAGCCTGGGCGACAGAGCAAGACTGCATCTCAGAAAAAAATAATAATAATAAAGACCACATGAGAAAAAAAGTCAAGAACTAGACTATTTTAGGTTTTGTGAGAAGAGATGAATATAGAACAAACAACTACAGACCTCTCTCACTCTTTTCAAATTTTGGTTTCCACATGTGTGACCGTGGACATTACTCTTGGATTAGGTGGTGACAGTTGAGATAATATGGGTTAAAATACCTAACACCACATTTGCCACATAGAAAGTGCTCTGTAAATGTTAGCTCTTTCCTTTTCTATATGCAAACATTGATTCTGCAGAGATATCCTAATGGAGAATTGTATTATTAAAGGATCAGGATACAGATGCCACAGGTCTGAACTATGAGAAAGGGAAGAAATAAGTGAGAGAGAAAAGAGGTGGTAAAGGGAAGAGGGCAGAGTATATATGTTAGAAAGGATGTGGTGGTGATCCTTAGTTTCCTCCAAGTATGTAGGCTGCCTGCTTCAACTCAGAACTAGTCCTAACAGCCGTTGTATCTGGCATGGTGTTCTATGCACTGTGAACCTAATAAACAATTACTCCCTTTGAATTTCAAGTCGTGACAGACTTCCTATTATAATAGCAGATATACTTACCCTTCCTGGGAAGGAAGACTTACTCTGGACATACTGCAAGGTAAGCGAGAGTATGTAGTTAGAATACCATTTAAGGCAGAGTGCTGTGTAGGTTATAGGTCTCTCCTATCTTCCACACCAGTTGTACCCTTTCTTCAGAGGGCTTGTTTTCTTTGAACTTGAGATTGAAGATCAGCCCAGTACAGCACCACCCCCTGTCCTGGGATGGTACTTCGTTGTTAAAAAAGTTAGTGTCATCTTTGCAGCAGGGCTAAATGGTCTTAGATCTTATTTGAAGAGTAGGAAGGAGAAATTTGCCTTCCCACTGCTGGATCTGTTCAACTAAGAGGCTGGACAGTAGAAATTACTTCTCAGTCCAGCATATTCTCTAGGGATCTCAGAATAGAACCTTCTCCTAGGATACATTCTGTAGGTGTCTTTCAATTCTTCAGCAGCCTGCTATCTTAGTGAGGGGGAGAAGGAATTAGGAAGGTTCAGGTTTTTTTTCTCCAGCAGGTTAGAAATTGAGAGTCGGAGGTTTCTCACTGAGTACAGTTCTCAGAGGGTATGATGAAGCTCCCTCTGATACGGTTTTATCTTATGCCATTTGACACACATCCTTGCCCACTGTCTTTACTCTTCTCACAATCCTTTCAGGTTCAGAGGACTTGACATTTTCAGGTGCGTGACAACTGGCTTTTGTCATACAGATAACTCTGCATGTTGAGTTTGTACTCTTGTTTTCACATTTTCATTTGTTCTTCTAAGATCTCCTTTAGAAGAATGATCATAGGCCTGGTGCGGTGGCTCACGCCTGTAATCCCAGCACTTTGGGAGGCCGAGGTGGGCGGATCATGAGGTCAGGAGATCAAGACCATCTTGGCTAACACGGTGAAACCCCATCTCTACTAAAAATACAAAAAAAAATTAGCCGGGCGTGGTGGCGGGTGCCTGTAGTCCCAGCTACTCAGGAGGCTGAGGCAGGAGAATGACGTGAACCTGGGAGGCGGAGCTTGCAGTGAGCCGAGATCGCGCCACTGCACTCCAGCCTGGGTGACAGAGTGAGACTCGGTCTCAAAAAAAAAAAAAAGAAAGAAGAATGATCATAGCCAAAATAAAAGGTTCTTTTTGTTTTCCTGCCATGTCTGTGACCTTATAAACTAGATTTTCCTCCAAAATACACATATAGGTATATGAATATGAAGCCCAGAAATGCACTTTTACTATTAACCAGTAAGCTAATGGACTTCACCAAACACCTGCTGTGAGTTGGGCACTAGACATTTTGGAAGAAATATGTAATAAAATGAAAACATGATCTGCCACACAACCATGGAATGATAATATAAACCATTTTCAGCTCCATATTAGTGAGTACAGAATAACACAGTACATGTTGAAGGGGATTTAGTATAAGCAGATGATTAAAGTCTTTTTTTTTTTTTTTTTTTGAGACAGAGTCTTGCTCTTCCGTCCAGGCTTGAGTGCAGTGGTGTGATCTCGGCTCACTGCACCCTCTACCTCCCAGGTTCAAGCAATTCTCCTGCCCCAGCCTCCTGAGTAGCTGGGATTACAGGTGTGTCCCACCAAGCCTGGCTAATTTTTTTTTTTTTTTTTTTTTTTTTTTGAGACAGAGTCTTGCTCTCTTGCCCAGGCTAGAATGCAGTAGTGCGATCTCAGCTCACTGCAACCTCTACCTCAGGTTCAAGCAATTTTCCTGCCACGGCTCCTGGCTGAAATTCATCTTTTATTAAAAGGAGGTTGCAGTGAGCAGAGACCGTGTCACTGCACTCCAGCCTGGGCAACATAGCCAGTCTCCATCTCAAAAAAAAAAAAAAAAAAAAGCCAATTATTCATCCATGGGCTTCAGTTTCCCCATCTGCTTCATGGGTGAAATAATGTTTTTTTCTTCTTCTTCTTTAAAAAAGGTAACATTGGCTGGGTGTGGTTGCTCATGTCTGTAATCCCAGTACTTTGGGAGGTCTAGGCAGGTGGATCACTGAGGTGTAAGGAGTTCGAGACCAGCCTGGCCAACATGGTGAAACCCTGTCTCTACTAAAAATACAAAAGTTAGCCAGGTGTGTTGGCTCATGCCTGTAATCCCAGCTACTTGCGAGGCTGAGGCAGGAGAATTCGCTTGAACCCAAGAGGCAGAAGTTGCAGTGAGCCAATACCAGCCTGGGCTATAGAGGGAGACTGTGTCTCAGAAAAAAAAGAAAAGAAAAGTTTTCTGAGGATGAGTAGCATACATTTTGACCCCCCCTTATAACAGCTCTGTGTGAAAAGCTATTATTGCCATTTCATGGATGAAGAAATTAAGAGTATGTACAGGGAGTAAATAGCTGCCTAATATCACAGCCTTTAGTAAGGGTCAGTGCCAAATTCTGTACTCCTTTTTTTTTTTTTTTTTTTTTGAGACGGAGTCTGGCTCTGTCGCCCAGGCTGGAGTGCAGTGGCCGGATCTCAGCTCACTGCAAGCTCCGCCTCCCTGGGTTTACGCCATTCTCCTGCCTCAGCCTCCTGAGTAGCTGGGACTACAAGCACCTGCCACCTCGCCCGGCTAGTTTTTTGTATTTTTTAGTAGAGACGGGGTTTCACCGTGTTAGCCAGGATGGTCTCGATCTCCTGACCTCATGATCCGCCCGTCTCGGCCTCCCAAAGTGCTGGGATTACAGGCTTGAGCCACCGCGCCCGGCACCTTTTCTTATTTCAAAGCCTGTGGTGCTAATTTATACAACACTACCTTGCTCTTTGGCAACTATTTCTTTTGCTGAATAGAGATGTCTCCCATTCCCTTCTGAAAGGAAGACTTGTCCGTGGACATTTGTAATTTAGTAGAAGGAGCAGGTGTGCTGAGACTCAGGTGCAAAGATTTAAAAGAAAACAGGCATGCTATTTCCACCCTAGGAAGAACTTGGATACTGAACATGTTTATTCTTGAGGAGTATCAGTGGAGAGAGAAATAACTTGTTGCAAAATCCCTCCCCAGAAGCTCATTCATATATTAGAAAGAAGATCTAAGTAGTGAAGTGGTGAATCCTGAACACTGGTTATGATTGCAGTCTCTTGCTTTGCACTGTTGTAAGAACACTAGAGAAATTTTCCAGCTTCGAAGCTACTTCCTGATGGAATATTCCACTGGGTTTTGTGAAGATCTTTTAATTTTTCTTTTTTTAAGACTAGTAATGCCTATCATTATAGAAAAAGTGTACACACTCTACCAGATGTGTACATTTTTGTTTTAGTTGACTGAGTAAATCTTTGTTCTTTGGGGCATAAAAAGCTAAAATGAACCTTTGTGAACTTTATTCTGAAAATGTTTGGATATCTGAGTTATTCTGTACCCTAGGGTGGAGGTTGCTGTAATGTCTCAGTAAGTTCCGGTCTTGGTATTTCTCCCATTTGGTAATAGCATCAGACTCTAAGGTCAATTACATAAACCAATTTCAGGTAACTTTCCTAGTCCCTTTGAAGGGTAACAGAATCATCCCTCCTAATTTGATAGGCTAAACCTTTTATAAAAGGCAGCCCCATCCACCTCCTTACCTGCCTCATAGATGGTAGTAGCAGCAGGAGTGGGGTGGCAGTAATGTGAGGATCAACAAAATTAAAATGAGACACTTCATAAGGGGTGGTTTTGTTTAGTGCTGGTTTTGTTATGGTAAACGCCTAATAGTATGATGGTTTGAGCTTTTAGGTGCAGTGGAAGTTGGGGACAGTTAGTCAATTTAAGGCACATTAGTTCCTCTCCAAGGACTGACAGTTTGTTGTTGGTTTTTGTTTTGTTTTGGTTTTGAGACAGAATCTTGCTCTGTCGCCAGGCTGGAATGCAGTGGTGATCTTGGCTCACCAACCCCTGCCTCCCGGATTCAAGCGATTTTTCTGCCTCAGCCTCCTGAGTAACTGGGACTACAGGCGCCCGCCACTACACCCAGCTAAGTTTTGTATTTTTCGTAGAGACTGGGTTTCACTACATTGGCCAGGATGGTCTCCATCTCCTGACCTCGTGATCTGCCTGCCTCAGCCTCCCAAAGTGCTAGGATTACAGGTGTGAGCCACTGCGCCTGGCCAGATTTTTTTATTGGTATTTTATTTGGTAGTTTAGAATAAATCTCTGATGTTTGCTTAGAAGAGTATATAGAGATGATGGTAGGAATTGGCCATTTATTCATTTGTCAAATGTTTGAGTACCACTATGTGCTCAAATGATTTCTGCCCTCAAGAAGCTTATATACACTTGGGCTGGGTGTGGTGGCTCATGCTTGTAATCCCAGCACTTTGGGAGGCTGAGGTGGGTGGATCACTTGAGGTCAGGAGTTCCAGACCAGTCTGGCCAACATGGCGAAACCCTGTCCGTACTAAAAATGCAAAAATTAGCCGGGCGTGGTGGTCCACACCTGTAATCCCAGCTACTTGGGAGGCTGAGGCACGAGAATTGCTTGAACCCAGGAGGCGGAGGTTGCAGTGAGTTGAAATGGCACCACTGTACTGCAGCCTGGGTTACAGAGGGAGACTCCGTCTCAAGAAAAAGAAGCTTATATACACTTACCGTAAACAGTGTGTTTCGTTGTTTGATACTTGGTGGAAGAGAAAAGAGAAGTTGGGTATCAGGTCCCTTTGAAGTGACTGGCCATAGGTTATATCAGAATAGTGAACTTGTGCCACAAAAGTTTTAGAAAGGAATGAATTTCTGTGGTTCTCCCTTAGGATAAATTACAAACTTTCCAGTGTTCTGGCCATATTATTTTTGGTGTAGCTCTTTTTTTCTGTGGAAGATTTGGCAAGTCCTATAATCCCATAAAGGTGACCATCGTCTGCTACTACAAAATCAGCTCATACTTCAGGACTTAACAGGATTCAAATAAGATTCCAACCCCATCTGATATTACCTCTCTCCCCTCCCCATTTCTAGTTGGGCTGTGCTACTTCTTTCCAACTGGTACTACTGGTAGAGGGGAGGCAATAGTAAAGAACTAGAGCTCCATCTGATTACCATTTAGTGATCAGTTACTATCTGCTCTCCAAGCTAAGCACTTGACATATATGATCTTGTAGAATCCTCATGACCTTGTGAAGTAAGTAGAAACTGAGACCCGCAGGGATTTCTGTGGTTTGCCTTTGGTCACACAGCCATTAAGTGATAGAGTTGGACATGAGCCTGAATCTGAGCTCCTCCTATTCTGTTCCCATATTAACTCCATATAAAAAAGACCATCATAATTTAAAAGTTTAAACTTAGTTTTACAAATTTGGGAAAAGAAAAATAGAAAACACACAGTGGATAAAACAATGACAGTTTTGGAAATGGAGTAGAAATTGAAGAGAAACTGATTTTCAGGTGGTGATCCATGTAATACTGCTGGCTTAGTGACTCTCCCAGAAATTATCTGGCTGAGATTGATTGATTGATTGATTTTTTTTTTTTTTTTTTTTTTCTTCAGGCGGAGTCTCACTCTGTCGCCCAGGCTGGAGTGCAGTGGTGCAGTCTTGGCTCACTGCAAGCTCTGCCTCCCGGGTTCATGCCATTCTCCTGCCTCAGCCTCCTGAGTAGCTGGGACTACAGGCGCCCACCACCGCACCCAGCTAATTTTTTTGTAGTTTTAGTAGAGACGGGGTTTCACCGTGTTAGCCAGGATGGCCTCGATCTCCTGACCTCGTGATCCGCTCGCCTTGGCCTCCCAAAGTACTGGGCTTACAGGTGTGAACCACTGTGTCTGGCCTCTGGCTAAGATTTAAATTGAGCTTTGTGAGGCAGGCACAGATGGGAGCTTGAAAAGGGAAGTGGTGAAAAATTTGGCCATCCATTCCCTAGGCACAAGCCGGCCATCAAACCCTGGGATGAAAGCTTCTTGGAGAGCATATACTGTACATCCCAATTAGGGAGTATAGTAGGCAGTCTCTAAAACGTTCCTGGTCCTAACCTGAAAGTAGTTACGTGACTTACAAGTGATGACTTGGATGGCAGAGTACTTGAGGGGGAGTGAGTGTTCGGGCTGGTAGAAGTTGAGTATCTCTGAGCTGTCACAATTCATTATGGTTGTATTATAGCTAGGTTGTCTTAGGTTTTGGGGGTTTTTTTGTTTTTTGTTTTTGTGCTGCTGTAACAGAATACCACAGATTGGTGTTCTGGTAAGGGCCTGCTCTCTGCTTTTAAGATGGCACCTTGAACGCTGCATCCTTTCTTGGGGAGGAACACTGTTCCTCTTATGGCAAGAGAACAAAAGAGAGATGGCCCACTCTTATAAGCACCTTATTTTATCATGTGTGTGTTTGTGTGTGTGTGTGTGTGTGTGTGTGTGTGTGTGTGTGTGTGACTATAGCGCTCAGGTCTTACAAGCACCTTATTTTATCGTGTGTGTGTGTGTGTGTGTGACTATAGCTCTCAAGTCTTATAAGCACCTTATTTTATCGTGTGTGTGTGTGTGTGTGTGTGACTATAGCTCTCAAGTCTTATAAGCACCTTATCTTAAATAGCAGCATGAATCTATTCATGAGGGCAGAGTCCTCATAACCTAAACACATCCCATATGCCCCACCTTTCAATACTGTTGTGCTGGGGATTAAGTTTCCAACACATGAATTTGGGGGGACACCTTCAAACTATAGCGTAGGGTAAATGCAGCAAGTGACCTCTCTGGGTTCTTCTTTGGGTGGAGGTGAGGTTGTAGAGGCTTGTTACCTTCAGCTGACCTAGAGATGACCCTGTGAAGAAAGCAAGCAAGATGCATTGATTCTCAACCCTAGTTCTGCATTTTAGAATCTTTCGTATTTGAGACCGGGCACGGTGGCTCACACCTGTAATCCCAATTCTTTGGGAGGCCGAGGCAGACAGATCACTTGAGGTCAGGAATTCGAGACCAGCCTGGCCAACATGGTGAAACCCCGTCTCTACTAAAAATAGCCAGGCATCGTGGCGTGTGCCTGTAACCCTAGCTACCTGGGAGGCTGAGGCAGGAGAATCGCTTGAACTGGGGAGGTGGAGGTTGCAGTGAGCAGAGATGGCGCCACTACATTCCAGCCTGGGCAACAGAGCAAGACTCTGTCCCCAAAAAAAGAACCAGCTGGGCATGGTGGCTCACACCTGTAATCCCAACACTTTGGGAGGCTGAGGTGGTTGGATCATTTGAGGTCAGGGGATCGAGACCAGCCTGGCCAACATGGCAAAACCCCATCACTACTGAAAATACAATTAGCTGGGTGTGGTGGTGGGCGCCTGTGATCCCAGCTACTTGGGAGGCTGAGGCAGAAGAATCGCTTGAATCCAGGAGGTGGAAGCTGCAGTGAGCCAAGACCACACACCACTGCCCTCTAGCCTGGGCGGCAGAGTGAGACTCTATCTCAGAAGGAAAAAAAGAATCTTTCGTATTTCAAAATTGAGACTCTCTCACCCAAAATCATCACCACCCTCACTCTCCCGATTCAGAAACTATTGAGTCAGGATGGAGAAAGAAGGGATCTTTTCTGTTTGAGCATATATTCTTTTATTTTGCTTTTTTAGAAAGCTCTAAAAGGATTGGGGGCGGGGAGGTATGCAGACTGAAGTGTTCTTGAGCATTGTTGATGATGGTGAACATTGATGAAGATCCTTGGGGGTCAGGCGGGCACGGTGGCTTGCACCTATATAACCTTAGCTGCTCAGTGAGTCTGAGGTGGGAAGAGCGTTTGAACACAAATGTTCAAGACCAGCCTGGGCAGCCTTGTGAGATCCTGTCTCTAAAAGAAAAATTAGCTGAGCGTGGTGGTGCGTATCTATAGTCCCAGGCTAGGGTGGGGAGGCTCACTTGAAGCCAGGAGTTTCCAAGCTACAGTGAGCTATGATTGTGCTAAAAAAAAAAAATTATCTTTCTACTTGAGTTTTGTTTGGGATTTATTTATTTGGTTTAGTTCTGTTTACAATTCCTTTTTTTCACCTGTTTGATTTTTCAGAAGTTAATCCTCTGAGTGAAGCATTGATGAAAGCTTTGATAAGCTAAAGTGCCCCTAAAACCAATGAGAACAAGAAGGGATCTGAGTACAGAGGTCCCTGGGAGCTTTGAGGGATACATTGCTGTATGTTGTCTCTTGTTTTGCCCAGTTTTTACAACCTGCATGTGAGTCATTGCTGTACCCCATGATTCACTAGTTCTTTGATTTTGGAAGAAAAGTATAGGGACAGTAGAAAAATGAAGGAAAACTGTTATGGTTAAAGAAGGTTGTAGATTGCCTGTGTAGCCAGCATCTCCTTAGTGAGAGCTTTCTTTTTCATTCTCCCCTGAAGGGTGTTCACTTTAAAAGTCATAGAAGTATTCAACTTCCTTAATTTTATTTTGGGTGTTTACACAAACTGGTCTAACAACTTTGATTGGCTGGCAGGGGTGAGGGTAAATGAATGTTTATCTCATTTGGAAACTTTACTGGAAGAACAATCTGCTTGTTTTGTTTGTTTTTTGAGATGGAGTCTCTGTCACCCAGGCTGGAGTGCAATGGCGGGATCTTGGCTCACTGCAACCTCTGCCTCCCGGGTTCAAGTCGATTCTCCTGCCTCAGCTTCCCGAGTAGCTGGGATTACAGGCGTGCGCCACCACACCCAGCTAGTTTTTGTATTTTTAGTAGAGATGGGGTTTCCTCATGTTGGCCAGGCTGGTCTCGAACTCCTGACGACAGGTGATCCACCCACCTTGGCTTCCCAGAGTCCTGGGATTATAGACATGAGCCACCGTGCCCAGCCCAGTCTGCTTGTATTAAACCTAACATATAAAACATGAGAAGTTATTAAACTACCCTTTAAATTTTTTAAGTAAAAGCCATCCATTTAATAATCTGCACTTCCCCTCCCTAGTCAGGTGTCTTATTTTAAAAATTCAGAAACTTAATGTTTCCCCCACAGAAGGTAGGAGGAGGGGCATGCAGGGAAACTAGTGAAAGGTAATTTTTTGCACCTAATTCAAAAGGAATAAGAAGCCAAGACTGCCTTTAAAGTTTTGTTTCATTTATCAACTTTGCAGAAATCTACCAAACAAAAAACAATTCTTAGGCAAGCTACACTTTTGAGCCATTTTTTAAAGTGGAATCTTATAACAAGATTACATTCTTAGGTATATTTGCTCCTTGGTCCTCTGGAATGTTACATGGATATGGAATGCAAGATTGCCCAACTGGGCTATACAGTAGGGTTGCTTAATGAATGTTTATCTTCTTAAACTATCAGCAGTGGAAATTAAGTAGCTGCTTATCTTAAGGTCATTGCTTTGCCCTCCACATCATTATCTTATTTGAAGAGTTGCCCTAAGGCATTTTGAGTTCTCTCAGTTAATTTGTCCCAAATTTCTCCCCTCTTTAGCCTTAAACTTTCCAAATCTTTGGGGTTTGTTGCCTGTTCTTCCTCAGCTCTGAGGCTTCACCTCTGCTATCCCTTTACATTCCATTCCCTGCTGACTGCATCTTAGGAAACTCTTCTCTGTAAGTCAAAGCATGTCAGCTTTTTAAAAAAACAACCCCTTTTAAGGAAGAACTTCCAGGCAGGCATGGTGGCTCACACCTGTAATCCCAGCACTTTGGGAGTCTGAGGCGGGCAGATCACCTGAGGTTGGGAGTTCAAGACCAGCCTGACCAACATGGAGAAACCCTGTCTCTACTAAAAATACAAAATTAGCCAGGCATGGTGGCGCCTGCTTGAAATCCCAGCTACTCGGGAGGCTGAGGCAGGAGAATTGCTTGAACCCGGGAGGTGGAGGTTACAGGGAGGCAAGATTGCGCCACTGCAGTCCAGCCTGGGCAACAAGAGCAAAACTCCATCTCAAAGAAGAAAAGAAAAGAAAGAACTTCCTACAAACCCCTAGGGTTGTAGGCCCCTTGAGAATTGACTTACCATGCATAAGCCAGTAAAATTGGTACTCAAGTGTTTTCTCCATCTTTTCTCTTCATATTCTCCCTGTGCATGAGTGGACGCCTGTGTCAGGTAGGTGGCACCTACAATCTAGATTGTGATGGAAGTTCTGTTTAGTTGCCCAACATTTCCAGCCTCTCCCAAAGCAAATGTCTTTTCCCTCCATTGGCCTGTATGTAGAATTTGACATAACTCCAGAAAGAATTATCAAAAAGTTTTTTTTGGGAATTACAGTTTAGAAGCCTAGCAAGTGTTTGTGATAATAACTGAATCAGTGTATTATAAATTTCCTTGATTCCATGGTTTAGCCAGAATACTTGCTCCCCTATCCAAGGGGTGGCAGCAGAGCACACAACATACTCTCCTGTGTACTGTCTTTGATTAGCTTCTAATTCATTGGGGAAAATAGCACAAAAGTTTATGAACCAGCCTTCAAGGTAGACACCCAAACACAATTCTGATTTTTGGAGATACAACTTTGACTGCCAATCTGAGAGTAACTATTTTTGATAGTGGGAGGACTGGACAGCCAGCTCATCTACTTACAAAGAAAACTGTTTTCTGGGCTGGGTGCCGTGGCTCACACCTGCAATCCTAGCACTTTGGGAGGCCAAGGCAGGTGGATCATGAGCTCAGGAGTTCCAGACCAGCCTGACCAACATGGTGAGTACTTTGAGAGGCTGAGGTGGGCAGATCACAAGGTCAGAAGATTGAGACCATCCTGGCTAACATGGTAAAACCCTGTCTCTACTAAAAATACAAAAAAATTAGCTGGTTGTGGTGGCATGCGCCTTAGTCTCAGCTCTTCAGGAGGTTGAGGCAGGAGAATCGCTTGAACCTGGGAGGCAGAGCTTGCAGTGACTGAGATCACGCCACTGCACTCCAGCCTGGGCAACCGAGCGAGACTCCGTCTCAAAATTAAAAAAAAGATTAGCTGGGCGTCATGGTGCATGCCTGTAATCCCAGCTACTCCAGAGGGTGAGGCAGAATTGCTTAAACCTGGGAGGCGGAGGTTGCAGTGAGGCCAAGATCGTGCCACTGCACTCCAGCCTGGGCAACAGAGCAAGATTCCATCTTGGGGGGCAGGGAGTAGGGGGAAGAAAATCATTTTCTGCCTGGAAAACCTGTGGAATTAACCACTAGGAGAAAACTTCCAGGGCAAGAGCTCCTGTTAATGAGATCCCTTCCCAATACAAATATTGAAGACACCATAGTACACATTTATGAAATTTCGCTTTATAAAAATAAGCTTTCTAGGACCCAGTTTGAGACATTTTCGTATGTTAAACACCTGTAGTTAAAAGCTAATATGGGGGTTTATTTTTGTTCCCCTCACAGTGCTGCTTCTCTTCTTACTAGTCACTTAACATATAAGCCCATTTAATATGACTCTGTAACAAGCTTTCTTCTTGCCAGCTTCCAGTACACTCTGTATAGGTGAGATTCTATTAAAGCTGGCATATTGGGCTACTGTGAGATTATGCACGCTCAGTAATTAGGGGAAAGTTTAGATGGTTCTGGCAGTCTTAACTACAATATTAAACTTGTTACATCCTTTTAAGAGTATAGATCCGCCGGGCACAGTAGCTCACACCTGTAATCCCAGCACTTTCGGAGGCCAAGGCGGGCGGATCACGAGGTCAGGATCTCGAGACCATCCTGGCTAACATGGTGAAACCTCGTCTCTACTAAAAATACAAAAAAATAGCTGGGCGTGGTGGCAGGCTCCTGTAGTCCCAGCTACTCGGGAGGCTGAGGCAGGAGAATGGTGAGAACCCGGGGGGGCAGAGTTTGCAGTGAGCTGAGATCGTGCCACTGCACGCCAACCTGGGTGACAGAGCAAGACACTGTCTCAAAAAAAAAAAAAAGAGGCCGAGCGCGGTGGCTCAAGCCTGTAATCCCAGCACTTTGGGAGGCCGAGACGGGCGGATCACGAGGTCAGGAGATCGAGACCATCCTGGCTAACACGATGAAACCCCATCTCTACTAAAAAATACAAAAAACTAGCCGGGCGAGGTGGCGGGCGCCTGTAGTCCCAGCTACTCCGGAGGCTGAGGCAGGAGAATGGCGTGAACCCGGGAGGCGGAGCTTGCAGTGAGCTGAGATCCGGCCACTGCACTCCAGCCTGGGCGACAGAGCGAGACTCCGTCTCAAAAAAAGAGTATAGATCCAATAATCTATAAGGATCTCAGGAAGTAACTTTCTTACTGACTCATGAAATATCAGGTAGAAACAGTTTATAAAGCGATACCACATTTCTTTTTTTTTTTTTTTTGAAGCGGAGTCTTGCTGTGTTGCCCAGACTGAAGTGCAGTGGCACGATCTCTGCTCACTGCAACCTCTGTCTCCCAAGTTCAAGTGATTCTCCTGCCTCAGCCTTCCAAGTAGCTGGGATTACAAGCGTGTGCCACCACACCCAGCTAATTTTTGTATTTTTAGTAGAGATGGGGTTTCACCATGTTGGCCAGGCTGGTCTCAAACTTCCGACCTCAGGTGATCCACCCGCCTCGGCCTCCCAAAGTGCTGGGATTAGAGGTGTGAGCTACCACGCCTGGCCAGGTGATACCACATTTTTTAGTGTGCTT
Organism: Rhinopithecus roxellana; assembly: GCF_007565055.1. Classification (NCBI taxonomy): domain Eukaryota; kingdom Metazoa; phylum Chordata; class Mammalia; order Primates; family Cercopithecidae; genus Rhinopithecus; species Rhinopithecus roxellana. Next base: position 155,192,660 of record NC_044551.1, on the reverse strand, counting down.
TGGTTCATATGAGATCAGCCTTTGCCTTCAAGATGTGAGCAAGCTAAGTTTATACTGATAGCTATTGTACTAAAGTCAGCTTTTAGATCAGGTCAGGGCAGATTTGGGACTTCTAATTTCCTATATGTTGTAGTTTTCATTCTGTTTATACTTCTGCTTGTTCTCCTTATAAAATTACTAATAGGCCAGGCGTGGTGGCTCATGCCTGTAATCCCAGCATTTTGGGAGACTGAGGCAGGCGAATCATGAGGTCAGGAGTTCAAGACCAGCCTAGGCCAACATAGTGAAATCACCCGTCTCTACTAAAAATACAAAAATTAGCCAGACGTGGTGGCGCACACCTGAAGTCCCAGCTCCTTGGGAGGCTGAGGCAGGAGAATTGCTTGAACCCAGGAGGTGAAGGCTGCAGCAAGCCAAGATCACCCCACTGCATTGCAGCCCAGGCGACAGTGTGAGATTTTATATATATATATAAATAGTAAGCTGCTTTTCTTTCTTTCTTTTTTTTTTTTTTTTTTTTTTTTTTGAGACGGAGTCTCCGTCTGTCGCCCAGGCTGGAGTGCAGTGGCCGGATCTCAGCTCACTGCAAGCTCCGCCTTCCCGGGTTTACTGCCATTCTCCTGCCTCAGCCTCCGGAGTAGCTGGGACTACAGGCACCCGCCACCTCACCCGGCTAGATTTTTGTATTTTTTAGTAGACATGGGGTTTCACCGTGTTAGCCAGGATGGTCTCGATCTCCTGACCTCGTGATCTGCCCGTCTCGGCCTCCCAAAGTACTGGGATTACAGGCTTGAGCCACCGCGCCCGGCCTGCTTTTCTTAACATGATAAAATTAGAATTTATTGATAATTTAGTAAAAACACAAATTAATACTTCTTGAGAAAACATGCTTTGACTGTTATAGAGGAAACTGTTAGGTTGAGACCAAGAGACCTTAAAATAAATATCCTAGGTCCTATATTTCTAGTCATGATGAATGTATTTTGTATACCATCTTCATATAATAAAATTAACTTCCACAAATGTAAAAAAAAAAAAAAGAAATATCCTGGCCGTGCACAGTGGCTCATGCCTGTAATCTCAGCACTTTGGGAGGCCGAGGCGGGCAGATCACAAGGTCAGGAGATAAAGACCATCCTGGCCAACATGGTGAAACCCCGTCTGTACTAAAAGTACAAAAATTAGCCAGGTGTGGTGACATGTGCCTGTAGTCCCAGCTACTGGGGAGGCTGAGGCAGAATTGCTTGAACCCAGGAGGCGGAGGTTGCAGTGAACCGAGATCATGTCACTGCACTCCAGCCTGCCGACAGAGCGAGACTCTTTGTCTCAAAAAAAGAAAAGAAAGAAATATCCTATTATGTACTGTCTGTATCATTTCCGTATATATATATACACACACACTTTTTTTTTTTTTTTTAAGAGACACAGTTTCACTCTGGTTTCCAGGCTGAAGTGCAGTGGTGTGATCACGACTCACTGCAGCCTCAACCTCTAGGGCTCAGGTAATTCTCCCACCTCAGTCTCCCAAGTAGCTGAGATTACAGGCACATGCCACCATACTTGCCTAATTTTTGTAGAGACAGGTTTCATTATATTTTTTTGGTTTTTGGTTTGTTGTTTTGTGACAGTCTCACTCTGTCCCCCAGTCTGGAGTGCAATGGCACGATTTGGGCTCACTGCAACCTCCATCTCCCAGGTTCAAGTGATTCTCGTGCCTCAGACTCCCAAGTAGCTGGAATTACAGGCTTGTGCCACCACTCCCAACTTTTTTTTTTTTTTTTTTTTTTTAAGAGTCTCGCTCTATCACCTAAGCTGGAGTGCAGTGGCACAATCTCGGCTCACTGCACTGCAGCCTCTGCCTCCCAGGTTCAAGCAGTTCTCGTGCCTCAGCCTCCAGAGTAGCTGGGATTACAGGCATAAGCCACCATGCCTAGCACGCCCAGCAACTTTTTTTTAGTAGAGGTGAGGTTTCACCATAGTGGCTAGGCTGGTCTTGAACTCCTGGCCTCAAGTGATCTGCTTGCCTCAGCCTCCCAGACTGCTGGGATTGAAGGTGTGAGCCACCATGCCCAGCCAGGGTCTCACTACATTGCACAGGCTGGTCTCAAAACTCCTAGTCGCAAGCAGTTCTCCTGCCTCAAGCCTCCCAAAGTGCTGGGATTACCAGTGTGAGCCACCTCGCCCAACCTTTTCCGCTTTGAAGTGCATTATTTCACTATTTTCCCAGAGCTGTGCAACCACTAATTTAAAAATATTTTCCTTAAAAAAAGAAAAAGTGTTTCCATCAACCTAAAAATCCCTGTATCCTTTAACAATCACTCTGCATTCCTCCCTCCCCTCAGCCCCTGGCAACCACTAATCTACCTTTGTCTCTCTGGAATGCCTATTGTGAACATTTTGTGTAAATGGAACTATACCATATGTGGTGGTTTTTTTATTTTGAGACAGAGTCTCACTCTGTTCCCAGGCTGGAGTGCAATGGCGCGATCTCGGCTCACTGCATTCCCCCACCTCCTGGGTTCACGCCATTCTCCTGCCTCAGCCTCCCGAGTAGCTGGGACTACAGGCACCCACCACCACGCCCTGCTAATTTTTTTTTTTTCTTGAGGTGGAGTTTAGCTCTGTCATCCAGGCTGGAGTGCAGTGGCTCCATCTCAGCTCACTGCAGCCTCCGCCTCCGCCTCCGCCTCCCCCTCCACCTCCGCCTCCACCTCCACCTCCACCTCCACCTCCGCCTCCTGGGTTCAAGCAATTCTCCTGCCTCACCCTCCTGAGTAGCTGAGATTACAGGCTCATGCCACCACCCCCAGCTAATTTTTGCATTTTTAGTAGAGTACGCAGTTTCACCATGTTGGTCAGGATGGTCTTGATCTCTTGACCTCGTGATCCACCCACCTTGGCCCCCCCAAAGTGCTGGGAAGGTGTGAGCCACTGTGCCCTTATCTACAATATGTGTTCTTTTGTGACAGTTTTTAGTTGATGTACTGTAAGTTAATGCAATATGTCATTTTTTTATTGCTGAATAGTTTTTCATCATATGAATGTACCACATTTTGATTATTCAGTTATCAGTAGGACATATGGGTTTTTTTTTCTTTTTTTACTGTTATGAATAATGCCTCTGTGAACATTGAAGCACAAATTTTTGTGTGTTACATATTTTGTCAGTTCCCTTGGGTATATAACTAAGAGTAGAGTGGTTGGGTCATATGGTAACTCTGTGTTTAGACTCCTAGGGACTGCCAGACTGTTTTCTGGAAGTATTGTACCACTTAACATTCCCAATAGCATTGGATCAAGATTTCGATTTCTTCACATGCTATGTCTTTGTAGAAATGTCTCCTCACACCCCTTGCCCATTTTTTATTTGGGTTTTTTGTTGATGAATTATGAGTTCTTGACATATTCTTTATATTCTTTACATAAATCTTAAGAGATAATATGATTTGCATATATTTTCTCCCATTCTGTGGGTCTTTTTACTTTCCTAATGCTATCCTTTGAAGCCCAAAGGTTGGTTTTTGTTTTGGGGGTTTTTGTTTTGTTTTGTTTTTTGTTTTGTTTTGTTTTTTGAGAATGAAAGCAAGTATATTACAGAAGTAAAAAGAAGAAGAAGAAGGAGGAAGAAGAAGAAGGAGGAGGAGGAAGAAGAAGAAAGAAGAAGAGAAGAAGAAGAATGGCTACTCTATAGAGCAGCCTAAAAGTTTTTAATTTTGAAGTCCATTTGATGTAGACCATCTAAAATTTTAAATAGTCATTTATCCATGTTGTGTCTAAACTAAGAAAAATCAGGATGAGAAAAACGAAACTTAACAGGAGTCCTTTTTGAAAAGGAATCACCTGGAATGAACTCCCCAGATGATTTTCATCTGCAGCAAATTGAGAACTACTGTTTTGGGGAAGTATGTGCTCTAAAAAACTTTAACTTATAGCCTGGGCACTCTGGCTCACACCTGTAATCCCAGCACTTTGGGAGGCTGAAGTGGGTGGATCACCTAAGGCCAGGAGGTCAAAACCAGCCTGGCCAACATGGTGAAACCCAGTCTCTACTAAAGATACAAAGAAAATTAACTGGGCCTGGTGGCACATGGCTGTAATCCCAGCTATTCGGGAGACTGAGAGGCAGGAGAATCGCTTGAACCTGGGAGGCTGAGGTTGTAGTGAAATGAGATGGTGCCTCTGCACTCCAGCCTGGGCAACAAGAACGAGACTCTGTCTCAAAAAAAAAAAAAAAAAAAAAAAATTACAAGTGGACTAAGTAGATTTTTAAAGGATTTTTTATCACTGTAAAAAATACATAACATGAAGTTTACCATCTTAACCATTTACAAGTGTATAGTTCAGCAGTATTAAGTACATTCACACTGTTGTACAGCCAGTCTCTAGGACTTTTCATCTTGTAAAACTAAAACAACTATTAAACAACTGCCTATTTCCACCTTACTCCAGTTATTGGCAACTGCAGTTCTACTCTCTGTCTCTATGAACTTTAATACTCTAGGTTACCTCATGTAAGTGGAATCGTACAGTATTTGTCCTTTTCTGTCTGGCTTATTTTTGTTAGCATAGTGTGTTCAAGGTTCATCCATTTTGTGTATGTCAGAATTTCCTTCCTTTAAGACTGAATGATATTTCATTGTGCACACACACCTCTTTTGTTTGTTTGTTCATCCACCAATGGATGTTTGGGTTGCTTCCACCTCTTGGCTATTGTGAATAATGCTCCTATGAACATTGGTGTGCAAGTACCTGCTCTCACTCTTGGGTATTTAATTGGAAGTGGAATGGCTAGATCATATGGTAATTAGTTGTTTTGTTTTTGCTTTGTTTTTTTTTTGTTTGTTTGTTTGTTTTTGAGACGGAATCTCACTCTGTCGCCCAGGCTGGAGTGCAGTGGCACTGTCTCGGCTCACTGCAAGCTCCGCCTCCTGGGTTCATGCCATTCTCCTGCCTCAGCCTCCCGAGTAGCTGGGACTATAGGCACCTGCCACCACGCCCACCTAATTTTTTTTTTTTTTTTTTTGTATTTTTAGTAGAGATGGGGTTTCACCATGTTAGCCAGGATGGTCTCGATCTCCTGACCTCGTGATCCACCCGCCTCAGCCTCCCAAAGTGCTGGGATTACAGGTGTGAGCCACTGCGCCCCGCCTTTTATTTTGTTTGTTTCCCTCCCTCCCTCCCTCCCTCCCTCCCTCCCTCCCTCCCTCCCTCCCTTCCTTCCTTCCTTCCTTCCTTCCTTCCTTCCTTCCTTCCTTCCTTCCTTCCTTTTTTGAGGCAGTCTTATACTGTTGCCCAGGCTGGAATGCAGTGACAAATCATAGCTCACTGCAGTTTCTAACTCCCGGGCTTGAGTGATCCTCCTGCCTCAGCCTCCTCAATAGCTAGGGCTACAGGCCTGCATCACGTGACGTCCAGCTAATTATTTATTTTTTGTACAGATGGGGGCCTCATTATGTTGCCCAGGCTGTTCTCAAACTCCTGGACTCAAGTGATCCTCCTATTTCAGCCTCCCAAAGTGCTGGGATTACAGGTGTGAACCACTATGTTTGCTTTGCATAGAACTAGGAGTTTTTCAATGAGATATTTCTTGACTAGTAGTGATAAGTGTCTTTGGAAGTTGTAGATGAAAAAGATAATGTTACTGGCATTGGTGTTGAAGTTTAAAGGGGGCTTAAAAATGGATTGGTAACTGCTCAGAAGGGACCTCCCATGTGGCAGGGCCTTGATGGTACCATAGGGTCAGATTTTGGTCCCGTTTTTTATTTTTAAAAACTTGAATTTGTTTGGGCACCCAGAATTTATCAGGCTGTCAGTGATACCTCCTTTTAATCAAACTCAAATACAATTAATATGTTGCCATTTAAAGAGAATGAGTTTGTAAGAGAGATTTTTTTTTTCTCTCTCTCTCTCTTTCGAGACTGAGTCATCTCTGTCGCCCAGACTGGAGTGCAGTGGCACAGTCTCAGCTCACTGCAACCTGCACCTCCCAGGTTCAAGTGATTCTCGTGCCTCAGCCTCCTGAATAGCTGGGATTACAGGTGCCTGCCACCATGCCCAGCTGATTTTTGTATTCTTTTTTTGTTTTAATAGAGACAAGGTTTCGCCGCGTTGGCCAGGCTGGCCTCGAACTCCTGACCTTGTGATCCGCCCGCCTCGGCCTCCCAAAGTGCTGGGATTACAAGCATGAGCCACCGCTCCCGGCCAAGAGAGAGATTTCATAACTAGGACATTTCTATGATTTCCAGAGTTCTCCTTTTCCATCATTAGTGTGCTAAATTCATAATTACAAATATGCCTAGACTTTGGAAAGACTCATTGTATCATCCTGTCATGGCATCTCCCACTCAACCACCACATTTGAAGGCTCTCCCATAGACAGATTCACTACCAAATGCCAGCCTGTTGACACTCCTTATTTATCATAGATAGCTTCTTTCTTTACCCTTCGGAAATGAGGTGTTTCTCAAATATCTCTCCAAATGCATTCTTTACACAACTTATCTCAGTATTCAGTCAAATTGAGCACTAGATTCTGAACACTGTTCCTAACTCTGTGTGTATGTTCATAAACAAGACTATTATAGTCCCTACATTACTCCTTTGAGAGTGACTTGTTTCCATAACTTTGGGGGCATCTCCCTCAGCTTGCTTTTACCAGAGAAAAACATGAGTTTACTTATGTAATATTTAAACCCCTAATGAGTTATTTTTTCTTCCACAGCAATGGCACCAGCATGATATCATTGATCATTCCTCCCAAAGACCAGATTTCACGAGTGGCAAAAATGTTAGCAGATGAGTTTGGAACTGCATCTAACATTAAATCACGAGTAAACCGCCTTTCAGTCCTGGGAGCCATTACATCTGTACAACAAAGACTCAAACTTTATAACAAAGGTAATCTGGAGTTTGCTCGTTTTCCTTCTCTATGCATCTTGGTTATGTTTTATACTGTGATCCAGCTATGGTGCTTTGTTCACTAATGTTTCCTTAAGTCAGCCATCATCAATGTCTCTTTGCCCTTGGTGGTTAGCTTTTTTGTTTTGTTTTGTTTTTTGTTTATTGAAAGTTAAGTAGGCCAGGCGCAGTGACTCACGCTTGTAATCCCAGCACTTTGGGAAGCTGAGGCAGGTGGATCACTTGAGGTTAGGAGTTTGAGACCAGCCTGGGCAACATGGTGAAACCCTGTCTCTACAAAAAATACAAAAGTTAGCCAGGCCTGGTGGCACACACCTGTAGTCCCATCTACTCTGGAGGTTGAGGCGGGAGAATCGATTGGACCCGGGAGGTGGGAGTTGCAGTGAGCCACGATCTTGCTGCTGCACACTCGCCTGAGTGACAGAGTGAGACATCATCTCAATTTTTTTTTTTTCCCAGGATGAGACACAGTCTCTGTCACCCAGAGGCTGAAGTGCAGTAATCCGATCTCAGCTCACTGCAAGCCTGCCAGGTTTAAGCGATTCTTCCACCTCAGCCTCTTGAGTAGCTGGGATTACAGGTGCCTGCCACCATGCCTGGCTAATTTTTGTATTTTTAGTAGAGACGGGGTTTCACCATGTTGGCCAGGTTGGTCTCGAATCCCTGACGTCAGGTGATCTGCCCACCTTGGCCTCCCAGAGTGCTGGGATTACAGGCGTGAGCCACCACCACGTCCAGCCTGTTTACTTTAAAGAATAAATCCTACTGAAACATCTCAGAGGAAGTTTTAAAATTAGGGAGAGAGTTCTGCCTGAGAGATATCAGGCCTTTTCTGCTTTATTTAAATTATGACTTAAAGGGTCAGGCAGGGAAAATAGGCTATGGAACATTTTCTATTGATTGAGGAAAAACTGGGTGTGGAATAAAGTAGACAAATTGTTTGTGTTCTTTGCAGTACCTCCAAATGGTCTGGTTGTATACTGTGGAACAATTGTAACAGAAGAAGGAAAGAAAAGAAAGTCAACATTGACTTTGAACCTTTCAAACCAATTAATACGTCATTGTATTTGTGTGACAACAAATTCCATACAGAGGTAAGAAGTCAAGCCCAGAACATTTTCATCACTCCAGAATTCTTTCCCCATACCCATTAGCAGTCAGTGCCCCCTCCCTCCCACTTACCTGTCTCATTCTAGGCAACCACTATGTTTTCTTTCTGTAGATATGCTTGTGCTGGATTTCTTTTATTTATGTATTTATTTATTTATTTATTTATTTATTTATTTATTCATTTTTAAAATTTTTTTATTAAGAAGGAGTCTCGCTCTGTCGCCCAGGCTGGAGTGCAGTGGCGCGATCTTGGCTCACTGCAAGCTCCGCCTCCCAGATTCAAGGGATTCTCCTGTTTCAGCTTCCTGAGTAGCTGGGATTGCAGGCACACGCCACCACAGCCAGCTAATTTTTTTGTGTTTTTAGTAGAGACGAGGTTTAACCACATTGGTCAGGCTGGTCTCAGACTCCTGACCTCGTGATCCGCCCGCGTCAGCCTCCCAAAGTACTAGGATTACAGTCATGAGCCACCCAGCCCAGCCTGGACATTTTATATAATAGAATCGTATAGTTTGTGGCCTTTTGTGACTGGCTTCTTTTATTTTATACTTTATACTTTATAGCATTCATCGGTACACTTCATTGCTTATTACCAAGTAGTATTCCATTGTATACATATATGCCATATTTTATATTTTATGTATCTTTTCATCAGTTTTACATTTGGGTTGCTTGCACTATTTGGCTGTTACGAATAATGCCGCTGTGAACATTCATGGACAAGTTTCTGTGTGACCATACATTTTCATGTTTCTTGGATTTGTGGAATTGTGTAGGTTATATAGTAATTGTGTTTAACTCTTAAGAAGTTGCTAGACTGTTTTCCAAACAGTTGTACCATTTTACACAGCTATTTTCAAAAAGGAAGGCAATTTACATTTATTATGACACTAGTCATTGAGCATGTTTTGAGACAGTCTCACACTGTCGCCCAAGCTGGAGTGCAGTGGCGCAATCTTGGCTCACTGCAACCTCCATCTCCATGGTTCAAGCGATTCTTGTGCCTCAAGCCTCCTGAATAGCTGGGATTACAGGTGTGCGCCACCATGCCTGGCTAATTTTTTGTATTTTTTTTAGTAGAGACAGAGTTTTGCCATGTTGGCCAGGCTTGTCCCAAACTCCTGGCCTCAAGTGATCTGCTCGCTTCAGCCTCCCAAAGTGTGTTTGTGTGTATTTTTTTTTTTTTTTAATTTTTGTGGGTACATAGTAGGTGTATGTGGGGTACTTGAGATGTTTTGATACAGGCATGCAATGTGAGCTATCACACTATGGAAAATAGAGTACCCATTTCTTTGAGTGTGTATCCATTGTGTTACAAGCAGTCCAGTTATACTCTTTGAGTTATTGCACTCAGTTTTCACATAAAAAATTGTAAACTTCTTAGTAGCAGAACTGTAAGAACTCATTTTCTCCCTTTCCCCATAAAACTTTTGAGTGACAAAGCTGCCATAAGATGAACTTGAACTGTGGAAAGGAAACCTCATTAGAGTGACCTAAATCAGTCAACAGTAGAACAATCAAGAATTCACAGCTGGCTTCTAGTTCAGTCTCTTGCCTTTCATCAACCTAGGGAAAAACCTCTACAGTGGAATTAGAACTGACATTTGTCGACAGTTTACAATAGATGATTTTTGCTAACTTGATGGGAAGTCCATTTATAGTTGGATCTTGGTCGACTGCATAGACAATCCAGACTGTTTTTCTCTTCACTACCACACTGTACTTACAGCAGAGGGTTCTTCAGGGAGCCTCTCAGCCACTGAAACCACTTACCTGTATCTGGTTGGATGAAAGCAGATTTTGAATCTTGTTGATTTAAATAGTACCAGGTACCCATGTTGTGTGGCTTTTGCTCACTTACTGAGTTAGCCTTATTGGCTTTTTTCCAAAACTTAACTCCTTTTCTAAGATACTGTTTAATCTTGCTAACTTTGTACATTTTAGCTTTAACTGAGAGGGTTATATCCTGTTTATCAGGGTAATTATATATTCTAATAAGGGATAAGCCTGTTCCCTGATAAGCAGATTTATTGAAAACTTCAGTCTACCTAACAGGTCATTTTGACAAGGCTATATTATTAATGTGCAATATTCATATTCAAGGCCTTTTTTTTTTTTTTTTTTTTTTTTCTGAGATTGATTTTTGCTCTGTTGCCCAGGCTGGAGCGCAGTGGCACGATCTCGGCTCCTTGCACCTTCCACCTCCTGAATTCAAGTGATTCTCCTGCCTCAGCCTCCTGAGTAGCTGGGATTACAAGTGTGCACCACCACGTCCAGCTAATTTTTGTATTTTTAGTAGACAGGATTTCACTATGTCGGCTAGGCTGGTCTGAAACTCCTGACCTCGAGTGATCCACCCACCTTGGCCTCTCAAAGTGCCATTGCAGGCCGGGTGCGGTGGCTCAAGCCTGTAATCCCAGCACTTTGGGAGGCTGAGACGGGCGGATCACGAGGTCAGGAGATCGAGACCATCCTGGCTAACACGGTGAAACCCCGTCTCTACTAAAAATACAAAAAACTAGCCGGGCGAGGTGGCGGCGCCTGTAGTCCCAGCTACACGGGAGGCTGAGGCAGGAGAATGGCGTAAACCCGGGAGGCGGAGTTGGCAGTGAGCTGAGATCCGGCCACTGCACTCCAGCCTGGACAGAGCAAGACTCCTTCTCAAAAAAAAAAAAAAAAAAAGTGCCATTGCAGGGATAAGCCACCACTCCCAGCCACAATATTCATGTCTTAATGCTAACTATCTAGCATGGTTTTGTTAAAGATGGATTTTTAGTTGATCCATCTGCTTTCTAGTCAATTATTGAAGGGGCTGTTTTCTTAAAATGGAATGGTAAGACCAGGTTTTGTGGCTCACACCCATGTAATCCCAGCACTTTGGGAGGCCAAACAGGAGGATCAGTTTATAAAAATAAAATGGAATGGGTAACAGTTTCTTACTTCCAAAGAGATTGTCCCCTGGCAATTAGAGATCTACTAAGTGTGTAGTATTCTGATTCCATTGTGAGAACTCTTATCTATGTATGTCCCAGGACTGTTTCAATATTTTCTCTTTGGGAAAGCATAAATAATGGGGATATAAAGTTAACATATAAGGAAGGTTTTCCTCATAAAACTCAGAATCACTAGCTGTACTACCTTTAAAGGCATGCTGGCTCATGCCTGTAACCCCAGCACTTTGGGAGGCTAAGACAGAAGAATCATTTGAGTCCAAGACTTCGAGGCTGCAGTGAGCTATGATGGCCACTGCACTCCAGCCTGGCCACCAAAGTGAGACCCTGTCTCAAAAAAAAAAAAGAAAAAAAGGGACAAGTTAAAGTTTTTTTGTATTTTGAGACAGGGTCTCTGGATCTATCACCCAGGCTGGAGTACAGTAGCACAGTCTTGGCTCACTGTCAACCTACACCTCCCTGACTGAAGCCATTCCAAGTAGCTGGTAGGCACGTGTCACCACGGCCACCTAATTTTTGTATTTTTTTTGTAGAGACAGTGTTTCGCTGTCTTGCCCAGGCCAGTCTCAAACTCCTGAGCTCAGCCTCCCAAAGTGCTGGGATTACATGTGTGAGCCACCACACCCAGCTCAGAACTCTATATTACAAAACAAACTATATCTATTGAGCAATAATTCCTTGTTCCCCCTTTTTTCCAGCCCCTGGCAACCACCATTTGACTTTTTGTCTTTGATTCTGATTACTCTGGGTACCTCATATAAGTGGAATCATACAGTATTTGTCCTTTTTTGACAGGGTTATTTCACTTAGCATGTATTCAAGTTTCATCCCTATTGTAGCATGTTTCAAAATTTTCTTCCTTTTTGAGATTGAGTAGTATTAACTGCTGTGTGTAATATTGCTATAAACATGGGCATACAGATATCTTTGTGGTTTTATATTTACATGCCCATGTCAAATATGTTGAAAAGCTTCACATAGATATCATCCATTATTTCCTTATTGGGTTCAGATTTGTCCATAGAGTTACATGATTATAACTGAAGTCTATAAATTATTCCATAGAATGGTTTTTCCACAGTGCTAATAACATGGTGAGTGGAGTGAAAGGGCTTGTATATGTCCTTTCTCAGAGTTTTTTTGACCTTAGCAGAGCTTTGGGATTCACCATGTGGTACTTGTGTTTGCTTTTCAGGCTCTTACAGCACTACTTTCAGATGATAGCAAGTTTGGATTCATTGTAATAGATGGTAGTGGTGCACTTTTTGGCACACTCCAAGGAAACACAAGAGAAGTCCTGCACAAATTCACTGTGGATCTCCCAAAGAAACACGGTAATACAGGAGGAGAACATGAACCCACTTACTTTGTGTCTAGCAATAAGAAAACAGTATGGGCCGGGCGCGGTGGCTCAAGCCTGTAATCCCAGCACTTTGGGAGGCCGAGGCGGACGGATCACAAGGTCAGGAGATCGAGACCATCCTGGCTAACACGGTGAAACCCCGTCTCTACTAAAAAAAAATACAAAAAACTAGCCGGGCGAGGTGGCGGGCGCCTGTAGTCCCAGCTACTCGGGAGGCTGAGGCAGGAGAATGGCGTAAACCTGGGAGGCGGAGTTTGCAGTGAGCTGAGATCTGGCCACTGCACTCCAGCCTGGGTGACAGAGCGAGACTCCTTCTCAAAAAAAAAAAAAAAAAAAGAAAAGAAAACAGTATGATGGGCCGGGTGCGGTGGCTCTTGTCTGTAATCCCAGCACTTTGGGAGGCCGAGCTGGGTGGATCACGAAGTCAGAAGTTCGAGACCAGCCCAGCCAAGATGGTGAAACCCTGTCTCTACTAAAAATATAAAAATATGATGGGTGCCTGTAATTCCAGCTACTTGGGAGGCTGAGGCAGGAGGATTGCTTGAACCCGGGAGACGGAGGTTGCATTGAGCTGTGATTGCGCCACTGCAGTCCAGCCTGGGTGACAGAGCAAGACTCTGTCTCAAAAAAGAAAAAAAGAGAGAAAACAGTATGATGTGAGGGGAATGAATCCAGATGATAGGGAGAAAAGCCTCCCAGAATGACGGGTGCCTCACTGGTGCTTATGGCTCTTCTCTTGACATAGAATTAGTAGCCGCTTTCTGAAAACAAGTAGCAGTTTATGCTAAACGTTTAGTTAAGGGAATGGTGATTTTTCTTTGTCCTTTTCTTGGATGATGACATGATTATTTTATTTTTAATTTGAAGACATCTTGTAGTTCTTAATAATTGCCTTTTTCTCTTGCTACTTTTGTGTCAAAGGTAGAGGAGGTCAGTCAGCCTTGCGTTTTGCCCGTTTAAGAATGGAAAAGCGACATAACTATGTTCGGAAAGTAGCAGAGACTGCTGTGCAGCTGTTTATTTCTGGGGACAAAGTGAATGTGGCTGGTCTAGTTTTAGCTGGATCTGCTGACTTTAAAACTGAACTAAGTCAATCTGATATGTTTGATCAGGTAAGTAAGAAGTACATGCTCTATTATGTAAGTCCCTAGGTAGGAGTAGGTGAGTCCTCTGTGTGAGCACTGGAACAGACACATCTTTTTAAAAATTCCCTGGGTTAAAAACCTACCTCTGAGTTAAACGGCAGGTTTACAGATGTTCATTAGGAAACATTCCCCTGTGCTTTTCTGAGCCCCTTCTCTTCCGAAATCAACCAGTTTTAGGTGGGCTTCTTATAGATCCTGTGGAGGTCCCTGGTTTAGTTGGGTTGTCAGAATTGGCTGTAGAATGGAGTTTGATTTCAAATAAACTAAAACCTGTTCCTTATTTTCTTTTTCTGATTTATTCTTGGAGATACATAGCAGCAAAGCTCTCAGCAATATGACAGCTGATTCAGCCTAAAGCATTTAAAGCCCATTTTATAACATGGGCTCAGCCGTAATACATTTCCAAGGTCTTCTGGAGGAAGTAGCCTTACGGTAGAAGGTCCACCAAAGAAATTGCCTTACACCTTTTCTTTTTTTTTTTTTTTTTTTTTTTTGAGACTGGGTCTCGCTATCTTGCCTAGGCTGGAGTGCAGTGGTGCAATCCTGGCTCACTGCAGCCTCGATCTCCCGGGTTCAAGTGATCCTCCCAGCTCAGCCTCCCAAGTAGCTGGGACTACAGGGATGTGTCACCATGCCCAGCTAATTTTTGTACTTTTTGGTAGAGGCTAGGTTTCACCATGTTGCCTAGGCTGGTCTCAGTATTCCTGGACTCAAGCTGTCTGCCTGTCCTAGCTTCCCAAAGTGCTGGGATTATAGATGCGAGCCACCCTACCCAGCCCGTCTTAACTTCTGTTACCTTATTTTGCAGGAGCCAGTGGTTCCCCCTTTCCTCCACAATAACTTATTTTTGTTTGAACTTAATGAGTTGTCCTGTAGTAGATCTAATAAAATGTGTGATGTAATTGGCTGGGAAAGTTTACCCTGGCAGTGCTGTTCACTGTAAGAGCAGCTTTTGATTAAACTGGGCTCCTTCCCCATATTTAGACTTCAGTGATCATAATGCTGAGCTTTGCATGCCATTGAGAGTTAGTGGGTTTGGGTAAAGGTGTTTTAATTATATTTTAAATAAGTACCAATAAATACTAATAATTTTTTTTTGTGTGTCAGAGGTTACAATCAAAAGTTTTAAAATTAGTTGATATATCCTATGGTGGTGAAAATGGATTCAACCAAGCTATTGAGTTATCTACTGAAGTCCTCTCCAACGTGAAATTCATTCAAGAGAAGAAATTAATAGGTATCGGTGAAATGCAACTGCATATTCTGTGAAATGTTTTTGTGTGTGTGTGTACGTCTATACATGTTTGTATGTATGAGACAAGGTACCAAAAATGTAAAAAGAGGATATTTAGTATTTTTATTAACTCTTTTGCCTCAGTGAAAGCATTATTTTTTATCTTCTGTAGTCATTAGGTTGAATAGGTATGTTTGCATCTACTAGGGAAACTTAATATATGTCCTGTTGACTGATCCCTAATCACAGGACGATACTTCGATGAAATCAGCCAGGACACGGGCAAGTACTGTTTTGGCGTTGAAGATACACTAAAGGCTTTGGAAATGGGAGCTGTAGAAATTCTAATAGTCTATGAAAATCTGGATATAATGAGATATGTTCTTCATTGCCAAGGCACAGAAGGTATGAGAATGAGAAAATAAGGTTGCTATTTGTTACTGAGCCAGGAAGCCTGGGGTGGAGATTGGGAGGGATGGCTGATTTCAGGAGCGGTCAGAAGGTAGATCTACCCCTTGTTCCCTACTCCTTCAGTCTGTAGTACATTCCTGCATAGATTTTTCTGCTTGAACTGTTTAACGTCTGCTTAAGATTGTTAAATCTGCTGAGGACCAGGACTGTATCTTGAGCATCTCTGATGTTCCTTATAGTTGAAGCACTGTACCTAGTAGACACTCAGTGTATGCTAACAGCTTATGGAAAAAAGGTTGAGAGATTGAGTCCCTGAGCCCTTTTCTCATCTAACCTCATCTTACAGAGCTTACACAGATTAGTACATGAGAGCCAGGTTAACACATTTTTTCCTCCTAATACTACAGAGGAGAAAATTCTCTATCTAACTCCAGAGCAAGAAAAGGATAAATCTCATTTCACAGACAAAGAGGTATGTGATTATTTTCTTGGTTTGATGATACATGCAAGCATAAATCCATGTGCTAGAGCACTGGCGGTGTAGAGGGTGAGCTTTGGGAAACCAAACCTCATACTAATTGGGGGGGTGGCTAGTGGGAGGTGGTCATCTCCTGCCTGCCACATACAAATCTGACTTCAGGGAAAGAGGCCAAATCATAGTTACTGCAGTTTTTTTTTTTTTTTTTTTTTTTTCCCTGGAGACAGGGTCTTGCTCTGTTGCCCAATCTGGAGTGCAGTGGCATGATCTCAGGCTCACTGCAACCTCCACCTCCTGGACTCAAATGATCCTCTTGCCTCAGCCTCTCTAGTAGCTGGGACTACAGGCATACACCACCATGCCCAACTAATTTTCAAATTTTTTGTAGAGGGGCGTTTTCACCATGTTGCCCTGGGCTGGTCTCGAACTCCTGAGCTCAAGCAATCCGCTTACCTCGGCCGGCCAAGTGGTGGGATTACAGGTGTGAGCCACCGTACCCGGCCTTTTTTTTTTTTTTTTTTTGAGATAGTGTCGTGGTCTGTCACCCAGGCTGGATTCAGTGGCACAATCATAGGTCACTAACCTCGAACCCCTGGGCTCAAGCAATCCTTCTGCCTCAGTCTGCTGAGTAGTCAGAAGTACAGGCACAAACCCTCATGCCCTTTTTTGAGACGGAGTTTTGCTCTTGTCGCCCAGGCTGGAGTGCGGTGGTGCAGTCTCGGCTCACTGCTACCTCCACCTCCTGGGTTCAGGCAATTCTCCTGCCTCAGTCTCCCAAGTAGCTGGGACCTCAGGTGATCCACCTGCAGGTGATCCACCTGCCTCAGCCTCCCAAAATGCTGGGATTACAGGTGTGAGCCACCATGCTGGGCAGCCTTATTTTTTATAGAAATGGGGTCTTGTTGTGTTCACCAGGCTGGTCTTGAACTCCTGGGCTCAGGTGATCCTCCTGTGTTGGTTTTCCAAAGTGGTGAGATTACAGGTGTGACCCACCATGCCTGGCCTGGTTTTTTGTTTGTGTTTGTCTTTGTTTGTTTGTTTGTTTTTTTAGACGGAGTCTCCCTCTGTCTCCCAGGCTGGAGTGCAGTGGCACGATCTCGGCTCACTGCAACCTCCGCCTCCCGAGTTCACGCCATTCTCCTGTCTCAGCCTCCCAAGTAACTGGGACTATAGGCGCCCGCCACCACGCCTGGCTAATTTTGTGTGTTTTTAGTGGAGACGGGGTTTCACCGTGTTAGCCAGGATGGTCTCGATCTGCTGACCTCGTGATCCGCCCACCTCGGCCTCCCAAAGTGCTGGGATTACAGGCATGAGCCACCGCACCCGGCCTTCTTTGTTTTTAAGTAGTTAAGCAGTCAGGAAAACATTTCATTATCCTTGAAATTTAATAGGGAGAAAAATGTAATTTGCATAATGCCTCTCCTGCACTATGAAACCTGTGCTGCTTTCTTCACTTGATCAGCTCTTCCACTGCAGTGGCTTCTCTGGTTTGCTCTAAATGCATCACAACAGTTGAAAGTATCACTCTCCTGTATGAGATAGGTTTAAATGGTAGCTTCCTCATTCCTCCAAACCTCAAATTCTGGTTTGGAGAGCTTTGTTCTCTTTGAGGCCACTCCCAAAAGCAGTCCTGGCCAGTCTCTTCGGGGTCATTGAATGGGTGCTGCTTAGAGACACTACAACAGCCTGACTTCCAGAGTCAACAGTAGGAATCATAAGCTGAAAACCCACTGAGTGTTTGTGTTGGTATTTCATGGCTGAGGGTAGTCTGAGGAGAAGTGTTGTTTGAAATAATCCGAATTTCTCTGCTTATGTCCATTATGTTATCAAAACCAGAGATGACTTACAGAGCTTTACACACAGACATGCCTATGAGTGGGAGGATGAGAGTGATAGGTGGGCAAGGGGCTGTGAAAGGGGCTAATTAGCCTTCATATATCCTAATCCCCCCTGTTTTTGTATCTCATGGTCACCCCTGTAGACCGGACAGGAACATGAGCTTATCGAGAGTATGCCCCTGTTGGAATGGTTTGCTAACAACTATAAAAAATTTGGAGCTACGTTGGAAATTGTCACAGATAAATCACAAGAAGGGTCTCAGTTTGTGAAAGGCTTTGGTGGAATTGGAGGTGAGTAGCAAATCAGCAAACCAAACTTAAAACCAGGGTCTCAGGCCATGGTCACTCCTGGCTAGCCCTGCTTCAGGGAAGGTGCTCATTATCTGCTGAGATAGGTGATTGACGCAGCAGGTGCAGGTTCCTATTTTGGACCCACTGTTTATTATTGCCTCTTTGTTTTCTGTAATTCTGCAAGAGAATGGGGCTTCCCTTATTAGAGTGACCAGCCCCCTACCATGCCCATTCCGTGAACAGGTAATTTACCTTTTCGTTTGTTTCCCCAGGTATCTTGCGGTACCGAGTAGATTTCCAGGGAATGGAATACCAAGGAGGAGACGATGAATTTTTTGACCTTGATGACTACTAGGTAGTCGACATGGGTCCGGCAAAATGTGCCTCACCCTCCAGCATCCAACCCAAGGAGCATACCCATGGTGGAATCCAAACAGATCCCTGCCTTACAATTGGAACATTTCCAGAACTTAATCCATGAGCATTGGATATTGAAAAGAAAACCGAAACAAAACCAGACCCAGCCCTACACTTTGGTTTGTCATGGTGTCAGCGCAGCAGCCTCCAACTAAGTTCCTAAATGCCACTTTGGACTAATTTAAAAAAGAATCCCAGTTTTTACTTTTACTCGATGGTGAAATTGGTTGCTCTTGTATTTTATGAAAAAAAAAATGATTTTTTTAACCTTCATACATAGAAGCAAAAATACTTTAACTGCTGTAAACCTTCAAAAGTTAATAGAAGTGAGATCATACTGGTTTGTTTCTTATTTTGATTGGAGAAAAATTAAATTGCTGCATTTCGCAGTGACCCATTTACATGGCATTCTCAGCTTAGACTGCATAAGAAGAAATATATGTGGTGAAATGTTGGAACCATTTCTCTCTTGGTCTCTGTTTAATGTTGAAAGGGTGAGCTAATAGGAGGCACTTTCAACTTCACTCCCTCACGCTACCCTGTCCCCTCCAGACTGGCAGTTTCAAGGATGCAAATTGCATTGCAAAATCAAACTGACTCATGAAGCATTTGGGCCAGTGCACTGTTTACTTCCATCTGTTTGCAGACACATTTGTGCCCGGCGTTTGGGAGCCCTTTGTATCAATGTTCTGACGGGGGTCCCTATAACCTTAAACTACTCAAAACCAGTTTGGGATGGATATGATGGGGGGCTTCTGTGCTATTGCTGGGATTGGGAGAAATAAAACATGCAATTTAAGTGGAAGCGAAGAAATTTAAAGAGGATTTTATTTTGCTTGGGTCAATCCTTGTTAAAAGGGAGGTGGATGTGTTTTCCTTGTGTTGGATGGCATGAGATTATGTGAATGTTTTGATTTATTAAAATGAATTGCAAGGTTTTTCACAGGAACGACAGACATGTATGACTGCATGTAATTATAAACTTCTGACCTCCTGGTGGGGTTGGAGCATCTGTTTCAAATGTGGGACTTACAAGCACCTCTCACATGAGAAATGAGGGGCGGGTGGGAAGGGATGGGACACAGCTTCTGGCACCATGGATTTAAGACCATGTTGGATCCAAAAGTTGGCCTGAAACCCTGAAGCTTATGCGTCACAGCTGGGCTGTAAGTCAGACTTGAACCCAGCTGGCATGCAGGGTCATGGCGTGCCCAAGGTGGTGACAGTTGAACAAAGTGTATAGTATGTGCCCAGTGGTAGCAATGGGAAAAAGTATACCAAACAGACTTTGAAGGACCAAAGGTTTTAAAAGTCAATTGGTATCACCTCCACACTGACTGTAGGGTAGTGGGGTGCATTTGGTTTTCAAATTGGGTACTTTTAACACTTTAGTGCCTGACTGCTGTTCTTTACTGACTTGATTCAGTCACTCGTAGCTTTATTGGTCTGAACCAGCTCCTTGTTCCCAGGTTACAGACCTGCCTATCGTTCCAATAATCCTGTTTCACTTGAATGAAGGGAGTATGTCTTAAATGTAAAGTTTCTGGTTCTCACACTGTACTCTGAGGTCCAAATACTGTCTGTCAATGTGTAACCTGATGTCTCAACCCCCAGTGAGAAGAGTCCATTATTTGGTGTTCACCAGCGTGGGAGACTTCACCGGAACAGGCTTTTTTGCTTTGGGCTCTGCTGTTTGTTTGCAGAACACCCAAGAGCGAGCAAACATGCTCTCTTCACAGCAGTACCTGAGGGTTTCGCCATTGTAAATGGGTCTAATGTGATAGGACAAGACCAGATAAATTGGATGTAAATTTACATTTTTTGAATATGCTTGTTTCACATGATACATTTAGGGTATGCAGCTCCTTTTGTAGTTTTTATTTTTACTATTTAAGTTTGGAAATGATGCCAAATTTTTGTATTTCTTTAATCAATGTGTTCTCTTCGGTGATATATATTGCATTATATATTGATGTGTGTATCAATATATACTGATATGTATTACACTTACACATACAAACACATAAATAAGAGGGGGTGAAAACCGTAGCCTTTGCATTCTCTATAGCCTCTGCAGAGAGATCCTAAGCAGCAAAATCTTGGTGTTGTGATGTACAGAAATGGAGAAGAGTATTAAACCATATTTAAGAATATACTTTGTGTGCTTGAGATTTTTTAGGACTGGTCTAGAAAGGTCTGAACTGTGGAGACAGTGAGTTCTCCAAGGCATACCTCAGATTAGTCATGCCCAGTAGCATTTCAGCCTTGGATTTGAGTTGTGTTTACTACATTTGTCTATGGAAAGGTATATGCAAAGTTTTTCTGAGGTCACAATCCCAGAGTTATGGTAGAGGAAGAAGATTCAGGTTGCTGGGGCCACACTAATTTGTATTCTCCCCCATTCTACATGCACGCACGCCAAAGGGAATCTTGCTGCTTTTTTTTTTTTTTTAAGGTATGTTAGGTATATTATTCCATAACCCAGCATCCCATGGAGGTACCCAATTTTACAGATGATGGAACAGAACAAAAGAAGGTTAAGTAGCAGCTCTTTAGTGATAACACCAAAATTTTATCCCAGGCCTTATTCCAAAGTTCTCTCTGTATCTGTCTTTGAGTCCTATAATAGAATGGTCCAGATGGAATAGCAGAAACTAGGCCTGGGCCCTCTCCCTCCCACGCTCCTTCATCTTACATACCTTACACTGGGTAGGAGAGTAGTAGCCCGTCCAAGAGCAGGTGCTGGTCCAGTAGAGCAGGGCTCCTAGGCCAGGTTCAGAGCAGAAGAGAATTTCTTTGTTTTCCCCCATTTGTTTTCTTTGTTTTCCCCCAAGGTTGAGGTGCTTAGAGAGCCTCTTTGGTAGTTTAGGAAGCCTAGTTGAGGAGCCAAGGTGGTGCATGGTTTGCTTTCTCTAGGTTTGAGAAAACTTCTAAATAAAATTGACCAGTAATGGCACTTGGCATACTTTTCACCCATTTTCTCACCTGATCTAGATGATAGCCCTGACAACGAAACTCAATTACCAGCTGGGAAGGGGCGAACATGCCTGTGCTAGTGGAAGTGTAATTTTCCCTCCTAATGCATGTTTAGGTGCTGTTGTTTGAAGACAAAATTGTTGGGAGGCAGCACAGTGGTGCAGGATATATGGGCTGTGGTGCTTGCCTGTCTGGGCCTGCAGCACTTGCCATCTTTTGTTCTCTGACTCCAAGACACATGCCATGACACTCCCAGATAGGCACGGTGGATTCAGGGCTGAGAGCCAAGGTGGAATTTAAGCCTCATGCCAGCTTCTCCTTTGTTGCCAACTTGAGTGAATGCCAGCTGGGATTCCTGCCTGCCAAGTCCAGTCCTGATGGGACTGGGTCTCAGGGGACCTGGGAACTGAATAGCCAAGTGGTGTGGGAGCATCCGATTAGAGCTAGGGAAGCAGGGCACAGTTGCTTGTTTTGTGGCAGTTTGTGTGCTGCAAGTTGCTGAGGATGTGGCTGAATAGCAGGAACTAGAAATACAGGTGAAAACAATTCACCACCTCCAGGGTTCTCTGTAAATCAAGTCTAAAACCCTGTCTGGTGAATTCAGTTTCAGATACAGCCATCTCCAGGAGTCCTTCCCTGAAACTGGCAGGTTTACCTGGGGCTTAGCTAAGAGCCCAGAACCAAACAAGGGAGTTAAGCTCTGGTTCTGGCAGGCACCATGGCTCATGCTTGTAAACCCAACACTTTGGGAGGCCAAGGCAGGTGGATCACCCGAGATCAGGAGTTCAAGACCAGCCTGATCAACTTGGTGAAACCCTGACTCTACTGAAATTAGCCGGACAGGTGGCGGGTGCCTGTAATCCCAGCTACTCAGGAGGCTGAGGCACAAGGATTGCTTGAACCTGGGAGGTGGAGGCTGCAGAGAGACGAGATGGCACCACTGCACTCCAGCCTGGGTGACAACAAGACTGTCTCAAAAAATAAAGCTCTGGCTCTGTCTCTGCTGTTAACTGGGTTTGTGACTTCACAGTATCAGACAGTCCCTGAATCTGAAGTGCCGTGCTAGCCAGCTTCCCGGGAAGCTATCAGGAGAGTGCAGTAGGAAGCAGGATCTGAGGTCTGAGGTAGAAATCCTGGCTCCACTTGAGAGGCTGGCAAATTATTCCATGTCTTTGAGTAGCAGTTTCACCACCTGTAATAAGGATTAACTGGAATAAGGCATATGAAAGCACTTAGCACGGACTGGGATGGCAGCTACTCGTGGTTCCTCCACTCCCAACCTTGGTCCTCTGGAAGTGGCCAGGGAAAGTTTGTGCTGGTGACCACAAGGTGGTGCTATAGAGTTAAGGACGCTGACGAAGAAATTTGCTTCATCTGAAGTAGGGGGGATTTCTGACAAGCATTAAGAGGTGCCTGGGACAGCTTGCTTTGCCCTTAAATTTTGGGAAAGTGGAGAGGGCAATTTAACAAAGGAGTAGGGATGAGTGAACGGAGAGGAGAGCCCAGGAGTCTCAGTCCAGCTCTGCCCAGTTTTCTTACTCCTCATTCTGGGCTTTGAGCTGTCTGTGAAGTAACTATAGTCACTGACATTTGTTGAACAGTTACGTAATCCTTAGAAAAACGTAGTGAGGGAGATGCTGTTTATATCTTCCCATCCACGTTCTACTAAGTGGCAAAATCTGGGACTCAAAGTCAGGTCTGTTTGGTTCCAAAGCCAGTGCAAATGCAGGTCATCCCTACAGTGAAGTAAAACAGCATGAAGAAGGGCTTCTTGGGGGTCCTTGGTCCCAAGTAGATGAGCAATCCTGGAAGTGATGAGAAGGCAAAGCTGTACCTGGGAATGTCAAGCCCATTCTCAGAAAGGACTAGAGTCTCTTTCGACTCTAGTACTTAGTGTACAGCCACACCTTTATATAGCTTTTCTCCACAGTACCCAATACTTAGACTCCTTAAGGAATTATCATTTTACACTTTTTTTTTTTTTTTTAATTGAGACAGGGTCTCACTCTGTCACCCAGGCTGGAATGCAGTGGTGCAATCTTGGCTCACTGCAGCCTCATCCTCCCAGGATCAAACAATCCTCCCACCTCAGTCTCCCGAGTAGCTGGGACTACAGGCACACGCCGCCACACCTGTCTAATTTTGGGAGCTTTTTGTTGTTGTTGTTGTTGTTGTTGTTTTTGTAGAGATGAGGTTTCGCCATGTTGCCCAGGCTGGACTTTTTTTTGAGACGGAGTCTTGCTTTGTCACCCAAACTGGAGTGAAGTGGCACGATCTCGGCTCACTGCAAGCTCTGCCTCCCAGGTTTATACCATTCTCCTGCCTCAGCCTCCTGAGTAGCTGGAACCACAGGCACCCGCCACCATGCCTGGCTAATTTTTTGTATTTTTTTTTTTAGGAGAGGCGGGGTTTCGCTGTGTTAGCCAGAATGGTCTTAATCTCCCGGCCTCGTAATCCGCCTGCCTCAGCCTCCCAAAGTGCTGGGATTACAGGCGTGAGCCACCGCACCGGCCTGGTCTTGAACTCCTGAGCTCAAGTGATCAGCCTGCCTCAGCCTCCTAAAGTGTTGGGATTCCAGGTGTGTGCCACTGTGCCAGGCCCCTTAATTTTAGCACTAAGAAGGGTCTTGCACCTTACCTATTCCAATCCCCTCAATGAAGACAGAAGAAAACTGAGGTCAGAGAGCAACACAGTGACCTGTCAGGCTCATACAGCAAATTAGCAGAGCCGACATGAACACTTGCTGCAACTCCAGATTCAGTGATCTTAACAGCTGGATGATCTTCTTATTCTTCATCCAGTCCTTGTTCTCTCCAATGTTATAAATGAGAGAAGGGACAATTGGAGGGAGCACATGGCCTGAAACCAAAGAGCTAGGAGAGGAAAGGTGGCCAACATCCAGATGGAGTTATGAAAGCTGTTTGAAGTCACTTCCCTGTGAGTCAAGGTTGGCTTGGGTGTGTAGATCAACTTGCTTCTCCAGCCCCCGGGCTTCCAAATTAGCCCCATCTAGCTCTCCCTGACTGCCACAGACTTCCAGCTCCTCCCACTCGGCTGAGATACTATACCTAGCCCCTTCTGCTTGCCTCTCCATCCCCACTCAAAGGAAAGCTAGAGGGCAAACCTGTTTCCAAGGAAGCCAGGAGAATAAGGAAGGAGGGTGGAAACTTGAGAGAAAGGCTCCAAGCAGGAATGGCACGGATCTTCTAAGAGGCAAAGATGCAGAGATATTCCCATTCCTGGGAGGCATGAGGAGAAATCAGGGCTTGATGATGCCAGGACGCTCTGCCCCATGTTATATGACTGTCCAGACCCAAAGACATGCCCAGTCTAGGCTCCCTGGTGGGGAAAGGGAAGGCAAGATGAACAAGCTGGGGTGGGCCTGGAGGGCCTGCATAGGGGGCTCTTTGTAATAAGGCAGGATGTCGCCTGGGAGAGAGTTGCTTCTCCAGATAAAGACGAATTCCTGTGCTCAGGGCTAGGGGCCCTTCCTAGCACCCCTGTCGGGCTCTGATTCTGAAAGGTAACATGAAAGGAGTTCTCCCCTATGGAAGGAGTGCTACCCCAGTCTCCTCCAGCCATCTCCACAGACGCACTCCACTGCCGCCTCTATTCCTTAAATGAGACTTGGGTTAAGTCAGTCTCATTCCTTGACTCAGCAAGCATTTAGACATGTCCTAGGTCCTGCGTGAGATTCAGTGGCGAACAGTGGAGGTGCACACCCTGCCCTTCGGTGTTGAAGGTTCAGCAGTGGAGACTCTGAACAAGGAATGACAATGAAGAGCGAGGAATGTTAAAGGACAAGGGGAGTGCAGGGTGGCTCCTTCCTCCTCCGGGGGTTCTAGGTTTATGTTGTGACCTGGATTAGCTGGAGAGATGAGAGGGTAAGTTTGGAGAGGCACGTGAATCAGTACTGACTGGATCCAAAGGCCAGGAAGACATTCCAATTTCAGGACACAGTTTTTTCTTTTATTTTTTTTCTTTTTTTTTTTTTATTTGAGACGGAGTCTCGCTCTGTCGCCAGGCTGGAGTGCAATGGCATGCTCTCTGCTCACTGCATCCTCCACCTCCTAGGTTCAAGCGATTCTCCTGCCTCAGCCTCCCAAGTAGCTGGGACTACAGGTGTGCACCACCATGCCTGGCTCATTTTTGTATTTTTAGTGGAGATGGGGTTTCACCATGTTGGCCAGGATGGTCTCCATCTCCTGACCTCGTGATCCGCCTGCCTTGGCCTCCCAAAGTGCTGAGATTACAGGCGTGAGCCACTGCGCCCGGCTAAGACACTGGTTTTTTCATCCTGCTATCATTTCTGTGGTTTGTTTATTAACAGCTTTATTGAGGTATAATTTATAAACTATAAAATTAACCCACTGTAGGTATAGTTTGGCTATTTATTTTTAAAAGTAAATGTGTGTAGGCCAGGCCTACACGCCTGGCCTCACGCCTGTAATCCCAGCAGTTTGGGAGGCTGAGGCAGGCACATCACTTGAAGCCAGAAGTTCAAGACCAGCCTGGCCATCATGGTGAAACCCTGTCTCTACTAAAAATACAAAAATTAGCTGAGTGTGGTGGTATAGGCCTGTAGCCCCAGCTACTCCAGAGGCTGAGGCAAGAGAGTATCTTGATCCTGGAAGGTGGAGGCTGCAGTGAGCCAAGATCCTGCCACTGCACTCCAGCCTGGGTGACAGTGAGACTCTGTCTCAAAAAAAAAAAAGTAAAAGTAAATGTGTATAGTTATGTAAACATCCTACAACTCACAACTCAATGTTCAGCATCCCAGAAAGATTATTTGTGCTCTTTTGCAGTCAATCTCTATTTCCACATCCAACCCTGGGCAACTGCTGCTGATCAATCTACTTGCTTTTTTTTTTTTTTTTTTTTTTTTTTTTTTGGAGACAGAGTCTCGCTCTGTCGCCCAGGCTGGAGTGCAGTGGCACGATCTCAGCTCACTGCAACCTCCGCCTCCCAGGTTCAAGCAATTCTTATGCATCAGCCTCCTGAGTAGCTGGGACTACAGGTGCCTGCCACCACACCCAGCTAATTTTGCTATTTTTAGTAGAGACAAGGTTTCACCATATTGGCCAGGCTGGTCTCAAACTCCTGGCCCCACGTCATCTGCCCACCTCGACCTCCCAAAGTGCTGGGATTGTAGGCATTAGCCACCATGCCCAGCTGCTACAGATCTGCTTGCTACCTCTACAGTTCTGGCCTTCCTAGAAATTTTTATATTAATGGAAAAGCACAACATGTAGTCTTTTATGTGAAGCTTCTTTCATTTAGATAAATGTTTGAGATACACCTATCTTTCTTTTTTTTTTTTTGAGATGGAGTCTCACTCTGTCACCTAGGCTGGAGTGCAGTGGCTCATTAACAGCTCAAGCCTTGATCTCCTGAGCTCAAGTGATCCTCTACCCTCAGCCTCCCAAGTAGCTGGGATTACACCACCATGTCGGGCTATTTTTTTGTATATATATTTTTTTATAGAGATGGGGGTCTCCTTATGCTGCCCAGGCTGGTCTTGAACTCCTAGCTCTAAGTGATCCTCCCGCCTCAGCCTCCGAAAGTGCCGGGATTACAGGTGTGAGTCACCATACCCAGCCTGTTGCATGTTCATTTTTATTGTTGAGTAGTATGATACACTAAGAAATACATATACAGGTCTTTGCTCCACCCCTTTCCTGGCATGCAGCTCCTAAAACCTATGGAATCTGCAGAGTGATGAGAGTGTCTTTTCTATGCTAATAAGATGACTGATGACTGGGGACCCCTAGGTAGCTTCAGGATGGGGACTGCTCACCAGAAAGACCAGAACGTGATTAGAGAGTAGAGTTTTTGGGCCAGGCGCGGTGGCTTACACCTGTAATCCCAGGAGTTTGGGAGGCCAAGGCGAGCAGATCATCTGAGGTCAAGAGTTCGAGACCAGCCTGACTAACATGGTGAAATCCCGTCTCTACTAAAAATACAAAAAACATTAGCTGGGTGTGATGGCATATGCCTGTAATCCCAGATACTCAGGAGGCTGAGGCAGGAGAATCGCTTGAACCCACGAGGGGGAGGTTGCAGTGAGTCAAGATTGCTCTACCACACTCCAGCCTGGGCAACAGAGCTAGACCTATCTCAAAAAAAAAAAAAAAAAAAAAAAAAAAAAAAAAAAATGGTGGAGCTTTCAGCACCTGCCTCCCACCTCCAGAGAGGGGAGAGGGGCTGGAAGTTGAATTAATCACTGATGGCCAATGATTTCATCAATCATCCCTATACAATGAGACCTCCATAAAACCCCCTAAATGACAGAGTTCAGGAAGCTTCCAGGTTGGTGAACACATTGAAGTGCTGGGAGGGTAGCATGCCCAGAGAGAGGATGAAAGTTCTGCACCCATACCTTGCCCTATGCATCTGCTCTGTTGACTGTCCCTGAGTTGTATCCTTTATAATAACCTACCATAATGTGCAGATTTTTCCTGAGTTCTGTGAAGTGTTCTAGCAAATTATCAAACTTGAAGAGGGCGTGATGGGAACCCCTTATAGCCAGTTAGTCAGAAGTACAGGTGGTAACTTGTGATTGGCATCTGATATTGGGGCAGTCTTATGGAACTGAACCCTTAATCTGTGGGGTCTGCTAACTTAGGGTAGTTAGTGTCAGAATTGAGTTGAATTGTAGGACAACCAGTTGTGTCTGGAGAGTTGGAGAATTAGTTGATGTGGGAACAAAACTCCACACATTTGGTGTCAGAAGTGTTGTGGGTAAAACAGTATGAATATACCACATTTTGTTTGTCTCTTCCACTGGTGGATATTTGGACGGTGTCCAGTTTTTAGCTGTTTCAATAATGCTGCTATGAACATTCACATACTGGTCTTTATGTGAATATATGTTTTTTGTTTCTCATGGGTTGATATTGTGTATCTTTGGAGAAATGTCTATTCAACTCCTTTGCCCATCTTGAATTGGTTTATCTTGTTAAGTTATAACAGTTCTTTATATTCTAGATACCAAACCCTTATGAGATATATTATTTGCAAGTATTTTTACTTTTTTTTTTTTTTTTTTTGAGATGGAGTCTCGCTCTGTTGCCCGGGCTGGAGTGCAGTGGCCGGATCTCAGCTCACTGCAAGCTCCGCCTCCCGGGTTTTCGCCTTCTCCTGCCTCAGCCTCCCGAGTAGCTGGGACTACAGGCGCCCGCCACCTCGCCCGGCTAGTTTTTTTTTTGTATTTTTTTAGTAGAGACAGGGTTTCACAGTGTTAGTCAGGATGGTCTCGATCTCCTGACCCCGTGATCCGCCCGTCTCAGCCTCCCAAAGTGCTGGGATTACAGGCTTGAGCCACCGCGCCCGGCCTAAGTATTTTTACTTTCTTGATAATGTCTTCTGATGCACAAAACTAATTTTGGTGAAGTTCAATTTATCTATTTTTCTGTTGTTGCCATATCTAAGAATCCTTTGCCAAATCCAAGGTCATTATTTACCCATGTTTTCTTCTCTTAAGAGTTTTAGCCCAGGCACAGTGGCTTCTGCCTGTAATCCCAGCACGTTGGTATGCCAAAGCAGGAAGATGGCTTGAAGCCAGGAGTTCAAGGCCAGCCTGGGCAACATAGCAAGACCTCATCTCTACAAAAAATTTAAAAATTACCTGAGTGTGGTGGTGCATACCTGTAGTCATAGCTACTTGGGAAGCTGACGCAGGAGGATCACTTGAGCCCAGGAGTTTGAGGTTGCAATAAGCTATGACTGTGCCATCTCACTCCAGCATGGATGACAGAGCAAGACCCTATCTGTTATATGTCATTGGCCCATTTTTAGTTAGTTTTTGCACATGGTATAAGGTCGGGGGTCTGACTTCATACTTTTGCATATGAATATCTAGTTGTTGTAGGGCTGGGCATTGTGGCTCACACCTGTAATCCCAACACATTGAGAGCCCAAGGCAGAAGGATCACTTGTGCCCAGGAGTTCAAGACCAGCCTGGACAACATAGGGGGACCCCATCCATACAAAAAAGTGAGCTGGACATGGTGGCATTCACCTGTGGTCCCAGCTACTGGGGAGGCTGTCGTGGGAAGATCACTTAAACTTAGGAAGCCAAGTCTGCAGTGAGCCATGGTGCTGCCACTGCACTCCAGCCTGAGTGACAGAGCAAGACCCTGTCTCAAAAAAAAAAAAAAAAAAAAAAAAAGGTGTGCAAGCACCATTTTGTGGATGAAACTATTATTTTCCCCATTTAATGCTCTTTGCTCCCTTGGAGAAAATCAGTTGGCCATAGGTATATGGGATTATTTCTGAACTCTGAACTCTCTGAATTACTTCTGAACTCAGAAATAATCCCATATACCTATGGCCAACTGGGTATGGTATAATAATCCCATATGCAACTGATATAGATATACAGGTTTATATTTCTAACTTTATTATGCCAGTACCACATTGTTTTGATTTATGTTACTTCGTAGTATGTTTGTTTGTTTAATCTTTTTTTGAGACAGAGTCTCTTTCTGTTGCCCAGGCTGGTGTACAGTAGCAGGATTATGGCTCACTGCATCCTCTACCTACTGGGCTCAAGCAAACCTCCCACCTCAGCCTCCTGAGTGGCCTGTACTATAGGTGTGTGCCACCATACCCAGATAATTTTGTTTTAATTTTTAATAGAGATGGGGTCTCGCTGTTGCCCAGACTGGTCTTGAACTCCTGGGCTCAAGTGATCCTCCTGCCTTGGACCCAGGAAACACCAGGATTACAGGCATGAACCACCATGCCCCACCAACTTCTAATATTAAACATTAAAATAAATGTGAAGCTCAGTGCAGTGGCTTGTGCCTATAATCCCAGCACTTTGGGAGGCTGAGGCAGGCAGATTGCTTGAGGTCAGGAGTTCGAGACCAGCCTGGCCAACATGGCAAAGCCCCTTCTCTACAAAAATACAAAAAGTAGTCAAGCGTGGTGGCACATACCTATAATCCCAGAAGCTGAGGCAGGAGAATCTCTTGAACCTGGGAGGTGGAGGTTGCAGTGAGCTGAGACCACACCTGCGCCCCAGCCTGGGTGACCGAGCAAGACTCTGTCTCAAAATGAGATATATGTGAGCTGGCCGGGCGCGGTGGCTCATGCCTGTAATCCAAGCACTTTGGGAGGCCGAGGCGGGCAGATCACAAGGTCAAGAGATCGAGACCATCCTGCTCAACATGGTGAAACCCCATCTCTATTAAAAACACAAAAAATTAGGCCAGGCACGGTGGCTCACACCTGTAATCCCAGCACTTTGGGAGGCCGAGGCGGGCAGATCACGAGGTCAGGAGATCGAGACCATCCTAGCGAACATGGTGAAATCCCGTCTCTACTAAAAATACAAAAAATTAGCTGGGCGTGGTGGCGGGCACCTGTAGTCCCAGCTACTCGGGAGGCTGAGGCAGGAGAATGGTGTTAACCCGGGAGGCGGAGCTTGCAGTGAGCTGAGATCTGGCCACTGCACTCCAGCCCGGGCGACAGAGCGAGACTCCGTCTCAAAAATAAATAAATTAATTAAAAATAAATAAATAAACAAATAAAATGTTAGCTATACACACATTTAAGAAAGATTCATAAGAACAAGGATTGCCCAGACGTGGTGGCTTATGCCTGTAATCCCAGCATTTTGGGAGGCCGAGGCGGATGGATCACCTGAGGTCGGGAGTTCCAGTCCAGCCTGACCAACATGGAGAAACCCCGTCTCTACTAAAAATACAAAATTAGCTGGGCATGGTGGTGCATGCCTGTAATCCCAGCTACTTGGGAAGCTGAGGCAGAAGAATTGCTTGAACCTGGGAGGTGTAGGTTGCAGTGAGCCAAGATCATGCCATTGCACTCCAGCCTGAGCAACAAGAGCGAAACTGTCTCAAAAACAAAACAAAAACAAAAAAAAAAAAACAAGGATTATTTACTCAATTTTTGGTGAATCAGGGAGGTTGTGGTGGTGGGTTAAATGAAGGAATAAATGTTTGCAAAACAAAAATTGTAAGGAGCACCTCCTACTGCTTCACCTGCCTGAGTTCAAAAACAATCACAAATATGGAAGGCTTGCTGAGCACTTTCATATGGCACTGTTTATCATTGTGCATCATATGATTACTGGATATTTACAGATTTTTATTTGACAATAATTTGTATTCATTCATTCATTTTCCACCCCACTTCTTCCGGTTGCGGGTCTCAGGTGGCGGGAGCCCATCCCAGTAGCTCTCAGGGCACAAGGAAAACACCAGCCCTAGACAAGATGCCATTCCATGGCAGGGCACACTCACAAACACACCCACACTTATTCATCCTGCGACCATGTAGACATGCTGATTCATCTAACAAGTACATCTTTGAGATGTGTAAGGAGACCAGAGTTCCCAGAGAAAGCCCATGCAGACATGGGGAGAATATACCAACTCCACCCAAACAACTCCGGCCGGAAACTGATTTTTTTTCATCAATGTTATAAGGAAACGACATTGAATTGAATGAAACGACGTTATTTGAGGACCTGTAGTCAACAAGGCAGACAGTCCGTGTCAATAAAGAGTGCTCAATCTAGTGGCAAACCCAGCTAAAAAAATAAAAAATGCCAGTGGGCCAGGCACCATGGCTCACACACCTGTAATCCCAGCACTTTGGGAGGCCGAGGTGGGAAGATCACCTGAGGTCAGGAGTTCTAGACCAGCGTGGCCAACATGGTGAAACCCTGTCTCTACTGAAAAAAAAAATTAAAAATTAGCCGGATGTGGTAGCAGGCGCCTGTAATCCCAGCTACTTGGGAGGCTGAGGCAGGAGAATTGTTGAACCCAGGAGGCGGAGGTTTCAGTGAGCCAAAATGGTGCCACTGCACTCCAGCCTGGGCAACAAGAGTGAAACTCCATCTCAAACAAAAAAGCCCTGGTTTGGTGGTTAAAAGCACAGAGGGTTTTGTGAGGCAGGGAGACCAAAGTGGCACCCAATCCACTGGCAAGAGAAGGTTTGGTTTCTGTCTGGAAATCTCATTTTGTGGAGGAAGCAAGCACAGGAAAACAATGAGAAGAAAAATGCAGGAAATAACAGGCAGCTGTGGTATTATTGGGTGTCACATTGGCAGTTGTTGAAAGATTATCAGTCCCTGGCTCCAGTATTCCTAACACGCCCGAAAGCCAGCCCCAGAACAACTACAGCATAGGTCTTAAGGCAGGGAATAGCCCAGGACCCTTTCTGTTTCGTAGAGCTTTCAAAGAATCAAGGCCCTGGAAGGGCGCGGTGGCTCACACCTGTAATTCCAACATTTTGAGAGGCCGAGGCGGGAGGATCACAAGGTCAGGAGTTCGAGAGCAACCTAGCCAACATGGTGAAACCCCTTCTCTACTAAAAATACAAAAAAATTAGCCGGGCATGGTGGCGCATTCTTGTAATCCCAGCTACTCGGGAGGCTGAGGCAGGAGAATTGCTTGAAATCAGGAGGCGGAAGTTGCAGTGAGCCAAGATGACGCCACTGCACTCCAGCCTGGGCAAAGGAGTGAGACTCCGTCTCAAAAAAAAAAAAAAAAAAAAAAAGAATCAAGGCCCCTGCACCCTGAAGAGAATAAAAGTCCTACCCAAGCAGAGACCTGGGGTTCCTGCAAATTCTGTAGCAGCCTACAGGAGCTCCCCTCACACCTTGCCCCTTGGCTAAGCTGAATCGTAAATAGCTTACTGGTTTCCAGTCTGGGATCTCCCATCCCTGCAAGGAGCCCACCTCCTCACTCTGACCAGCCCTCCTCCTGGAAGCAGGAAGGCGGGTGGCTGTCAGGGTACCTGAGAGGAGGGGAGGAGAGGGCAGGAAGCAGCACCACTGGGAGCCTGGCCTCTGTGGACTACATTACCCACAATCCTAGAGCATAGCTCGGCAGAGAAGGCTGCTGGGGGCCTGCAGCCCTAAGTGGGAACAAGGCAAGAAGCATCCTAGGCTTTAAGTGTGCAACCCAGATTCTGAGACCCGGTTTTTTCCCAAGCCTACCTCCTGGAGCTTTGAGATTCTCTCCATGCACCCATTCACAGGCATTCAGCTGACCTGGGGCTGTGGAGACCCGCAAGGCTCCTTAAGTTTTGGCTTTATTTGCAGCGTGTGTGTGTGTGTGTGTCGCGCCTGGAAGCCTGTAACTGATTTTATTCTGGATCAAGCCCAGAGGCTGCTTGGCCCTAAAAGCTCCTTCTCTGACATATTCACCCACTCAGCCCCAAGCTCTGAGCTCTTCTTTCCCTGCCTTACCTGTGGCAGAACAGTCACAGGCTCACAGGCTGGTCTAGCTGGCCACATGGGGACTTGCTTGTCTCCTCCCCAGCAGAAAGTTGGACTTTGTGACAGCTGTCCTGCTGGAACATGGGGGGAGGGGGCTCAGGAACTGCTGCTGGCTCCCTCTGCTGAGATCCAGTCCCTGTTTGGGACGTTTCTCGTGGCAGATCAGATCAGGGTAACCACATGGCTGGACCAGGTTTGTTACTGGAGGCGCTGTTGGGAGGGCCTGTAGGGGCTTGCTGGTTCTTCCAGTGGTGGATAAACCAGAGCTGTCAGGCTGAGCAGGAGAGGCCCTTCTGGGTGATGGGAGCACCCAGGGGCAGTGCTCAGCCCCAACTCACTCCGGGTGTACACCTGCTGTGGCTCCCCTCACCCCACCCCTCCAGCTTTCTCCTAAAGAGTCAAACTACTTGTGGGGCTCATGAGCCTCAGACCACAGGGAGCCATAGCAGGTGGAGACGTTGGGGACCAGACCTAAAGTCAAAGATGCCCGTCCAAGGTGAAAAGGGACAGCGGCAGGCCTGAAACAGGATCACTCAGATAACGACACTTTGTTAAGATCCTATGATCCTAAATCAGCTCAGCAGAGGCTGGTGACCTATGGGTGGGAGTGGGAAGGATTTCCAGGAGGCCAGAAGTCTGAACCAAGTAAAGGATGCGTAGCGGTTCTTTCTGCCAGAATAGTGTGGGAAGGGCATTCAAGGCCGAGGGGCAGCTCGGAAGAATCCAGGGAGGTACGAGAAGCGCAAGCGTGGAGGAAGGGAGATGTCAGGGAAGACCCACTTGTCAACTGTCAGGGGAGAGCGGCCGGCGAGGAGCGGAGGCCTGTGTGGCTGGAGGTCCGAGGCTGGGGTCGCTGAACAACCTCCAGCAGGGCGTGTTGTGCTCCAGCTGAGGAAGAAAAGCGGGGCAAAATACGAAACTGGCGGGGACCAGCGGGACCCCTAAGTCGGCCCGTCCCTCGCCTCCCGCGCCGGGCCAGGCCCCGCGTTCCCGTCCCTCCCGCCGCCGCCCCCTTCTTGGCAGCAGGTCCCCTGGCCGCGGGCTCCGGGGTTGGGAGGGCCCAGAGGACCGGGCTCCCAGCCCGCGGGCCGCCAGCCAGACGCGCCGGGAAGGAAGCGCCTTGTATGGGCCTGGAGCCGGGAGGAAGCGCCTTGTAGGGCTCGGGGAGGAAGCGCCATACATGGCGCGGGGCGGACGGGGGCGGGCCGGGGGCGGGAGTCCGCCCGGGATGGAGCCGTTTCCGCCGGGGCCTCCGCCGGGGCCTCCGCGGGCCCCGAGCCTCGCAGCCGCGGACGGGGCGCAGGGGCTCCGGGATTCTATGCGGCCTCGACGCCTGCAGGCCCGGCGGGAATTCCAGCAAGGCCGCGCGCGCTCTGTGGCCTTGGGTGCAACACCTTCGTCTCTGAGCCTCGGGCCCTCTCCGGAGGCTGTAGTGAAACGAGAGGCTGCGGGGGAGGCCCGCGTGGCGGCTCTGGGCCCTCGCAGTTGCAGGCTGGAGGAGCGGTTTCCCAGACGCCTGCTGGACGTGCGCGTTTAGCCTCTTCCCAGCCGTCTCGGGCCCGGGAAGCCTGTACGAAGGGCAGAACGAGGAGCGGACGGCTTCGGGAGAGATCTTTCCGGAAGAAAATAGGGCACCCTGAATCTGGAGTTTTCCTTTCCAGTTCAGACAGCGGGGTTCCAGCCCCAGGGTCTCCCCTTGCCAGTCGGGTGATGCTGGAATGGGTACTCACCTTCTCCTGAGCCTGTGTCCTCATCTCCTCCGTGAAATGGGAGTGAGAGTTCCTGCTGTGCAGGTTTGTGGAGATAATTAAATGAAATGGGGGCTGTGTCAACTGCCTGACGTGGCGTAGGTGCTTTGGCAGTGCCAGCTCCTCAGTCCTCTGTGCCCTTTCCGTGTTCGGGAGTGAGGGCCATTCTCCCTGGAAGCCCTGCCCCTTGAGGGAGACGCTCCTCCTTAGGCATCTCTGGGGCCTCCTCGCCAAGACAGCCTTTTCCATAGGCACGCCTGTGGCCCCACTGCCCCAGTGACCTGCCATCCGTGACTGCTGCCCTCCTCTATCTACCCCAGAGCATAGGTAACCTCCTAGACCATCCTGTGAAAGCAGAAAGAACCTGGAGGAAGTCGAGATTCCCATCACAGCCAGAAACTGGTATCTAGGACACTGTCCCCTCCCACGCCTGCTGTCAGTACCACACCCACACATTTCACCAAGAGATGGATATCAATCTCAGAGAAGCATTTCCCAATCCTCTCTTGCTGGCCGTGCCCTGCCCTCATCAGTCCTGCCTGTCCCGGAGTCCCACTGAAATCTAACCTGAATCCTCCTGTTCCATCCTGCTGAGCAGCAGTCCGCAGCCTCTGATAGATTCCAGGCAAGTTTGTGGACACACAATAGATGCATGTCACCCACGGCCTTGTTTCCTTTCATCCCTGTCAGGCAAGGAGGCTGTCGTTGGCATGGTAACCTTCCCTGTAAAAGTTGCAGCCCTCAAGGATGTTTTTCAATTCCAGCAGGGACACAGCTCCTTCCCCTCATTGTAGACTACGGGGTGACATGTAGCTGTGTCATTCTGGCCTCCCCCGGAACGGGGACATGGAGCTGGCAACACAAAAGGATGGGTTCGTGGAGGGCAGCAAAAGGCTTAAGGGAGATGCCAATTGGATCTCTGAGGAACAGGTTCCTTCTGTCCTATGTGCTGATCCTCTGCCACCCAGAGAAACCAGTTCTGAGGCCCAGAATATTTTGGGAGACTCTTGGGATCTCATGGCAAAGGATAAACACATATCTTCGCTAGAACCAGGCCCCTGACAAATGGCATGAGGCCCAGGGCTTAATTCCGTAGAATAAGCTGATAAATCATAAAACCTCCAAAATCCAGCGATTTCCTTTCTCTTCAGTTCCTCTGTGGAATAAATGAATATTTATTAGCCATCTCCCATGTCCCAGCTTCCCATACATCATTTCAACTAATTCTCCGCACAGTTCCTATGAGGGACGTATTACAACATTCATTTTACAAATAGGGAAACTAAAATTTGGGGAAAGATCTCAAGCAACTTGACCAAAAATCACACTGCCGTGGAGTGGCAGCACCAAGGTTGGGACCCTGTTCTTCAGAGCCCATCCCCTTACCTTTTCCACTAGTTCTCTGTTCCTTTATATTTGCTTCTGTGCTACAGGTAAAAATAGTCTTCCCCGCAGGCCCCAAGGCACTGCCTTTCTAGGGAGTCCTCAGCAAGGAAAGGTGGCATCAGCGTCTGCCTCTGGGCCTATGTGTTCCTGTGTGGCCCTGCCTGGCACTGCAGCAGCCCCAATCCAGAGGCTTCTCCCTGCCAGCTGCCTTGTCTCCGTCATGGAGTTTCCCCGGCAGAGGGCAAGAGGAGGGAAAGTGGTTCCCAGCTGCCAGCTTCATCTAGGCAAAATTGCTTTCGAGCCAGCCCTGGCTTCCCTCAGTCCCTCCAGAGGAGCACATTCAACTCCCCTGCAAAAAGGAGGCGGGGAGAGACACAGAAAAAAAGGGAACTTCCATGTCTTTCTCTCCCTGGCTGGGAAGCACTTGGCTTTGGGCTGCCACTCATCTTGTAGGTGGGGAAGATTAATACTGATCCTCTTGAGATTACAGAAGTCTCTAAAATGAACCCTTGGGCAGAGCTTTGTCCAAGAGAAATGCTCGTAGGAAAGCCCTGGATCTGAGTGCGGTGGGAGGGAAGAGGCAAGTCTCAGCAAGGACAGAGATCCCTGGATCTCCTCCTGCTCTCCCACGAGCTCTCTTCTGAGTGCATTCTTCTGTCCAAAAAGATAAGAAGGGTCATTTCCAGGCAAATGGAACAGGGTCAGGGAGAAAGCAAGAGGAGGAGGGAACTACTGGGTTTTGACCTTGAGCAAAACAGGAGAGGTGTTGATAGGTGTTAATAGTTAACATTTACCCACAGTGTGTCAACCACTCTTCATTTATTATCTCATTTAATCCCCCCTCAGATAATCCTACTGTTATCTCTGTTTTAGAGATAAGGAAATTGAAGCATATGGACTCCTCAATAGCAACTCCCAATTAATGAGAGAGTTGGCCAGCTTGGGCAACAGTGGCAAGACACCCCTGCTACCAAAAATACAAAAATTATCCAGGCGTGGTGGTGCATACCATAGTCCCAGCTACTCAGGAGGCTGAGGTAGGGGAGGATTGGTTGAGCCTGGGAGGTCGAGGCTTCGGTGAGCCAAGATCGCGCCACTGCACTCCAGCCTGAGTGACAGGGTGAGACTCTGTCTCTAAAAAAAAAAGAGCTGGCCCAGCACTCTGTAGATATTGCCTCATTTAACCCACATAAACCAATGAGATGAAACCATTATGGCCGTTTTATTTTGCTTTTTTTTAAACTTTAATTATTTTAAATTTCTTATTTTTTTAACACGTACTAGAATGAGAATTACTCCCATTTTCTACAGGTGAAAACTGAGGTTCAGAGAAGTAGGGAACTTGCCTGTAATCATGAAGTATGTAAATGGCAGACCAAGGGCTCAGAATTTGGGTCTGTGTGACTCCAGAGCACGTGTGCTTGTCCTCTTTGCCCTGCTGTCTCCCTACTCACCAAGGTTTCTTCACCGCCCCTAGGGCTCCTGCTCAGATAGGCTGAGACCACAAAAATCTGCCCACACCTACATTTCCCTAGTGTTCCACAGAGGAAAACTTGGCCGCTGTTCACTTTGTTTTGTTCACACTTGCCACCAGAGCATGTATGGGGCGTGGACAGATAGGCATGGGTGATACGGGGCCCTGTGTCTTGGGACTCTGGCTGTCAGCTGGCCTCTGTCTCCCAACCTGGACTCCAGAAGCAGGAGGAGACTTGAGAGGTCTCTACTACCCTTCCGAAGCCTTGAAATTTTCCTAAGAGACCAAGATGTCTCAATTGAACAGCCTCAGGAGATCTCCTGAAGACCCAAGGAGGTGCTTCTTGGAGAAGAGGCTGGAGAACCCAGCAGTTTTTTGTTTGATTGTTTGTTTGTTTGTTTGACACCACATCTTGCTCTGTTGCCCAGGCTGGAGTGCAGTGTTACCATCTTCACTCACTGCAACCTCTGCCTCCCAGGTTCAAGCGATTTTTCTGCCTTAGCCTCCTGAGTAGCTGGGACTATGGGCGCGTGCCACCACGCCAGGCTGGAGTGCAATTGCGTGATCTTGGCTCACTGCAACCTCTGCCTCTGAGATTCAAGTGATTTTCCTGCCTCAACCTGCAGCTAGGACTACAGGTGTGCACCACCATGCCCAGCTAATTTTTTGTATTTTAGTAGAGACGAGGTTTCACCATGTTGGCCACGCTGGTCTCGAACTCCTGACCTCATGATCCATCCACCTCGGCCTCCCAAAGTGCTGGGATTATAGGCGTGAGCCACTGTGCTTGGCCAAAATGCAAGAGACACTCCCTAGAACGGGCTCAAACCACCCATCTCCAGAGTTGGAGGCAAGCACACCAACTGACTACACCATACAAATGGTCGCTACTTTTTATATTTTTAGTAGAGATGGGGTTTCACCATGTTGGCCAGACTAGTCTCGAACTCCTGACCTCAAGTGATCCACCTGCCTCGGCCTCCCAAAGTGTTGGCATTACAGGCGTGAGCCACCGGGCCCGGCCAAGCCCAGCAGTTTTAATCAGGGAGACCTCGGCCGGGTGCAGTGGCTCACACCTGTAATCCCAGCACTTTGGGAGGCCGAGGCGGGTGGATCACGAGGTCAGGAGATCAAGACTATCCTGGCTAACACGGTGAAACCCCGTCTCTACTAAAAACACAAAAAATTAGCCGGGCGCGGTGGCGGGCGCCTGTAGTCCCAGCTACATGGGAGGCTGAGGCAGAAGAATGGCGTGAACCCAGGAGGCAGAGCTTGCAGTGAGTGGAGATCGCGCCACTGCACTCCAGCCTGGGCGACAGAGCGAGACTCCGTCTCAAAAAAAAAAAAAAAAAAATCAGGGAGACTTCTCATCTATCACTGAAGGCCTTTAACCAGCCTGGCTCCCATAGCTCACAGAGCTCCTCTGCATGGTGATAGGAACATGACTCCAAGGCTCCCACCTACGCTGCGGGCCTGAGGGGGTGGGAAACACTTGAAATCCTGAGTCAGAGGAAAGGTTCCACTTCACTTTCCCTGGAACAGAAAGCCAAGGATGCAGCAGTCTGTATGGAGAAGAAGGGGAACTGGAAAGTGAGAAAGAGTAGTGCTCACTTCCTTCCCTACCACCTCTTATTTTTAAAACATTTTATTTATTTATTTTTTTATTCCACCATATGTGATTCATGCTCATTGCAGAAAATACATGTGATGGAAATAAGCTTCGTTAGTTTGAGTGTTTCTCCTTGTTTTCTCTCCTCTTACCCATCCACAAAAGGTTTCCAGCTCAGAATTCATGCCTACTCCCAGCTCCAGGAGTCTGCTCTCAGCCATCCCCAGTCCAGCATCTTTTGTAATACAGAATCGAAATGAGTGGGTGAGGGTGCTGGTTGGAGACAGAAGGAGATGGAGAACTAGAGAGGCTGAGAGAAAGAAGAACTTAGACAGAGAGGCTAAATCCATCTATATGATAAAGAACAGGGAAGGGGAAGAGAGAAGGGAAAGAGAGGGGGTAGAAAGGAAAGGTTAGGAGGAATTTTATAGAGTACAGTATTGCTCTGAGGCATTAAGTAGACACCCTGTAGTTTTCCAAGTCAAGATTGGATTTATTTTTGTTTTCTGTCTCCAGGATCATAATTCCTTTTTTTTTTTTTTTTTTTTTTTTTTGAGATGGAGTTTAGCTCTTGTTGCCCAGGCTGGAGTGCAATGGCGCGGTGCAATGGTGCGATCTCTGCTCACCACAACCTCTGCCTCCTGGGTTCAAGTGATTCTCCTGCCTCAGCCTCCCGAGTAGCTGGGATTACAGACATGCACCACCATGTCTGGCTAATTTTGTATTTTTAATAGAGACAGGGTTTCTCCATGTTGGTCAGGCTGGTCTTGAACTTCCCACCTCAGGTGATCCTCCCACCTCAGCCTCCCAAAGTGCTGGGATTACAAGCGTGAGCCACCACATCAGGCCAGGATCATAATTTTTTATTTGCAGCTCCATGGAAAGCCTTGACCATGTAGACATTCAGAATTTCTTTGGGGTTTCATACAGGAAAGTACAAAATATTGTCATTTGACAAATGAAAGAAGAGACTTGAGTATTTATCATGATTTCTTTACAATTATGATTTAGTCTAGAACAATTCTGGCTAACAAATGCAAACGGAATGATAGAATTATGAAATCACCCTTTGGCCGAGTGCATTGACTCATGCCTGTGAACCCAGCACATTGGGATAAGCGGGCAGATCAACTGAGGTCAGAAGTTCAAGACCAGCCTGGCCAACATAGTGAAACTCCATCTCTACCAAAAATACAAAATTAGCCGGTTGTCATGGTGTGCGCCTGTAGTCCCAGCTACTCAGGAGGCGGAGACAGGAGAATCGCTTGAACCTGGGAGGTGGAGGTTGCAGTGAGCCGAGATCACGCCATTGTACTCCAGCCTAGGTGACAAGAGTGAAACTCCATCTCAAAAAAATAGAAAAACAAAAAATAAGTAAAATCACCCTTTTAACCCCTAATGAGATAATAGATTTAGATAAGGACCATTGATCATTGGAAATTTCTGTAACCATTGCATGAAAGGTATAGGGAAACTTTGTAATGCCAATGATACTTGGACCCATCAATCAATCTGGGTTTTTTCAGAGACAGGGTCTCCTTGTTGCTTAGGCTGGAGTGCAGTGGCTATTCACAGGTACAATAATAGCTCACTGTAGCCTCAAACTCCTGGGCTCAAAGGATCTTCCTGCCTTAGCCTCTTGATTAGCTGGGACTACAGGCACCTGGCTGATTAATTCATTTTAACATCACGCACACAAAAAGATAACTACCCAAGAGAATTGAAAGCATATGTTTGTACAGAAACCTGTACATAATGTTCACAGCAACAAATATTATTCGAATAGCTAAAAAATGGAAACAATCCAAACGTCCATCAACTGATGAATGGATAAATAAAATGTGGTATATCCATATAATGGAATATGATTCAGACATAAAGAGGAGTGAAGTACTGAGACACGCTACAAAATTGATGAACCTTGAAAACATTATGTTCAGTGAATGGACCCAGACACAAAAGGCCATATATTATTTAATTCTATGTATATGAAATGTCCAGAACAGGCAAACTGGTAGAGACAGAAAGTAGATTAGTAGTTGTCAGTGATTTGGGGGCGGGGGGGTGGTGGTAAGGAATGGAGAGTGTCTGCTAACAGGTACAGGGTTTATTTTGAGGATAACTGTAATGTTCTGGAATTAGTGGCAATGGTTGTGCAACACTATACATGTACTAAAACTCATTGAATTGTACACTTTAAATAGAGAATTTTATGTTATGTGAATTATATTTCACCATTTAGAAATCCCATATAGGAAAGTAAAGAGAGAGAAAAAAAAAAAAAAACCCTAAAAATTACGTGCTTCTTGTTATGTTGCAATACGAAGTGTATAGCATTACCTAAAAAGTGAGCCCAAGTCGGATCCAGCCTCTGGGTATAATGACCAGTTTATGGGAAATTGATGAGACAGAAGGATATATTGAACAGAATTATAAGGGGGGGAAACAATGCAATGTGTACAATTCAAAAAGTGAGAAATTCTTCAGGACAAATAACCTGGTTTCTTCAGTAAATACATAGCAAAAGGAACTATTGTGGCTGAAAAGAAACTTAAAAGACATCGACCAAATGCAAAGTGGTCTTTTTTGGGTTCTGATTCAAGCAAAATAACTTAAAAATACTTACGAAGATATACACTGAAGTATTTACAGATGAAATTATATAATGTCTGGGATTTGCTTCAAAATAATCGAGTGTGTGTGGGTGAGGGTAGGGAAGAGGGTGTTATAGAAAAAACAAGACTGCTGTGAATCGATCATTGTTGAACTGGTTGATAGATACAGGGAGGTTATTACATCATTCCCCCTACTTTTGAGGATATTTAAGATTTTCTACAATAAAAATTATGAAGCTTGATCTAGCCACAAAATAGATATTTAGAATTTATTTTTAGAATTTATATGTGTGTGTGTGTGTGTGTGTGTATATATATATATATATATTTTTTTTTTTTTTTTGAGCCTAGTCTTACTGTGCCCCCTAGGCTGGAGTGCAGTGGTATGGTCTTGACTCACTGCAACCTCCACCTCCTGGGTTCAAGCAATTCTCCTGCCTCAGCCTCCCAAGTAGCTGGGATTACAGGCACCTGCCACCACGCCTGGCTAATTTTTGTATTTTTAGGAGAGATGGGATTTCACCATTTTGGCCAGGGTGGTCTTGAACTCCTGACCTCAGGTGATCCACCTACCTCTGCCTCCCAATGTGCTGGGATTACAGGCATGAGCCACCACACCCGGCCTAGATTAAGACTGAATAATTGTCTGGGCATGGTGGCTCATGCCTGTAATCCCAGCATTTTGGGAGGCCAAGGCAGAAGGATTGCCTGAGGCTAGGAGTTCAAGACCAGTCTGGGCAACAAAGTGAGACCCCATCTCTATAAAAAATAAATTACAAATTAGCTGGGCATGATGGCACACAACTGTAGTCCTAGATACTCTGGAAGATGAAGCGGGAGGGTCACTTGAGCTCAGGAATTCAAGTCCAACCTGGGCAGTATAGCAAGCCCCTGACCTCTATATTTAAAAAAATTTTAATGAAAAGATTGAATAGGCCGGGTGCGGTGGCTCACACCTGTAATCCCAGCACTTTTCGAGGCCGAGGCAGGCGGATCATGAGGTCAGGAGATTGAGACCGTCGTGGCTAACGCGGTCAAACCCTGCCTCTACTAAAAACACAAAAAATTAACCAGATATGGTGGCAGGCCTCTGTAGTCCCAGCTACTCAGGAGGCTGAGGCAGGAGAATGGCATGAACCCAGGAGGCAGAGCTTACAGTGAGCCAAGATCGCGCCACTGCGCTCCAGCCTAGGTGACAGAGTGAGACTCTGTCATAAAAAAAAAGAAAAAGAAAAGAAAAGATTGAATAGTTGAGTTTCAGGTAGCCCAGACCTTATTGAAAGCTGAAATTAAAAAGCATGCATACAATCCGAAGTGATCCATCGAAATTATTGTCATTATTGCTACATCAGAAGTAGAGGACTCTCCTGAGGAGACTTGAAGCTGTATAGCTTTTCAGACACCCAGAAACACGCTCAAAAGTAGTGGCGTGCCTACACACTAATGCCATCTCAGTCCCTGTTACCTTCAGGAAAAGTACAACCCCCTGGACTCTCACTGAGGGCCTTTCAAATCTGGCCCTAACCTGCCTTTCCAGCCATATTCCCTGCCCCTCCCCTCCATGCTTCCTGCTGCCCCACCATTAATTTGCTGGTTCCTGAACACACCTCCCTGGCTTTGCACTTGCTGTTCCCTTGCCTGCACGTCCTCCTGTGAACTCCTAGTCTTCCTTCTACACCCGGTTCCTCCATCTCTCCTCCTTGACAGAATTAGTCACTCCCTGCCCTGTACACACCTCTCATATATCACACTATGGTAATTATTTCTTTCTGAATCTCTCCCCATGCAATGTGGTGCTGCCCCAGACTCTATCCTGTTTATCTGTATGTGCTGAGGGCCTGACATAAAGTAGGTATTTGATAATGCATTTTGGATAAATTTTGATCTATTCATGACAGAGCAAAGGAGCCACATAGACTCTGGATGAACTAGTACTGAGGATGACCCCAAGAGAGTCACCCAGACTTGAACTCTTCTTTCTAAGGGGTGCCTACAAAATCGTAGAACAATAAAACAAAGTCTGACTCAAGAATAACCAACGGGAACACCTGGCTAACACCAATTCAGTAATAAGCAAAAGAAAGAAATTTAAGAGAAAGGTTTTG
This sequence comes from Rhinopithecus roxellana, assembly GCF_007565055.1. Classification (NCBI taxonomy): domain Eukaryota; kingdom Metazoa; phylum Chordata; class Mammalia; order Primates; family Cercopithecidae; genus Rhinopithecus; species Rhinopithecus roxellana. The sequence continues at coordinate 155,148,338 of NC_044551.1, read as the reverse complement.
AGCCTAGTGCTTTGTGTGAGTTGTATATGGGGAATGGAGATGGAAAGAGAATTCAGTGATGGGAGCGAGATCTCACGAGTTCTCTAAGAAATAGTTGAGGGAGGCCGGGCGCGGTGGCTCAAGCCTGTAATCCCAGCACTTTGGGAGGCCGAGACGGGCGGATCACGAGGTCAGGAGATCGAGACCATCCTGGCTAACACGGTGAAACCCCGTCTCTACTAAAAAATACGAAAAAAGCTAGCCGGGCGAGGTGGCGGGCGCCTGTAATCCCAGCTACTCCGGAGGCTGAGGCAGGAGAATGGCGTGAACCCGGGAGGTGGAGCTTGCAGTGAGCCAAGATCGTGCCACTGCACTCCAGCCTGGGCGACAGAGCGAGACTCCATCTCAAAAAAAAAAAAAAAAGAAAGAAAGAAATAGTTGAGGGAGCTTGGTGAACTAATAAAATAACACTTTCTGGTTTTTAAAAAATCTACAGTCCCCAAATTTGGAAGCCAACAGCAATTGTCTGGTGCTTCCATCCCGCCAGCCTCTAACAGACAGCCCATCCACTTACGGGGAATGTTAAACAACTTGCATCCACTCAGCAAAAGCCTAGAGGCCTGAGTCCCTAGGAAATCTTTCCCATCTTTGTTTGTTTGTTTTGTTTTGTTTGAGACAGTCTCTCTAGTCATCCAGGCTAGAGTGCAGTGGCACATCTCAGCTTATTGCAACCTCCGCCTCCCTAGTTCAAGCAATTCTCATGCCTCCATCTCCGAGTAGCTGGGATTACAGGCACCTGCCACCATGCCTGGCTAATTTTTGTATTTTTTTTAGTGGAGATGGAGTTTCACCATGTTGGCCAGGCTGATCTTGAACTCCTGACCTCAAGTGATCCACCCACCTTGGCCTCCCAAAGTGCTGGGATTACACGCATCAGCCACCGCACCAGGCCTGTTTTTTCTTTTTTTTTTTTTTGGACGGAGTCTCGCTCTGTCGCCCAGGCTGGAGTGCAGTGACGCAATCTCCGCTCACTGCAAGCTCCATCTCCTGGGTTCACGCCATTCTCCTGCCTCAGCCTCCCGAGAAGCTGGGACTACAGGCCCCCACCACCACGCCCGGCTAAATTTTTTGTATTTTTAGTAGAGACGGGGTTTCACCGTGTTAGCCAGGATGGTCTCGATCTCCTGACCTCGTGGTCTGCCCGCCTCGGCCTCCCAAAGTGCTGGGATTACAGGCGTGAGCCACCGCACCCGGCCTTGTTTTGTTTTGAGGCCAGGTTTTGCTTAGTCGCCCAGGCTGCAGTGCAGTGAAGATCATAGCTCACTGCAGCCTCAAACTCCTGGGCTCAAGTGATCCTCTGACCTCAGCCTCCTGAGCAGCTGGGACTACAGGCGTGTGCCGCCACACCCAGCTATTTTTTTGTACTTTTTGTAGAGACAGGGTCTGTGTTACCCAGGCTGGTCTTGAACTTCTGGTCTCAAACCATCCTTCTGCCTCAGCCTCCCAAAGTGCTGGGATTACAGGTATCAGCCATTCCACTTGGACCCATCTTTGTTTTTTACCAGTCTTTAACAGTTTATTATCAAAGGGGCATATTCCTGCAATGCAAGAAAACAGTCCATCAGAGGACCTTTATAATAAACCAGATTCTAGAAAATATTTACTTGTTTATCTAGTCTTTTTCTTTTGCTTTCTTAAATAGAACGATTTTCTTCCAATGATAAAAACATCTGCTCACCGGCCACAGTGGCTCACACCTGTAATCCCAGCACTTTGGGAGGCCGGGGAGGGCAGATCACCCGAGGTCAGGAGTTCAAGACCAGCCTGGCTAACCAACCTGGCTAACGTGGCGAAATCCCATCTCTACTAAAAATACAAAAATTAGCCAGGTGTGGTGGCACACCACTAGCTACTCAGGAGGCTGAGGCAGGAGAATCGCTTTAACTCAGGAGGTGGAGATTGTAGTGAGCCAAGATCACGCCACTGCACTCTAGCCTGGGCGACAGAGCAAGACTCCGTCTCAGAAACAAACAACAACAACAACAAAAATCAGCTCATTTGGAAAACAGAAAAGTATAGAAAATAAAATAAATTTAGGTTGGGCGCGGTGGCTCATGCCTGTAATGCCAGCACTTTGGGAGGCCAAGGCGGAAGGATCACCCAAGGTCGGGAGTTCGAGGCCAGCCTGACCAACATGGAGAAACCCTGTCTCTACTAAAAATATAAAATTAGCCGGATGTGGTGGCGCATGCCTGAAATCCCAGCTACTCGGGAGGCTGAGGCAGGAGAATCGCTTGAATCCGAGAGGCAGAGGTTATGGTGAGCCGAGATCGCCCCATTGCACTCCAGCGTGGGCAAGAGTGAAACTCTGTCTCAAAAAAAAGAAAAGAAAAAGAAAGAAAAGAAAGAGGCCGGGCACGGTGGCTCACAACTGTAATCCCAGCACTTTGGGAGGCCGAGGCGGGCGGATCACAAGGTCAGGAGATGGAGACCATCTTGGCTAACATGGTGAAACTCTGACTCTACTAAAAATACAAAAAATTAGCTGGGCGCGGTGGCGGGTGCCTGTGGTCCCAGCTACTCGGGAGGCTGAGGCAGGAGAATGGTGTGAACCCGGGAGGCAGAGCTTGCAGTGAGCCGAGATCTCGCCACTGCACTCCAGCCTGGATGACAGAGCGAGACTGTCTCAAAAGAGAAGGAAGGAAGGAAGGAAGGAAAGGAAGGAAGATAAGAAAATAAAATAAAAAAGTTACACTACCTAGAATGACAACCACCAGCATTTGATGTATAATGATGTTATATGTGCATGTATTTTATAAAATTGGAATCGTACCATGTAAAGTGTTATATCTTACTTTCATTCCTTAGTATTATATTGTGAGCATTTTCAGGTCAATAATTATTTTACAACCTGATTTATAATGACTGCCTAGTAATTCATCATATGATGTAACCGTTTATTTCAGCCATCACCCATCAGACATGTATGCTGTTGCCATTTTTCTCCATTACACATAATACTGTGATTAAAAGCAGTCGTGGCAGAATTGCTAGGAGAGAAGGCATGAACTTTTTTTTCTTTCTTTTGAGACAGAGTCTCGCTCTGTCTCCAGGCTGGAGTGCAGTGGCTACACCTTGGCTCACTGCAAGCTCCGCCTCCCGGGTGACGTGAACTTTCATAAGGCTCTGAGTACAAGCCTGTAGCCCTCAGGAAAGTGGGCCCAATTCATTCTCCCTCCATCAGCATGTGAGTTTCATGTGTCAAAGGCTTTCTCTTCTTTCAACGTCTGTGAAAAAGGTGTGCTTTTATATTTTTCACAATGAATATATATTTTGTAATAAAAAAAATTCACATTACTTTTTTTTTTTTCAACATACTCCACTAATTTTTTTCATTTTTTGTAGAGATGGGGTTTCACCATGTTGCCCAGGCTGGTCTCAAACTCCTGGGCTCAAGAAGTCCACCTGCCTCGGCCTCCCAAAGTGCTGAGATTATAGGCACGAGCCGCTGCGCCTGGCCAACGTTACCTTTTTAAAGAAAAAAAAAAAGCATTATTTCCCCCATGAAGTAGATGGGGAAACTGAAGCCCATGGGTGAATGACCTAAAGGTTTGCTTTAGGAAGGCTGACAGCTGGGCCTGAGGAGATGGAAAAAGTGTTTCCAAGTACAACCAATATACTTCTGAAGAGAAAGTTGTAAGGACCTTGACAATTTCATTAGCCAAAAATGAAATCTGGCTCTGAAGAGAATGAACGATGATTCTGAGGAGACAATGCAGGGGAGTCATCACAAAACTGGTGACAAAATTGGTTCTGAGGCTGCTGTAATAGGACTGGAAGCAGTCACCACTGGAGAGTCCCTGTTTCATGGGGACTTGAGGGCACTAGAAATTGTTAGTGTCATTAACAGAAGATTGAGAACACTGCCGTAGCTGACCCGTGAAGGCTTACAAATGGACCCAGTCAGGTGCATCTGAGACTATTAAATGGGTGATTCTGAGATGATAGTTTGAGCTGGACAGTTGGTGTTGAGGTGACTGAAAATTGGTTTTAATAAGGGAGCTGAGTGGCCGGGCGCGGTGGCTCAAGGCTGTAATCCCAGCACTTTGGGAGGCTGAGACGGGCGGATCACCAGGTCAGGAGATCAATACCATCCTGGCTAACCCGGTGAAACCCCGTCTCTACTAAAAAATACAAAAAACTAGCCAGGCAAGGTGGCGGCACCTGTAATTCCAGCTACTCGGGAGGCTGAGGTAGGAGAATGGCGTAAACCTGGGACGCGGAGCTTGCAGTGAGCAGAGATCCGGCCACTGCACTCCAGCCTGAGCGACAGAGCGAGACTTCGTCTCAAAAAATAATAATAATAAGGCAGCTGGAGGGGATGCACTGTTTGTGAGAAGCCAGTTTCAGGGAATTCAAAGTCGGTTCTAATGAGATTTAAAGGTGATTAGCAAGGCTGGGGTGGTTGGATTTCTCCTTCTCCCAGATCCCCTCCAAATCCTCAGAACCAACTCTCCCACCATAGGTGCTCTATTAATTTGTTCAACAAATGAGGCCTAGTTTGGTTCTCAGTCTTCTGGTCACTGGAGCTGAAAAGGTTCTAGAAAGTGAAGTTGGTTCTGAGGAGAAATGAGCTTCCAGGAAGGCTGAGTTGGTTTTCTCTGAGGACGGCACCCACTGTTGGTTCTGTGGAAATGGTGACTTCTAGATTTATCTGGCAGTTGAGGAGCCACTCTGGCCCAGGTGGGCAGCCTGTTCTTTTGTTTCTGTTTTGTTTGTTTGTTGAGAGGAAGTCTCACTCTGTCGCCCAAGCTGGAGTGTAATGGCGCGATCTTGGCTCACTGCAACCTCCACCTTCTGGGTTCAAGTGATTCTCCCACCTTAGCCTCCCAAGTAGCTGGGGTTACAGGCGCCCGCCACCATGCCTGGCTTATTTTTGTATTTTTAGTAGAGACGGGGTTTCGCCATGTTGGCCAGGCTGGTCTTGAACTCCTGACCTCAGGTGATCTGCCCACCTCGGCCTCCCAAAGTGCTGGGATTATAGATGTGAGCCACAGCGCCCGGCAAGCAAGGATAATGTTTTAAATATTCCAGCTGGGCGTGGTGGTTCACACCTGTAATCCCAGCGCTTTGGGAGGCCGAGGCAGGCAGATCACTTGAGATCAGGAGTTCGAGACCAGCCTGGGCAACATGGCAAAACCCCATCTTACTAAAAATACAAAAATTAGCCAGGCGTGGTGGCACATGCCTGTAGTCCCAACTACTCGGGAGGCTGAAGTAGGAGAATCGCTTGAACCCGGGAGGTGGAGGTTGCAGTAAGCCAAGATTACGACACTGCACTCCGGCCTGGGTGACACAGCAAAACTCTGTCCCAAAAAAAAAAAAAAAAAAAATGCTTCGTAAGTTATAATTTACATACCATAAATTTCACCCATCTTTGTGTATAATTCAGTAACTTTCAGTAATGTAAACAATTGTTCAAACAACAATACAGTCTTAGAATATCTCCATGATCCCCCAAATAGCAAACTCATTGGCCATCAATAACTCTCTCACACCCAGCCCCAGACAACTACTAATCTGCTCTCCGTCTCTATAAGACTTTTGCCTTTTCTGGACATTTCATATAAATGCAGTCATACACTATGTAGTCCTTTGCACCTAACTTCTTAATCAAAATGTTTTGAGGTTTACGCATGTTGTGGCACACATCTGTATTTTGTTCCTTTTTATTGCTGAGGCCTATTTCATCGTTTGGATATATCACATTTTGCTTATTTGTGCACTGGTTGAATAGACACTTGGATTGTTTCCACTCCGGCTATTATGAATAATGCTGCTATGAACATTTGCATGCAAGTCTTTGTGTGAACATATTTTTATTTCTGTTAGGTAGATACCCAGGAGTAGAATTGCTGGGTCATATGGTAAGTGTACGTTTAACTTTATAAGAAATAACTAAACCATTTTCCAAAGTGGCTGCACCTTTTTACGTCCCCACCAGCAAAATGTGAAGGTTCCGGTTTATTCACATCCTCACTGATACTTGTTATTGTCTGTCTGGAAAGAATAACTGTGAAGGACAGCCCCCACACATGCCAGGTCATCAGCAAGTGTCAGTTTATCAGAGTTGGGAGCACAGACCCAGACCTGCCTTCCAGCCTCCGCTGTCCTTCTCTCCTCTGGCGGCTCCATAGCCCCACACTCCTGATGTCCAAAGAGGAAAGAGAGAAGTTTTAATTACAGTACCAACCCCAATCCAAGAGGTGAAAATGTGGTAGATTAGAGTCTATGACAACCAGTGGGTGAATGGGGCCCGTGTTCCAGAAAACCCATCAGGAACCGCCCACAGGAGATGGTGATAAAGGCAAAGTGTACAGATAACCTCTCGGGACTAGTCCCCCAAGGGCAGCGTCCCATATCATCTGACCCTTAGCCTCTTCCTGTTTTTGAGATAGGAGTATCTGATCAATCTCAGGCCCACCCTCTCCCAGACACCTCTCCTCTTTAGAAAAGTATCACCATGGACTTTTGTCCATTTGCTGAGCTGACTAAATAATGACAATCTACCTTGCTTAGCCCAGATACCTCATTACCAGGAAGACAGAAACAAATGGGGCCGAGCATGGTGGCTCAGGCATGTAATTCCAGCACTTTGGGAGGCCAAAGCAGACAGATCACTTGAGGTCAGGAGTTCGAGACCTCTACTAAAAAAACAAAAATTAGCTGGGCACGGTGGCACGTGGCTGTAGTCCCAGCTACTCAGGAGGCTGAGGCAGGAGAACTGCTTGAACCCAGGAGGTGGCAGTTGCAGAGAGCCGAAATGGCACCATTGCACTCCAGCCTGGGCAACAGAGTAAGACTGTCAAAAAAAAAAAAAAAAAAAAGAAACAAATGGGAGAGAGCTTGGAGTAGAGCAATAAAAATGACAAAGGGGCCAGGGCAGTGGCTCACGCTATAATCCCAGCACTTTGGGAGGCTGAGGACGGCGGATCATGAGGTCAGGAGATCGAGACCATTCTGGCCAAGATGGTTAACCCCATCTCTACTAAAAATACAAAAATTAGCTGGGTGTGGTGGCACATGCCTGTAATCCCAGGTACTCAGGAGGCTGAGGCATGAGAATCGCTTGAACCTGGGAGGCGGAGGTTGCAATGACCCGAGATCCTGCCACTGCACTCTAGCCTGGTGACAGAGCGAGACTCTTGTCTCTAAAAAAAAAAAAAAAAAAAAAGACAAAGGGGACTGGCTCTGTTTGCTTGAGCAATGATTAAAGGAAGCAAATCTTTTAAGAGACTTTGACTCTGTGAGTGTGGGAGAAGATGGGTGCTTCTTGTGTTAAAGCACCAGAGATGTGAATAAATGTGGCTATTGTGGGAAGAAGGAGCCAGAACAGTTTGGGGGAAACGTTGGAGTAAATGTGGACACATCTACACAAGGACTTGTACTCCAATGATCACAGCGGCTTTATCTGTAATAGCCCCAAAGGAACCAGCCCAGATATCCCTCCACAGGGAAAAGGATGAACAACTGAGGCATAGCCGTATAGCAGAATGCTACTTGGCAATGAAAAGGAGTGAACTATTTGCAGTGTACACACAGCAACATCAATGTATCCCGAACATTGATGCTAAGTGAAGGAAGCCAGATCAAATCAAGGACATATGGAATGATTCCATATATGAGACACTCTATCTTCTTTTTCCGGCTGGAACCATGGAGGGTGTAGAAGAGAAGAAGGTTACTGCTATGCCAGAAACCCTTAAGAAAAAGCGAAGGAGGCCAGGTGCGGTGGCTCACGCCTGTAATCCCAGCACTTTGGGAGGCCGAGGCAGGCGGATCACCTGAAGTTGGGAGTTTGAGACCAGCCTGACCAATATGGAGAAACCCCTCTCTACTAAAATTACAAAATTAGCTTGGTGTGGTGGCACATGCCTGTAATCCCAGCTACTCAGGAGGCTGAGACAGGAGAATCGCTTGAACCCAGGAGGCAGAGGTTGAGTGAGCCAAGAACACACCATTGCACTCCAGCCTGGGCAACGAGAGCGAAACTCCATCTTTAAAAAAAAGAAAAGAAAAGAAAAGGAATTTTGAAAAATTGAAAAATCAAGCACCTGAGAAAGAAGTTTGCCCAAAAGATGCTTCAAAAGGCAAGGAGGAGTCTGGGCGTGGTGGCTCACGCCTGTAATCCCAGCACTTTGGGAGGTCGAGGTGGGTGGATCATCTGAGGTCAGGAGTTCAAGACCGGCCTGGCCAACTTGGTGAAGCCTGGTCTCTGCTAAAAATACAAAAATTAGCCAGGCATGGTGGCAGGCACCTGCAGTCCCAGCTACTCGGGAGGCTGAAGCAGGAGAATCGCTTGAACCCGGGAGGCAGAGGTTGCGGTGAGCTGACATCGTGCCCGTTGCACTCCAGCCTGGGCAACTAGAGCGAAACTCCATCTCAAAAAAAAAAAAAAAAAAGAAGAAAAAAAAAAAAAAAGAAAAAGAAAAGAAAAAGAAAGAAAGGCAAGGAGGAAGCTTATCTGTGAAAAAGAAAAGCACGGTCACAAGGAATATAGGCAGATGTACATAACTGAAATTCGAATGGCGAGGATGGCAAGAAAAGCTGGCAACTTCTATGTACCTGCAGAACCCAAACTGGCATTTGTCATCAGGATCAGATGTATCGATGGTATGAGCCCAAAGGTCCGAAAGGTGTTGCAGCTTCTTTGCCGTCGTCAAACTTCAGTGGAAGCTTTGTGAAGCTCAACAGGCTTCAGTTAACATGCTGAGGATTGTAGACCCATATATTGCATGGGGGCACCCAAATCTGAAGTCAGTAAATGAACTAATTTACAAGCGTGATTATGGCAAAATCAATAAGAAGCGAACTGCTTTGATAGATAACACTTTGATTGCTTGAGCTCTTGGTAAATATGGCATCATCTGCATGGAGGATCTGATTCATGAGATCTATACTGTTGGAAAATGCTTCAAAGAAGCAAATAACTAGCTGTGGCCCTTCAAATTATCTTCTCCACAAGGCGGAATGAAGAAAAAGACCACCCACTTTGTAGAAGCTGGAGACACTAGCAACAGGGAGGATCGTATCAACAGGCTTATTAGAAGAATGAACTAAGGTGTCTACCATGATTATTTTTCTAAGGTGGTCGGTTAATAAACAGTATCTACTCTTGACCGGGCACAGTGGCTCATGCCTGTAATCCCAGCACTTTAGGAGGCCAAGGCGGGTGGATCACAAGGTCAGGAGTTCGAGATCATCCTGCCTAACACTTTGAAACCCCGTCTCTACTAAAAATACAAAAAAATTAGCTGAGCATGGTAGCGGGCGCCCATAGTCCCAGCTACTCGGGAGGCTGAGGCAGGAGAATGGTGTGAACCCGGGAGGCAGAGCTTGCAGTCAGCTGAGATCGTGCCACTGCCCTCCAGCCTGGGCGACAGAGCAAGTCTCCGTCTCAAAAAAAGAAAAAACAAACAAACAGAAAACAGTACCTACTCTCAAATTGAAAAAAAAAAAAAAAGAAAGAAAGAAACTAGAGAATGCAAACTGATTCACAGTGATAGATCAGTGACTGCCCGGGTACAGGGGTAGAAGGGAGGAAAGATCACCAAGGAGCATGAGGAAACTTTTGGAGGTAATGGTAATGTTCAGTATCATAATTGCGATTATTTCACCTGCGTACACATAGGTCAAGACTCATCAAGTTGTACACTTTATATGTACAGTTTATTGTTCATCAGTAGTACCTCCAGCCGGGGCAACATATTGAAACCCCATCTTTACAAAAAATACAAAATAGGTTTCTTTTTTTGTTTTTTTAATTTAAAAAAAATTATTTATTTATTTAGAGACAGAGTCTTGCTCTGTCGCTCAGGCTAGAGTGCAGTGGCACTATCTGGGCTCACTGCAACCTCCGCCTCCCAGGTTCAAGCACTTTTCATGTCTTAGCCTCCCGAGTAGCTGGGATTACAGGTGTGTGTCACCATGCTAATTTTTTTTGTATTTTTAGTAGAGACGGGGCTTCATCATGCTGGCCAGGCTGGTCTTGAACTCCTGACCTCAGGTGATCCCCCAACCTTGGCCTCCCAAAGTGCTGGGATTACAGGCATCAGCTACTGCACCTGGCCTAAAAAAATGCAAAAATAGTTAAAAAAAAATATTTGTTTGAAACCAGGTCTTGCTCTGCTGCCCAAGCTGGAGTGAAGTGGCATGATCTCAGCTCACTGCAGCCTTGACCTCCCAGGCTCAAGCAGTCCTCCTACCTCAGCGTCCCGAATATCTGGAACTACAGGCGTGGGCCACCATGCCTGGTTTATTTTATTTTTTTGTACAGACGGGGGTCTCCCTGTGTTGCCCAGGCCGATCTTGAACTCCTGGGCTCAAGCAATCTCTCGCCTCGGCCTGCCAAAGTGCAGTAATTATAGGTGTGAGCCACCATACACAGCCCTCAATAGAGTTATAATAATAATTTTTAAAACCCTAAGTGCCAAGGAGAATGGGCTTGTGGAGAGAACTCCCTGGAAAGGGAAATGATCTTTTACTTGCATCTGAGTTGCTGGGCCGCCCATCTGACCTGAGAGATCATCTGAAGGAAGCTTAGACACAGAGGCTCTCCTAGGCCCTAGTAATGGAGATAAGGAGACTGGGAGAAAAATGACTGAAGTAGAGGGTTAGATTTGCTATTTGGGTGCAAAAATCTTATTAGCACCCAAAGGTTTCTGGGTAAAATGTTGAAATGTTATTTGTTTGACATCTGATTCTTCTAACTTGGCCTCATTTCCCTTAGGACTCTGGGATATCGCTCTGCCCAATGGCTTCCCCTCTCCAACTGCACTAAGTGTGGACTGAAACAGTGAAAACAGTATGGATGCAGGGAGGGGGACTGGCAGGGAATACCTCTGACCCTATAGTACCCTTACCTGGCTCCAGTTCCATACCTGGAAGATGGGGCGGTTCTGAATAGGGGGAAGGTGGAAGGAAACACACTGAAAACTCCAGCTTGCGGAAACCCCGGGCCAAGCTCCGCCTTCCTGAGTGCTTGGAATCTTTCAAAACAGGTGAGAACCAGGCTGAACATTCCTGAAATTCAAGCAAAAAGAGTACTTTTCAGGCAAGAGGAGGAAGGGTCAAGGGTCTTTAGGACCTGGTTCTTTTACTTCAGAATCAAAACCTATCCTTGTCCTCAGCCCAGTCCCCTACCCCCAACTCCCTTCTACCCTACTCCTCTCTGTCCTTCCTGACATTCCTGAAGCCCTAGACAATGTCCCCAGGTAGCAATCAATTGTTCAGCACTCTCGGGGACCCTTCTCCAACCTTAACCTTTATAATGATGAGAGCTCTTACCAGTACTGTCTCGTGCCCTTGGTTTTCTATTTCCCTAGCAGGAGTAGGAATTTAAATAAACACTCATTATTCTTATATTTTTATTTTCGTATTAGCCAACACATTCATTATACTATAGAACTGTAAAAGGGAGCAGCTTTATGCCCCATTCCCTATTTTAGCCATGAAAAGAAACTTAAGTTTGGACTGTCAGAACCTAAAGAAACCCTGGTGACAGGACTAATAAAAATTAGTTAGCAGCCAAATGTGTTGGCTCATGCCTGTAATCCCAGCACCTTGAGAGGCCAGGATGGGAGGGATAACTTGAACTCAGGAGTTCGAGATCATCCTGGGCAACAAAGTGTGACCCTCCCATCTCTTAAAAAAAATAATAATAATTAAAGGTTGGGTGCAGTGGCTCACGCCTGTAATCCCAGCACTTTGGGAGGCCAAGGCGGGCAGATCACCTGAGGTCAGGAGTTCAAGACCAGACTGGCCAACATGGTGAAACCGTCTCTACTAAAAATACAAAAATTAAGGGGCTGGATGCGGTGGCTCACACCTGTAATCCCAGTACTTTGGGAGGCCGAGGTGGGCGGATCACGAGGTCAGGAGATCGACATCATCCTGGCTAACACGGTGAAACCCCATCTCTACTAAACATACAAAAAATTAGCTGGGCGAGGTGGCGGGCGCCTGTAGTCCCAGCTACACAGGAGGCTGAGGCAGGAGAATGGTGTGAACCCAGGAGGCGGAGCTTGCAGTGAGCTGAGATCAGGCCACTGCACTCCAGCCTGGGCAACAGAGTGAGACTCTGTCTCAAAAAAAAAAAAATTAGCCAGTCCTGGTGGTGGGTGCCTGTAATCCCAGCTACTTGGGAGGCTGAGGCAGGAGAATCGCTTGAACCCAGGAGATGGAGGTTGCAGTGAGCCGAGATCATGCCATTGCACTCCAGCCTGGGCGACAGAGCCAGACTCTGCCTCAAAAAATAAACAAAAAATAAAAAATAAAAAAGTAAAGTAGTCATCTATAGTGCATCTGTGTTCTCAGCTACTTGGGAAGCTGGAGGAGACTTTGAGCCCAGGAGTTCGAGGTTGCAATGGGTTGTAGTCACATCGCTGCACTCCAGCCTGGGTGACAATGAAACCCTGTCTCAAAAATACAATAAAATAAAATAAATATTAGCTAGCAACAAGCCATCTGCATGAGAATGACCTTGTTATCAAGGCCAGTTCCAGGACCCTATCCCAAATGTAAGGTATCAGTCAGCTGCTCTGTTCATGGGGCCTGGGAATCTCATTCTGATGTACATGTAACATACAAGACTCTCTGCTTTAAAGGAACAGGGTCTCAGTGCTCCTTCTTTCATATTTTATTCTTGCCATGTTTTATTTCTTGGGAGTCTGGAGTGAGAAACTCTTAAGAATGTGTAACAGGCATGGACTTGTGTTCCTGGGCTTAGAGTGAGATGGGGAGGGGTAGGTGGGGCTGAGAAGAGGTGTGCCAATATAAATATTGTCCCATCAGGACCTGGCAATTTTGCCAGGAGGCTCACAGGGATGTGTCCCTTGCTAGAGAAAGTGCCCAGTTCCCCCTGCTCTAGGCTGAGGAGTCTGGTGCCATGGGAAAGGGCAGAGGTTAACAGTGTTGGTCAGGGAAGGCTAGACTGCACAAGAAGAACTGGGCCAATGTCAGGGGGTTATTGGAATTCCTCTGGCTCCAGAAAGTGTGGGTTGAGAACCACCTGGGAGACCCTTAGAGGAAGGAGAAGAGGTAGAAGCAGATTAGACTTTCACTTCACTCAGGGCCTGATAACCATACCAGGTCAGGGGGATACCTCATTGTCCCTCTGATTTTAGGGGTCAGAAGTTGGGAGAGGAGCCAAGGCTTGGTAATTCCAGGACATTAAATCTATTGTACCCATCCACCCAGTGAATGGTGGAGTTTGACCAATTCATAAAATACTTAGATATCAGGGTGGGAGGTAGCGCTTTCACTCAGTAATCCATCTCATCCACATTGCTGAGTAGACTCAGTCGGTGTCCTCCCTGCCTCACCCACAAACCAAGTCAATCATGTTGACTCCTGCTTGTGCTTCCTAACTCAATTTTTCCACCCTTCCTAATTCCCTGGGTGGTTTGGGTGCCTTTCACTGTGCTCCCAAAGAGCCCCATTCTTGCCCATATTGCATAACACAATACCATGTTGTAATTTTTGTCTTATATCTATCCCCCCAGCCAACAATTCACATTCCTGGAAGAGGAGCTGCTCCCATGGTGTCTGTCGTGGCCAGGTCAAGGCCTCTCACAGAGTACGCAGATGCTCACATGCCCACAGGGATTGCCCCAGCAGTGGGAGTGGTCCCTCAGGAGACTGAGGCCAAAAGAACCTGGCACCTCAGGCCTCCTACACAATGGGAACAGATTTGGCCTGGATGGGAACTTTAGACACCAGACCAGCCTTCTGCCCACTCTATCCTCTGTCCCACGAAGCTGCCAAGGATGGCAGTTCCAGCTGGCAAGTAACAAGAATTTCTTCCTGGAAGGATTCTTGGCTTGAGAACTGGCCTTTACCTCTTCTAGGCTTCTTTGATGACCTCAAGTTGCTGGGGACATGGGGAATGGGAGGGAGAGGCTGAGTTGGCCCCAGCATTGTTACTGTTTCCCCAAAGCCCTTGTGCGCACTTCTTACCTCCCCTAACTGCACATGGCAGGGATTCCCAAGATCACGGATTTTCCAACCCTGAGTAGAGGTGGGGGATGGGACTGGCCCAACATTTGATGCCAGTAGAGTAGCACTGCCTCTGGTCACACATGTCCCAGCCCTAACTCTGGCCTTTCTTGGCTTTAGCTAACCAGGGTAAAGCTTCAGCCCAACAGACTGAGGAGGAACAGGCCCATTATCAGGAAGAGAAAAACCCCAGCCTGGGCAACAGGGCAAAACCCTGTCTCTATAAACATTAGCTGAGTGTGGTGGCACATGCCTATAGACCCAGCTACTCAGGAGGCTGAGGTGGGAGGATCACTTGAGCCTGGGAGGTCAAGGCTGCAGTGAGCTGTGATTACACTACTGCACTCCAGCCTGGATGGATAGAGCAAGACCCTGTCTAAAGACCCATACTCAGTCCTCAAAAATAACGAACTCCAGTTTCACACAGTGGGCCTGACTCTGGCTGGAGGATCCTTGTATCTCTAAAGGCCATCTTCAGAAAACCTCACAGCCCTCAATAGGGCAGAGTCCTTCCCCAACCCAGGAAACACATACCCAATCACAGCTACTTTATTTTCCTTTTAATGTTTTGGAAGGATATACACCACATATCCCATGGGCAATAAAGCGCATTCAATGTGTTTATAAGCCAAACAGTCACTTTGTTTAAGCAAACACAAGTACAAAGTAAAATAGAACCACAAAATAATGAACTGCATGTTCATAACATACAAAAATCGCCGCCTACTCAGTAGGTAACTACAACATTCCAACTCCTGAATATATTTATAAATGTACATTTTCAGTTAAAAAAATAGACTTTTGAGAGTTCAGATTTTTAGATTTTGTTTTCTTACATTCTGGAGAACCGAAGCTCAGCTCAGCCCTCTTCCTTATTTTGCTCCCAAAGCCTCCCCCAAATCATCACTCCCTGTCCCCCTTAAGGCTAGAGGTGAGCATGTCCTTCACAATTGCACATGTCAAGCCATCAGCAAGGCGCATCACACAAAAGGCACCAAGACGTGAAACTTTTTAAACCAAAAGGACGAAGAAAAAACTTTCAAAAAAAAAAAAGAAAAACCAAACCATATTTTGCCACATGTGAGAGTACAGTCTAGCAGTATTTACAAAAAGGTTAACGGAACAACACTCTGACACATGCTCTGAGAATACCTAGGACTGCTGTTTCAAAAAAAAGGTTCAAACTTATTGTCACAGCATCATCACAAAATAGAGGATCACCATTGGTTTGCTTGGCTTTTCTTTTTTTTTTTTTCCCCAAGTGAGGACCTAACTCCAAATAATACAATAGAATATGCAAATTATCTTCACATCAAGAGTACCCCAAGAAAAACGAAATCCATGGCACAGACACTGTACAAGGGTGCAGGGCAGGGCTCTGAGGGGCCCAAACCCCATTTTGCCAACTCGATTTTCTAGCATTGAAGGGAGCAAGGGGTCAGGCATATGATGGAGATGATACTGAAATGATTTATCCAAAATCCATGCAAATCAAGTTCTTTGGATAGAGGTGAAGAACTTGGACATGGCTGTTTCAGGCAGCTGAAGTCAAAGGGAATAGGAATTGGGGAAGGGGAAGTGGGCAAAAAGGATTGTTGGCCAAGAGACCTTCCACTCCAAGTAGAGAGGGAGGACTTGGCTCTGAGAACCTCCATCTGACCTAAGAGGAACCCTCCTCTCCTACCGCCATCTCCTCCTCTTGTCCTTTAAGTCTCTTGTGTTTCTTTTTCTCCCTTTTCCC